>NW_012103365.1:203904-254150 GCF_000951045.1 Mandrillus leucophaeus
GGGAGCGGGGCGGGGAGATGGATAAACTGACCATCATCTCAGGATGTCTCTTTCTGGCTGCCGATATCTTCGCCATCGCCAGCATCGCCAACCCGGACTGGATCAACACCGGGGAGTCTGCGGGTGAGCGGCAGGCGCGCGGGGCCGGGCGGGGGATTGGCTGAGGGCGACGCGAGGCAGGGGAGACCCGGACTGAGGGGAGGACGGGGTGGAGGGTCCCGGCCGGGAGCTAACCTGAGGAGACCGGGGGCGGAGGGGAGACCCGGGCCGCAGAAGAAGGGGATAGAGAAGAGGAAGCCGCCGGGCGCCAGCGGAACCCCCGGACTCAGGGGAGAGGCGCCCCAGGCTGGGTGAAAAGTGGCCAAGGAGACCTGGGCTAGGCTGGCGAGTCCCGGACCGGGGAGGAGGGGAGCAGCCCTCCCATGTGAGGGATCGCAGAAGGATCAGCTTCGTTCTGGATTAAAAAAAAAAAAAAGGTGGAAGACGGGAGGAAAGTGAGGCTCCTGCAAGGAAATTAGAAACCAGGCGGAGAGGCTGGGGCTGGGAGTGAGGCAGCCTGCGAGGCAGTGCGGGAGCCACTAGAGAGCTGGTGGGCGAGAGGAGGCCAAGAGGGGTCAGGTCCGACTCCAGACCTTCTACCACCAGAGGAAGCTGCGGCCGGGGCTGAGCCCGGGCTGTGGGCGCTGACCCCACCAGGCAGGGTGAATGGTGGGTGTTGGAAGAGCTGGTGGAGTTGGTGGGAGTGGGGGGCGCCGGATTGGAGCCCCTCTACACCCCCGCCCCCGCCCATCCCCTGCCCGCTTGGCAGTGTTTGAGACGCTTGTGGCTTCGGATTTTCCCTTTGAAGTGTGTATGTGGTTATAATTTTGCTTTATTTTAGGCCCGGGAGCTATAATACTACTAATAATAAACCTCATTTTATGGAGCGTCTTTCATTCCAGCGCATCACAAAAACGCTGGAGAGATCTTAATAGTAGTTACAAAATTAAATAACACATTAGAGTTGCAGACAGCCCGGCAGCGGGAGCAGTGCTTGCTGTAACACCACGGAGCTGTGGGCGGGAGAGGCAAGGTGGTGCCCTCGGGAAAGAGGCGGGCATCTTTCTGAAGGGTACCCCAGGTGAATGCGCTTCCAAGATTGTTCTCAGCTTGGGCCACTTCTTTCCCTGCTACCTCTCCTTCCTCCGCTCTTCTGCCTCTCTTTCTCCCCCTCTCCCAGACCTGTGAGACCAAACCTTAATTAATGTAAACAGCTGTCAGGAGAGCTGCTCCGATTTAAGGAATGGTCTTGTTTTTTAACTGCTTGTTCAGTGCAGGTGAAGGAACTATTGGAGGGTTGGGAATGTCAAGCTCCCTACGTGGATAATTTCTTGTAAAAATGCGGCCGGACGCGGTGGCTCACGCACTTTGGGAGGCCGAGGCCGGGGGGATCAGGAGGTTAGGAGTTCGAGACTAGCCTGACCAACATGGCGAAACCTCCTCTCTACTGAAAATACAAAAAAAAAAAAAAAAAATTAGCCGAGCATGTGGCACGCACCTGTAATCCCAGCTACTCAGGAGGCTGAGGCAGGAGAATCGCTTGAACCGGGGAGGCGGAGGTTGCAGTGAGCTGAGATCCCGCCACTGCACTCCAGCCTGGGCGACAGAGCGAGACTGTCTCAAAAAAAAAAGCATCACTGTGCTGTCAAAACTTACTTTTTAAGTATTACTTATGGTCCTGTATTTATCCTGCAATATTTTTAGCTCTTAGAAAAAGAGTGGTAGCTGGGACATTTGTTGCTTCCTCCTCCCTCCCTCCTCTCCCCCGATGTAGACCTAGTAACACAAAATCATGCTGTCAGATTCACTGGTTATTAAAATAACACTCTAAAAATTCTGCTACTTTTCTTGCCTGTGGAGTTTTAGAACTCTTAATTGTAAAATATACGAAGAAAGAATCAGGATGGTTTCGAATTTGGTGGTACTATGGGGTTTGTTTACGAAAATATTGTTGCTGCCCGACAACTTAACACGGTTACATGTGTGACATCCAGTTCATGACCTGTTGATGTTTTTATCCTACTTATATGTGGATTGACTCCTTTTATGAGACTGACTTTCAGGCTTTACTTAGGGGAAAAGGGGTTTCAGTGCTCTAGCAGAAAGAACCTTTCTACAAAGAAGTTTTACATAGAATCCCAATAGATAAAACAGACTAAATGTTCATGCAAAAGATATAGTTGAAAGAGAAGAATTGTTACATATGAAAGAGAAGAAAGATAAGTGATAGCAAAACATTCCAAAGATGGAAAAGGGCATAGCCGGGCATGGTGGCTCATGCCTATAATCCCAACTCTTTGGGAGGCCAAGACGGGCGGATCACGTGAGGACAGGAGTTTGAGACCATCCTGGCCAACACGGCGAAACCCCGTCTCTACTAAAAATACAAAACAATTAGCCGGGCGCGGTGGTGCATGCCTGTCATCCCAGCTACTCGGGAAGCTGAGGCCAAAAAAACCACTTGAACCTGGGAGGTGGAGGTTGCAGTGAGCCGAGATTGTGCCACTGCACTCCAACCTGGGCGACAAAGTGGTACTCCATCAAAAAACAAAAAAAAAGGGCAAGCTCCTCTTGTATTCTGAAGAAAGCAAGGATAGAATGAGTATAACTCTTTCAAATTTGGAGGCAAAATTGGCTGTGAGTTGCCACGGAGATGGGAGCGATGAATGTCCAAAGTCTGAGGAAATATAAACTGTTAGAAAAAAATAATTGCAGAGAAAGCTTGCCAACGGTGATAAGTAGGATTCTTTAAGCAGCACTGATGCGTCGTGGAAGTTGATGGTCATGAACATATAGTGTGATAACCCATCTGCCCTCTTGACCTTTTCTAGTAGTGCTCAGTCACTTTGGTACTGAGGTAGGTGAATTTTCCAAGTGTTCTTGGAAATAAGGAAACATCAAGAATAATGTGAAAGCCTCATATACAATAATGAATAATAAAGAATAATGTGAAGGCTTCATTCAAGGTTAGGGTTTGCCAGATACGTTGCAACAAAATGACAGAGCAGCCAAGGTATTTAGGATAGTGGCCAAAGTATTGTAATGATGGCTTATGGAGTATCAGCTGGATAAAGAGTGAAAGTGAATAAAAACTAATGGATTGGTCAGTCGAATAGCAGATGGTACATGGCCAGTAGAATAGGGGGCCCAATAAAATTGAAGACCAGTCAGAGTGGCAATGATCAATACAGCAAAGTGGAATGACAGGGGATCGTAGGCACAAGGTCCAGAGAGTAACAGTGACAATATGTGGCTGATGTGGGATGGAGGAAGTGATTCTTTTTTTCTAAAAGCTTCTCTTGCCATCTCAGGATACCATTCCGTTAAATATTATGGCTAGAAAGAGGAATAAGAGATAGTAGGAACATAGGAAATTTTTAAAATTCTTATCTAGCATGTATTTCTTACCTTACATGTCAGGCAGTAAGCCCCCCGAAACGTAAAACGAATGGGATAGTATGTTCCTTTGTTTACTGTTATGCTTGAGCTTGTATGCTGTACAGTCTCACCTGAGCAGGCAGATGTAGTCTTGAGTTTAAAAAAAAAAAAAAAAGTGCTGAGTTACACCTTCCAAATCAATGAAACATTTACAAGAAGTTCAAATAAGATCTCAGTGGTGACTGGTCTAGCTTTATTTCAAGAGCTGCACAAAAGTGACTTAAGCCAGCAACAAAAAGTTAATGTGTTGGTTCCCTTTGGTGTATTATATTCAGTCTCTAGTTTTGATCATGATGTTTTCATTGCAGTTTTTAAACAGGGTAAAATGTATTTTAGAAACAGAACTTTTGGAGCTGAAAGAGTCTACAGAATGTAACTTGAAAACCACTGCAGTGAACTACTAAGGGAAAGTTTGAGAATTCAAGTCTAGACTTCATCACTTCATAGCTCTGTAGCTTTAGGGCAGGTTCTTTAGCCTTAGGGATAATAAAAGTACCCGTCTCATTTGGATATTGTGGTAATTAACTGAGTTAACCCATGTAAAACATTTAGAACAGTACCTGACACACAGTAAATGCTCAATAAAAATTACATATTGTTATATTGCTGTTCTAGTTTATAAGAACAGGTGTCAGAATCCAGTTTTGAAATGAAAGCCCAGAACTGTGAGAAATGACGTTTTTTCTATTAGATGCTCTAGGAAATAAGGAAACATTAAGGATAATACAGCCGTGCTTAGAACAAGTTAAATATATGGCCCTCTTGGCTTTGGACTTTCTTTGCCACTTCCATGCTGTTCTTCCTCTTCCAGTCTCTCATCTCCATATTCTAATCTCTGTCCTCAGCTTCTGCTTGAACTACCATAGAAGGACATAGGAAAAAAAAAAAGAAGAGGAAGAGTAACTTCCTAAAATCCCTGTTGATAAACTATGTTACTATAAGATTATGGACCATACTTTGGACAGCAGAGTTTTTCATGTTTTTATTGTCTTGGTCTAGAGACAGAGAAAGTACACGCCTTTCATTTTCACCTGTGTGATTAACATTTCATCTGCTTGTTGTAATGGCTTGTGGATTATGCACAAACTTTTGAAGATCTGAAACATCATATTATATATGTATGGGGGAAGACACTCTAATGAAGACTCCTTCTGTTAGTGTAACCAAAAATATTAAATGGTAGATGAATACAGTGACAAAATTACATAATTCTGCTATGCTAAGGTCAAATTTCTGCTGGTTACTGGAACTCAATATCAATAGCAGTATCTTTGATTTTATATAATGCCTCATAGTTTTTGAAGCACTTTGACATCCATTACTTGATCTGATTCCTTAGGATGTTTATATTTGGCCAATGTAAAATAGTCATTTTCACATTTCCCCCAGCATGGCAGTGCTTTGCATGTGAGATTTGAGTTTCAGTGCTGCAAAGACTCCATTGAGGAAAATTCTTCACTGAAGTATTACCTATATCTTATTTATGCACACCTTTTACTTATCTTAAGTGAAATTAAAATTCTTCAGTGGCTGGAGGTTTTCCCAGATTACAGAAGAGGGAAAGAAGGAGACTTGGGTTTCAGTCTTAAAGTGATAGTCTTTGCTTTGTACAAGCTTCTTAATTTCACTGTCACTCTCTTCTCACCCCTGAAGAGACTTTTTGTTAGGGGTGCAGGAATTAGTGTTAGTTAATTTTAACAAGATAAACAGTTAAGTAAAGCTGCTTCTCTAAATATAAATGGTCTACAGATCCCTTTAGTGAGGGAGGCATTATCCCCTCACAGCAAGGATTTCAGTGACCGTAATCCTAATCATCCTAGATGGATTTGCCTTATGTTCTTTATGAAGATTTCCAGATGTTCCCCAAAAGTCTCCTTCAAGTAGCTGAAAGAATTCTCCCTTATGTCTCATCAAAATTTCCCTAAAGTGGTTATCATATTCATGTTATAGTTTGTCATAACGAAGTTAAGGTTAGTGTATTCATTTCTGAAGATATTTTCATTCTTGTTGTTTTTAAAATTGTCTGGATGGGATGTTACTGTTTAGGGAGGTCTCAAAAACTGACATGTTCTTCCCTGTTTGTATTCTGAACTAGTTGAGGGGCAAAAAAGAAATAAGGTATTTAGGGGCTAAAATATTATTTTATTACTAAGAAAGAGGATATTGGAGAATGTCACTTACATTTGGGGGCAAGTGACTTCCTACTCCTGGACCTCAAAATTGAGCAGACTTAACTATCCAGTCCCAGACAGAACTGGGGGACCTGCCCCTACAACACTTCCAGCATGACAGAGGAGAGATGAGTGCTTCCAAAGGCAAAATGTTGGATCACATATGCCCAGTATTTTCTCCTAAACTACCAGTCACGTGAAGTCACTCCTTGTTACCTGACAAGGATTGAGTGAGGAGACACAATAAGCTAAAATATTATGCTAACAGGATTCTGTCCTCTCCCCCTGGTCTCCATTGCTCATGGATAGTAAAATCGGGAATAAGGAGCAAGACTTACCTGTTTAAAACCCGCTGTATGTCTGACATTTTGTGAGGAAGAGTTTTCATTTTCCTCAGGTCTAAAGATTGGCAGGTGTTCAGGGAAGTGGAAGACTTGGTGAGGGGTGTCATTTCCTATTCTGCTACCTCCTACTTCATAGGAAACTCTGGTAAGCCTCAGATAAGGGACTGTGGAGCTTGACATCTATCTCATAAGGGTCCAAGATCTACAGGTAGATTCCGGCCTATGCATTGGGGATCCTAAGTTTAAAACATTAAAATTACAAGTTGCTTAAGCAGACCTGTTCATTAAGTAATAGAAAATTATTAAATCATAAGTCCTTTCCCTGGAACTATGACAACTTCAATGATCACAAAGGTGCTTTGACATGAAAGAACTCTGTAACATCAGTTGTTAAACAAACCTGTCTCAAACTTCATTTTATTAATCACTTTGGACATGATTTATAGAGAAGGATGGGATTTGGTTACCTAAAAGGGCAAAAAGTTTGAGATTGTGTTCTCCTTGAATTTAAAAAGCATTAATAATATTTCTTCATTGGCCTTTTGAGCCTATTTCCAGTAAATTTTTAAAATAGCTTTATTGAGATGTAATTCACATAATAATATTCATCCATTTAAAGTATACAAATAAAGTAAAGTATACAAATCAGTGGCTTTTAGTATCTTCATAAAGTTGTGTGCTACCATCACCATAGTCCATTTTAGAACATTTCATTACTCCAAGACCAGGCTTAGAGGTGTCTCATCCTTCTAGGCAACCCCTAATATGCTTTCTATCTGTTGATTGGCCTATTCTGAACATTTCCAATCATAGAATCTATGTGATCCTTTGTGACTGGCTTCTTAAACTTAGCATAATATTTTCAAAGTTCTTCCATGTTATGGCTTTTTTTTTTTTTTTTCTTTAAGAGACAGGATCTTGCTATGTTACCCAGGCTGGACTCAAACTCCTGGGCTCAAGCAATCCTCCAGCCTCAGCCTCCCAAGTAGCTGGGACTATAGATGCATGCTACCACACTTGGCTATGTATTTCTTTTTTGTTGTCAAGTATTCCATTATATGGATAGACCACATTTATTTGGCCATTCATCAGTTGGTGGACATTTGGACCACTCAGTTTTTTACTTCCAAGCATAAAAGGCTATGAAGATAAAGTGATTAAAGACGTTTTTTAAATGTGGTTTTTAAAAAAGTGACATTATCAGTATAGTTTATTTCAGCTTATCAAGTAATAATTATCAATAAAAATTCAAAAACTGGTCTTTTTACAGTAGTCGTAGGACATGCTTAAAGCTTGAGATCATTTATGATACTGTGAATTCCCAGGGTAGACCAGATTTTCCAATAGGAAGTTAGATCTCCTGAACAAAGCATTTATATTTCCTTTACAACCTTAATTCCAAACATCGTCTCTTTTACCATTACCAACAGAGATGAGACCACTTCAGAATTAAGAGTATAAATAAGCCTAAATGTTTTTGGAGAAGGGGAATTTAGGATTAAGAACATGAACAGCAGGCATGAGTAAATGGAAATCACTAAAAGAAGGAAATTCAGAAGAAAAAAATTAGAGTAAAGACTGCTGATGCATTTGTTAGATCGGCCATACTTACTGAGTCCTTCCTTATTTGGCTGCTTTCAAATTTTGCATAGTAATAATTACATATATCAGTTCTCCACTGTTCTGCTTAGTGTGACCAAAAATATCATTGTTTAATCCCTTTCCTGGTAAATACTGAGTTTGTGTTGGAGTTGCAGTATAGTAAAATGGTTCTGTAGGATTTGGAGTCAGGCGTATCTCAATTTGATTCTTGGATTCCCTTTTTATTAGCTTTATGATTTGGGGCATGTAATTTGATTTTTCAGTTATAAAATGGAGACAATATATTTACCTCAAAGGATAGTTGTGAGGAAATAAAATATGGCATATAATAGACTAGCACATTGTCCAATACATAGTAAATGCTCAAATGTTAGTCATTTATTATGTAAAAGATCAAAACATCTGGATTTTTTAGTGTTTCCCTTTTGTACTGTCTGTCTTATTTATTTACTTATACGCTGCCTTGTTCCAGAAAGAGATTTAAGGCAACATGGTGTGTCTGTATTTGAATGTTTGTGAATCCAGCTGGGTCCAATCTGGGAAGAGAGATTGCATAGTCAGTTGTTGTGGTAATATACACTTATGGGACACATGTAACTACCAAAACCAAGGAGAACTTGTGTTTAGATGTTGCTGGAACAGATTGAAGAGGTTTTCTAAATGAAAGACAGCCTAGCATAGTGGAAATGTTACACAGGCTTTGGGGCAAACCGACGTGTAGCCGAGTCCCAGTCCCACTATTTATGAGCCATGTAATTGATCTTAGACAAGTTGCAGTTGAGGGTTTTTATTAATAAAAATTATATCATTTAGACCTGATTAATACCTCTTTCAGCACTTCTAATAGTTATGTAGGTGTAGACTCCAACTTTGTTCTCCTGTGGGTTAAAGAGTATTAACCACAGTGTATTGTTAAGATCATTTAGTTCAGAAGTTATTTTTAAAGGAATTTAAGAGCTGGTAGTACAGTTGGAGTATCAAGTCAATTTTTCTCACCTCGAAGTGTGAAAATAAGTTTGAAATATATGAGATAGTTGGTTCTTTATAGAAACCTGGCAAGCAGTATCACTGAAGATTTAGTTTATGGAATAAATTTTTTTCTAGTTACTAGCTTCTGTAATGCAACTATGAGTTCATTTTTTCCATAACCCATTTCAATGCATACTTAGGCAGTGGGCCATATTGCATAATCTTATAGGGGAAATTTAGACATGTAATGAAGTGTTCCTGTTTTTGAAATTGTTACCGTTGAATTATAAATAAGAACTTGTTCATGAACCCGAATGCATAATTATTTACATAGTGACCGTGTTCGATATGCTTCTCTAAGAGACCCAGCAAATTAGGTTGTACAGTGACAGCAGTGACAAGAATATAGGTATAAATTTCATATTTACAGCCTTACCTTGGTTGTCGGGATGTTGTATTTTCAAGTTCTGAAACTACACATTTTTTTCCCAGTGCTTTCTAGAATTCCTTGCCCAACTAAGCAGCTAGAGGCTTTATAATTAGAAAACCTGATCCAATTGATAACGACAGATTGAAAGTAGCAGTTTTTCATCCTTGATCAACTATAAACTGAAAAGTAATGTTGGGAAAGCTGTTGTAGAAATCCTAAAGAGGCTTAGATAAGAGCCATGAGGAAACCTGAAGATCTTTGAATATCAGGATACCTAAAAATAGGTACCTGAATTAAAATCATTTTTCAATAGTATACCCTTACTGTGTATTTCACTTAAATATACTGTGTTTGTAAACTTTACTGTGCATTCTTTTGTTAGCTGCAAATTACACGGAGGGGAATTCTCGCCAGATACACAGTGAGCAAGTAGAATGTGATATTCCTTTGGGGTTTATTGCTTTAGAGTTGACAAAATAAAGAGCATTTGGGTTTGGGTGTTGCTATCAATGGTACTTACATGTATTTGTGAGTATGTACCAACTAACATGTATAGTTTGCTTAAGGGAAGTTTCAGTGTGTAACTCCAATTCATTTTTGAAGCAAACTGACATATCTTTGAATCACTCCTTTTTTTTTTTTTTTTTTAATTAGCAAAAGGCTGCACTTTTTTGTGTGTCTCATTATACTAGCTTTGGCTATAAATAAAATGTCACATTTGGCATTTTGACACTTGCCGTTGTATATATTGAGCAAAAAGGCAGCTGTTGACTTTTAATATAGATCTGTTCAACTAGAGACCATATACTGCTATAGTTAGAGATTAAACAGGAGTAGAAAAAAATGCAGTTGGGTGGGTCAAGTAAGAAAAAGGAAGAACAAAATTTCATTATTGCAATATAGTCACAGTAAGTTGTTTACCTGGAACATTGTTGGGTCTAATTTCAGCCATAATAATAGAAGTTCTTTTCAAAAATAGGCCGTGTTCAGATCAGTTCTGCTGATCAGGCCACTGACCTCCAAAGACAAAAATCTTTAAGGCCACTTAGACTATCACAAAGATATGACCATTTCATTTATAAAGTACCATAATTTTGATAAAAGAAATCTTTAATTTACTATGAATATTTAAAAAATCTTCCCATAGATATTCCCTGTGCCTTTGAACTTCATTCTAGACTGTCTTGCAACAAATGCTGTTGAAGTATTTGTGGTCTGTAAGGAATCTGTACTGAAATAATCAGAGATTATGTTTAAGCAAATGAAAAAGTCCTTGAGGTACCCTCTACCCTGGGAAGATAAAATTGTATCTTGCATGTCTTGTACCTTGTGAGTATGTACCAACATATGCATATGATCAGGCAATCAGAGAGGAGGTGGAATTTAACAGATGATACATTTAATAATGAGTAATAAGGAAGACTTGGGTGGTTCTTGTTCTTGAAAAGGGAATGGCGTGAGTAAAGGAAGATAGAAGGCAGTGAAATTTCTATTCCAGTCCATTTCTGTGTTTTGCAACTTATTTTATCTTTCTAAAGAACAAATAGAATAATAAATACTTGTATAGCATTTACTTTGTGACAGATTCTTTTCTAGACACTTTCCATGTGTTAATTGATCCCCACAACGCCCCTGTGTAAGTGCTGTTATTTAGACAGCCCTATGAAAATACAGAAAAGTCACTTGCCTAATGTCACTCAGTGGATCCTGGCTCTTAACCATTGCATGTGCTTGTACCAGAAACCTTCAGTGACTTCATCTTCCATAGAACAAAAGACACTCAAGGATTTTCAGTCTGGCTCCAACTTATGATACTTTCTGGCCTTAGATCCTGCTTTTTTTCCCTGCATGCATGTACATTCTAGCCCCTCTGCATTACTTTCTGTTTCCTATGTACAGTCTGTATTCTCATCTGTAATTCTTTGACCCTCTCACTCTCTCTAGTCCCTGTTTTATCAGTATCCTACCCATCTTCCGAGCATATCAGCTGCTATCTTCGTGAAACCTTTTTTGATCCCTTACCTAAAGTGATTCCCCTCTACTCCTTGCTAACACTTTGCACATTTTTTATGGTAGCATATTTGTATCATGGTTATTTGTGTGGTACTTGCCCTATTTTCTAGTATAATTTTTTTTCTAGTATAGATTTTTTTAAGTTCTTTCAGAGCAGGGAATATGATTTATTGATCTTTGTATCTCAGGCAGCATTTAGTCTAAGCTTGCACATGACAGGAAAGAGGAAATGTTATGGTTAACACTAAGATTTTGAATCTGGGCTAGGGAATAAAATTGGGAATTTAGAGAGTGAGGTGATTGTAAAAAGTGAGGAGTTGGCCTGACGCAGTGGCTCACGCCTGTAATCCCAGCACTTTGGAAGGCCCAGGCGGGCGGATCACGAGGTCAAGATATTGAGACCATCCTGGCTAACACGGTGAAACCCCGTCTCTACTAAAAATACAAAAAGTTAGCCGGGCATGGGGGCGAGCGCCTGTAGTCCCAGCTACTCAGGAGGCTGAGGCAGGAGAATGGTGTGAACCTGGGAGGCGGAGGTTGCACTGAGCCATGATCACGCTATTGCACTCCAGCCTGGGTGGCAGAGCGAGACTGTCTCAAAAAAAAAAAAAAAAAAATTGAGGAGTTGATTTAGACATGTTCTGTTTGAGGTGAGAGTAGGATATGCAAGAAGAAAGGGACTAGAGCTCAGAAGACAGGAATATTTGGCACCCCCAGTCTTATCTCATTTTCACAAGTATGATACTTAAATTGTTACATATCAAATTATCTGCATATCCATAGAATTCAGGCTTCATTTTTTAAAAAATGTATCAGATGGGGCTGGGTGCAGTGGCTCACGCCTGTAATCTCAGCACTTTGGGAGGCCGAGGAGGGCGGATCAGCTGATGTCGGGAGTTCAAGACCAGCCTGACCAACATGGAGAAACCCCATCTCTACTAAAAATACAAAATTAGCCAGGTGTGGTGGCACATGCCTGTAATCCCAGCTACTCAGGAGGCTGAGGCAGGAGAATCCCTTGAACCTGGGAGGCGGAGGTTGTGGTGAGCTGAGATCTTGTTGTTGCACTCCTGGGCAACAAGAGCTAAAACTCCATCTCCAAAAAAAAAAAAAAAAAAAGGTATCAGTTGGTTTTCATTTGGAAAATGAAGTCCAGCTGCTATATAATCATTCCTGACTTTATAAGATGAAACTTAATTTATAGGTTGTTTTGTTGATTCTCTGAATCAATATGGAAGTTAGATTTCTAGGCTAGCCCACAAGACCATGTTGTAGTTGAAATACTTCTGCAGCAACAAAATAGTAGAAAGCAATAGAGTTGCTTTACTATTTGCATCTTCAAAAGATAAAAAGGAATAAGAAAGGGCAGCTTACTTCTCTGATTCTTGATCAGTTTGACTTCAAAGCTTACAACATTCCTCCTATGTGACATAGTTGTTCACTGAGATTCTTCTTATATATCTCAACATGTTTTGGGTTTTCTGATAAATTGCCCTATCAGAGGAATTACAGAGAATGTATGTATAAGAGGTTTCCTGAAGTGGAATAACCTGAGGTAGAGTTAACTCAGTGGAGCTGAGGAAGATATGTATGAGTGTATGCTTGTGCATATGATATGTGTAGTTTGCTATGGTGGGGGTGGGCAGGGGGTGGTGAGGAACTTGTAATGGGTAAATAATCTCTCCCATGAGGAAGCAAGATGAAATGGAAGAGGCTGAATCCAGTGTTCCTCATCGGAGCTCATGGGAAGGACCATTAGTCTGATCTAGAATGGTTACTGTTTGTTGAGGGGACCTCTATGGTTGGATAGAGTAAGGAGAAAAACAGTATTTTGTATGCACATTTAAGTATGATAAGGTGCAGATTAAGTCTTTTTAAGTTGAGTACATATATTGAAATCTGGGTTCTAATTCTGGCTTTCCCATAGATGTTTTGTTTGTGCTTAATAATTTACCTAAATTTTGTTATTCTGTATTTTCCCCCAACTGAAAAATAGTTCCTGTCCCCTCTTCATCTTCATGAATATCCTCTTACTTGAAAACAGAAGTGAGTGTATATGATATGTTAAATTATTAGGAAAGTATTTTATTCAGAAAGTTATAGTTAAAAGAGTATGGGGGCTGGGCTCACACCTGTAGTCCCAACACTCTGAGAGGCCGAGGTGGGCAGATCACTTGAGCTCAAGGAGTTCAAGACCAGCCTGGGCAACATGACAAAACCCTGTGTCTACAAAAAATACGAAAATTAACCTGGTGTGATGGCGTGTTCCTGTAGTCCCAGCTACTCAGGATGCGTAGGTGGGAGGATCTCATGAGCCTGGGAGGTAGAGGTTGCACTGAGCCGAGACTGGACCACTGCACTCCAGCCTGGGTGACAGAGTGAGACCCAGTCTCAAAAAAAAAAAAAAAAAAAAAAAATATGGTAGAAGGCAGAACTCAGTTCAAATTCTGGTTCTGCTGTTTACCAGCTGAGGGGCTTTGAGCATGTTTCTTGGCCTCTGAGCTATAGTTTTTTCATGTATAAATGGGGATACTACTTCTTACCGTGAAGGGTGGTTGTAAGAATTAAAGTTAATGTATCTGAAACATCTACCACAGTACAGACACACACGGTAACTGTTGTTATTGTGGTTAAGCAACTAAATGGATTAATCTCTTAACACATTTGATGCATAGAACATAAACATTGCAGTTGATTATTTGCCCACCATACAGTCACTGAAAGCAATCTGATGTTTTTAAAGTAGGATATATCATTGTTTTATCCCTGGCTGCCCACATCACTTTTTTTTTTTTGATTAAAAAAATAGTCTCGCTATGTTGCCCAGGCTGGTTTGGAACTCCTGAACTCAAGCAGTTCTCCCACCCTGACCTCCCAAAGTGCTGGGATTACAGGCATGTGAGCCACTGCCCCGGCCCTGCCGGTATCACTTTCACAATGTACATTGTAACCATGCCCCTGATACTTGGATTGTTACCTTCTTCCAGCTCAGTGCACTAAGAGTATCAGACAGTCTATCCAAATGTTTGTATACAAGTGCCGTACTACATATCAAAGGTAATGTGTATTTGGGGATTCTTCAAGTGTGATGACAGATTGTACTAAGCTACTAGCATCCTGTCAACCTTCCTACACTAGCCAACATTTGCTAACTGGGTTATGGATGTAATCTGTAGTCCTAGGGTAGATTTCCCCAACTGGCTAGGTATGTAAACCATGACCCTAACCTCATTAGTTGAGGTTAGTCACTATCATGGACTGAATGCGCCCCTCCTTCCAAATTCACATGTTGAAATCCTGACCCCCAATATGGTGGTATTAGGCAGAGGGGATTTGGGGAGGTGATTAAAAAGAGGCCTAGCCCGCTTTCTGCTATATGAAGATACAACGAGAAGTTAACAGTTGGCAACCTGGAAGACCCTCACCAGAACCGGACCTTGCTGGCACCCTGATCTCAGATTTCCAGCCTCCAGAAATGTAAGAAATGAATTTTAATTGCTTTTAAGCCACCTGGTCCTTTCTTACAGCAGCCCAAATGGACTAAGACAGTAACCAAGTGTCAGTCAAGGGTTCTAAATGTAAAGGATGATTGATAATCACAGGTAGCCTGTAAGATAATTTATGGTATAGTCTTACTCATTTTCTTATGATGAAACATAAAATATGAGACTCTCTTTTTTTTTATCCTGTAGACAAAATACTTTGGGTTTAAAATTTTTTAAAACTGAGTCACTTAAGAAACCATAGCAAAGAATCTTAGTTAAAACAAATGGAGACAGTCATATATCAGCCTACTAAATCATCTTTTAGAGTCCTACTCCGGATAAGATTTAGTGGATTAGGATTAGAAGACAAACTCTTTTATGTTGACATGTTGCTAATACAGGACTAATCCTGGAAACCTAAGACTTTCTGAAGTTCTTGCCATTCAGTAGGTAGCTATTACGGTGTAACCATTTAGAATTGCACCATTAGTTAAGTAAGATGTTGGCTTTAAGTGGACTACGCTGTCTTTAAGATTTAATTATCCTTTTTTGTGACTATCTTGACAGTTATCAGGGATGTTGGGTACATTATGTGTTTTCCCTGCTGTGTTATTTCTCTTATTTTTTGCCTCTGTAAGTTGCTGGGCACTGCTTTTTTTCTCTTTTTATTAGCCTAGAATTAGCTAAAATATTGTGTCTCTTATCCATCACCTCCTACTGTGCTCTACCCTTCCTCTCTAGGAGCCTGTTGTGGCAAATATCCAACTTGGCCATTCAAGCAGTTCATACTCAGATGAAAAAGTTCAGGGTACAGATATCATCAGCCATCCTCAGTGGTCAGTTTCCATTGTCTTTACCAACAGCCCTCTGCTGTGCTCAGCTCCTGTTTCTCTGAGCTTGGGGTTTTACTGAGTTTTTTTAGAAAATCCATCAACTTATCTAATGAAGAAGACTTTCTTTTGACTGTATTGATACAGGCTGCAGAGGTACTTAGTCCTTTTCTGTGAACCTATTTTTTCTTGTACAGATTCAAGAAACTCTTCAGTGATTCTGCTTTGTTGATGGTATTCTTGTCATTTTCTCATACTGCTATAGAATTTTGTATAAATTACATATATATATTCTTAAGAAACTTAGTTTATCCAACAAAAGGACTATAACACTATTTTACATTCTTAATTCTGATATAAAGCACATTTTCAAATTAATTGCCAACCTTTGTTTTAAAATTATATTGAAATCCTGGACCTAGATCTTCTAGACAGTTTCTTTGGTATATTATAGTAGCCATTTCAGTGGCCAGTCTTTGGTCATTTCAGTGGGATTTGGAGAAGACAGGAGAATAAATTGACTCACTTTAACTTCCAGCAGTGTTTAATGTTGATTGAATGAGTGAAATTAGTGGTTAGGTATGAGTGAAATTAGTGGTTAGGTAGAGCAGTTGATTTGGCCTAAATAATATTTACAAATATGTGTAAGAGATTTAGTCTACGATTGGTTATCTTTGAAAACTTTTTTTTTTTTTTTGAGACAGAGTCTTGCTCTGTCACCAGGCTGGAGGACAGTGGCATGATCTCGGCTCACTGCTTGAACCTCCAGGGTTCAAGCGCTTCTCCTGCCTCAGCTTCCTGAGTAGCTGGGACTATAGGTGCTTGCCACCACACCCAGCTAATTTTTGTAATTTTAGTGAAGACGGGGTTTTACCATGTTGGCCAGGATGGTCTTGATTTCTTGACCTTGTGATCCGCCCACCTCAGCCTCCCAAAGTTCTGGAATTACAGGCGTGAGGCACCGCGCCCGGCCGAAAACATTTTAATAGTGGGAAAGTTATGATACAATAATTTTCTTAAGGTCACACATTTAAGTAAACCAGAAAAGGTTTAAGTTTTGTGGCTCCTATTTATGGCAGAAACATATGTATAATCAGTTAGAATGCTGGAGACATATTAAAGTGGCTAACAGCACAGACTGTAGAGCCTAGGTTCAAATTCTGCCTATTCTCTCTGGACATAGGCGCTCATGTGCCTGTAATCTCAGCACTTTTGGAGGCTGAGATGGGAGGATCGCTTGAGCCCAGGAGTTTGAAACCAGCCTGGGCAACAAAGCAAGACCGCATCTCTACAAACATTTTTTTTCAATTGCTAGTCATGATGGTATGTGCCTGTAGTCCTAGCTACTGGGGAGGCTGAGGCAGAAGGATCGCTTGAGAGTAGGAGTTCAAGGCTGCAGTGAGCTATGATTGTGCCACTGCACTCCAACCTGGGCAATGGAACAAGACCCTGTCTTAAAAATATATATATCTATTCAGCTTACTAGCAGCATGATCTTGGGCAACATACCTCAGAGGTCTGTTTCATGTATATAAAACACTTACAGTGCTTGGCACATAGCACTATGTAAGTGTCAACTGAAGTTAATCAGACTAACTTTTGAAGATCCTTAGCTATAGTCTTTTCAGGAGCCATAGGCAGTTATCTCAAAATTGATCATAAATACTTTGTTGTAATAAATATTAAGTTGTAGATATAAATGTTACCATACTGATTCTACTGTTTACATATAAATGCTAGTCCATGGACAACTGACCACAATGGTTAGAAGAGTAGCCTTACTAACTATTGAAAAAAGTAAATTTCAATATTGAATACAAATTGAAATCAGTGAGCCCAACTGTATATCAAATTAATCATGTAACCATCAAGGAAAAAAAGAATTATCAAGTAACTTTTCAACATAGAACTCTGACTGTGCTCCCTTAATGATGGGATATAACCTAAGGACAAAAAGAACTGCAAAGAAATACTGATCTTAGTAGGTAACAAACCCCCTACAACAGCTCTGCAGAGGAACTGTCCCCATTTTGCTGTTGAAGAAGCATATTCAAAGAAGGGAATGATTTACCTGGCATTAAATGGTGCTGGAGTCATTATACCACACTGCTGTTTTTATAGTGTGCTGTTTCTGATGAGTCCTGTGCTAACCATTCTGATTTGTTTCGTACCTCTCTCTTATTAACACCCTCTGTAATTATTAGAACCACATTTTCAAGAACTTAGTAACCATTTGAATCCCCTTTTTTCAATAATTTCATTCCATGTAATCAGGCCTCATTTTTTGAAATCTGCTTTCTTAAGGGGTATTTGACCTACCCATTCTTTACAAATTCTGAGATGACCTACATGACCTAATAGCTTTTTGCCTAATTCCTCCTACTTCACCAATAACTAGTTCCTGGAATATTAGCTAGTGTCCAAGTCACAATTACTTATGGTCTATATGATAACTAAGTCTGGAAGTTGGATATGAGAGAATTGCATTCTCTCTCTCTTTTTTTTTTTTTGGAGACAGGATCTCACTCTGTCGCCCAGGTTGGAGTGCAGTGGTGCAATTTTGGCTCACTGCAACCTCCACCTTCAAGGTTCCAGTGATCCTGCTGCCTCAGCCTCCTGAGTAGCTGGGATGACAGGCACGTGCCCCCAAGCCTGGCTAATTTTTGTATTTTTAGTAGAGACAGGGTTTCACCATGTTGGTCAGGTTAATCTCGAACTCCTGACCTCAGGTGATCCGCCCACCTCGGCCTCCCAAAGTGCTGGGATTACAGGCATGAGCCACCATGCCCAGCCTGAGAATTGCATTCTTAAAGACATTAATCTGTTTGTAATTTAGGGTGTCTTATGGTGATTTGATGGTGAGACATACAGGAGGGGGTGTAAAAGAATGCAATTGTTGGACCTGTGCTTTTTACATGAAATAGCAGAAACAAGTCTTACTTTATAAACTGGTTTTGGAAATGATTCATTCATTAAAGCAAATAAAAATAGCAATAAAACTAGGACATAATAACTAGTTGTTGAATGAACTCTGTCCTTTGAAAAGGAGATGATTAAGGAAGAAAATATGTAAATAACTTGGGTACACAAGCTACTATTTGAAATTCTGAGTAAAAATGATCAGAGGAGTTAAACTGTTCAGGAATTTAGCTCTCGCTTAAAGTATTTGTGTAGCAAGTCTCCAAACTTTTTAAAAATTACAGCATTTGAAGATCCTCTTCTTGAATTAACAGAATCAAAGTGAAATTCCATTTTTTAAATCACTCCTAAACTGTCTTTACAGTGTGTGGCTTTAAAATATAATTCTATGTAATATACCAGAGAAATTCTCAAGAAAATCTAGGACGAGGATTTAAATATAATTTTAAAAGGAAGTAAGGTGAGCAATCAGATTAATTTGAAAAAACGCTTTATATCACAAGTAAGAATGCAAAACTGTGTTATAGTCCTTTCATTAGGTTAACTGAATTTCTAAACACCTGGAGAAAATTATTTTATTATTTTCTGTCCAAAATAGCGGTTTGTGGAAAATGCGCCCCTTGTCTGGGGAAATCAGTGTTTATGAGACATCTTTGTTAATGTTTCTAAAGTTTTAACTCTCTGGACAAACATTCAAGAAAAATTTAACCATCATACAAAAATATTCCTAAGTAGTAAACTTTGAACACAGCTGTGGATTTAGACTTGGTTCATCTTCTAACCAACTCTTTCTAGCTGGTACCTTGTCATTTAGCCCATTACTCAGTTTCCTCATTGAATTGTTTTGAGAATTAAATGAGCATACATAAAGCACTTAATACTACACCCAGCACTGAGAAAGTACTCAAAATATAGTGGCAGCTATTATTATTTGTCCTTATTCCTCTCCTTTTTCTCCTCCAGATTTATGAGTGATAGGGACAGAAAATTTCTTATCAGAGTGCCCTTTATTTTAATCTCAAGGTTTTAAAGTAGAATTTAGGACAAAAATAGATTTTTCTGAACCAAAACACTGAAGATGCTGTTTGGGAAGTGAGAAAGCAAGCTGCTAAACACCTACTCTACTTGTACAGTGACAAGAAAATTGAATTTCTCATTTGTTTCCTGCCCCTAGCCCTTGCCTTCAGTTTCTCTGCCTCAATATGAAAATATCTATATTCCTTTGGGGACAGTTGGCTCACTGAAGCCGTAAAGAGCAGTCTCCAGGAGTTTTATTATGGCTAGCTAACCATAACCTTTTGGAAGAACATCTGGATACAGTTTTCATTTTTAAAGTCTACTGTTTTTTAGGTCATTAGATTTGTATAGTTCAAATTTATTGGTGTCAGTTATCTTCCTAGGTTGTACCATCCATTTTGAAAAGATGTATGTCTTTTATCCAGAAGATGTAAAGTATATGGGATCATAATAAAAATCTCTATCTTCAGTTAAACTACTGGAGTTTTCCCTTCTTCAAGTTTTCAGAATGTAATCATTATAACAAACGTGTGCATATGCATATATATCCATCCATACAAATGTAACTTTCCTTTATTATGATTACTCAGTTACAAGCAGTGTAGAAGTTATAATATTTGTTTTATTATAATCATTTTAGCAATATGGATAGGGCTACTGGACCCTGGAATTTAAAAAGAGAGGATCTTTTTTATGGTTTTATTTTTTAAAATTTCGATAAAATATACATAACAAAATTTACCATATTAACCATTTTTAAGTGTACAGTTCAGTGGCATTAAGTTTATTCACATTGTTTTACCACCGTCACCCTGATCCATCTACAAAGCTCTTTTCATCTTGCAAAACCAAAACTCTGCACCCATTAAACAACAACTTAAAAAGAGAGGATCTTAACATCAGGATCACATAATTACTACTCTATAAACACCTGATGGGTGTTTACTTCTAAAACAACTGCTTTCTTTTTTAATTGACATTTCACTATACTTAGCCTCTTCTAGGAATTATTATATATAATCTACTCAGTCATATTTTCTTTAATTTTTCTCTTTCTACAACTTTACTTTTCCAAAAGTGATGTAAATTACATGTTTTACATTCTCCCATGTTTATATTCTACTTAACCTTCCCTCACTCTCATAGGCTTGAATGAGTGTATATTATCAGAGCGTTGTTTCCTGTACCTGCTGCTTTGTTTGTTTGTTTGTTTGTTTTGAGATGGAGCTTTGCTCTTGTTGCCCCAGGCTGGAGTGCAATGGTGTAATCTCGGTTCACTGCAAACTCCACCTCCCAAGGTCAAGGGATTCTCCTGCCTCAGCCTCCCGAGTAGCTGGGATTATAGGCACCTGCCACCATGCCTAGCTAATTTTTGTATTTTTAGTAGAGACAGGATTTCACCATGTTGGCCAGGCTGGTCTCGAACTCCTGACCTTGTTATCTGCCCACCTCAGCCTCCCAAAGTGCTGGGATTACAGGTGTGAGCCACCACGCCTAGCTATGTTTATATTTTTTAAAGTCCTAAAAGTCAGATGGTTTAATGTGCATTCTTGACATTTTAAATACCTCCAATTTTGAATGCATTCTCTGGGCTGTTAGATACATGTATGATTCATAAAATGAAATAGGGTTACCTGTAGTTATTTCTTGAGTGCCATTTAGAGACTTCTGGCCTTGTCATCTGTCTAGGGAAGAAATCCAGCATACCTTACTGTCACGTACATCATTGTAGATCTTATAGTTTCAGAAAATTCTCTTTCCTTTTCTTCAGAATTCTCCTGTTTTAAAGCTTTTTACTCTCCTTCAATTTTGTCACCAAAATGTGGGTTTGCAGTCACTTGACCTGGGACTTTAGACACTTAAGTCTGCTGGACAGAAAAGTGCTGTTGCATTCTTAAAGGCTTTTAAGCAGTTATTTGGACTTTAGTAGAATTAATCAACTTATTTATTTATTTATTTATTTAGAGACAGGGTTTCTCTCTATTGCCCAGGCTGGAGTACAGTGGTGCAATCATAGCTTACCGCAGCCTTTACGTCCTAGGCTCAAGCGATCCTCCCATCTCAGCCTCTCATGTAGCTGGGACTACAGGAATGGACACTACCATGCCCAGCTAATTATTTTATTTTTTGTAGAGGTGAGGTTTCACCATGTTGTCCAGGCTGCTCTCAAACTCCTGGGCTCAAACAGTCTTCCTGCCTTGACCTCCTGAAGTGCTGCGATTACAGGCATGAGCCACAGCATCTGGCCAGAATTTCTAAGTTACCAGATTGCTAAACAACTTCACAGAAAAATTAGTCTCAAAATATTGTTTTCTTCTGACTCCTCTCACCATAAATTCATGCTTCTCCACTCTACTCTCCCCAGCAAATTCTGGAAGTTTCCTAGCAAAATTGCTTATTGAAGCCCATTGAAACTTAAGGTTGAAGAAATCTACACAAAGGACATCACCATGTTATTTTAGACTCTAGGTGGAGTCTGTACTATTTGTTCTACCTTCACCCTTACTTAGAATTGATAACAATGCACTGAGCCTTAGTACTCTCTTGGGTCTGACTCTGCAGGCAGATAGATACTCACTGGGATCCAGAACCTATCATACATCACTATAGAAAAGATTCAAATACAGTCAATGTATTTGAAAATCAAAACCGTATTTTCCAAACAGTCAAGTTAAATGTGCACAAAGCCTGTCCAGTTAAGACAGTGTCATTATTTTTCCTTTTGCAAACTTCCTTAGTGCCTGAACATTAAGTGCATATTTCTTAGGCAAATTATGCATTAGTACTTTTCTCTTCACAATTAAATATTTCCAGCAGTTTGTGACTCTTTTTTGTTTTTAACTATTCCCTTCCCTGTTTTTTGAGACAGAGTCTCACCCTGTTGCCCAGACTGGATTGAAGTGGCACAGTCTCGGCTCACTGCAACCTCTGCCTGCCAGGTTCAGGTGATTCTCAGCCTCCCTAGTGGCTGGTATTACAGGCATGCACCACCACACCTGACTAATTCTTGTATTTTTAGTAGAGACGGGGTTTCGCCATGTGGGCCAGGCTGGTCTTGAACTCCTGGCCTGAAGTGATCTGCCCACCTTGGCCTCCCAAAGTGCTGGGATTACAGGCGTGAGCCACCACACCCAGTCTTTTTTTATTTTTATTTTAAGCATTCTTCTGAGCTGACAAATGATTACCAAAGTGATTCTGATTTATGATTAGTTTATCCCATTTTTTGAAAAGTGTTTTTTACCTTCTCTAGGTCAACCTGCAATAAATAAGACCCAGTTTTAGTGGGAGATACAATTAAACAGTTGGTCAGAAGTCAGTAAGAAGAGTGCTAAAGTAGTAGTTAAGTGCATATTGCAGTTGAAGCATATTAGATGTGCCTCTAACTCAGGCACGGAAGTTTAGAAACAACTACATAGAGGAATGACATCTAAGCCAAGTTGTAAAGAACAAATAGCATTTGGCTAGAGAAGGAAGAGCTGTAAGAATGTTCCAGGTAGAAGGAAGACTCAGAGGTTTAAAAGAATATATTACATGTAGGGGTCCTGAAAGCTCAGTGTGCTAGGAGGAGTTTGAGGGAAGCAGTGGCATCAGATGACTCTGGATGGGGAAACAGGGACTAGATAATGAAGAGCTATAATGAAATATAATTCCAGTTTTCTTTTTAAAACAGGTTTATGGAGGTATAATTCACATCATATAGTTTACCCCTTTAAAGTGTACATTTCATTGTTTCTTTAGCATATTCAGTTATATAATCATCACCACAGTTGATTTTAAAACATTTTTGTCACCTCGAAAAGAAAGCCTGTATCTTTTAGCTAGCACCCCTCCAACTACCCTACTCCTAAGTAACTACTAATGTACTTTCTGTTCCTATACAGTTTACCTATTTGGATATTTCATATAAAGGAAATCATAACATGTGGTCTTTTGTGACTGGCTTCTGTCACTTAGCATAATGCCAAGGTTCATACATATTGCAGCATGTATCAGTACTTCATTTTTGTTACCAAATGATATTTCATTGTATTGATATACCACATTTTATTTTTCCATTCATCAGTAAGTAGACATTTGGGTTCTTTCTACTTTTTATGACTATTACGAATAATGCCTCTGTGAACCATGTACACGTTTTTGTGCGGACATACATTTTCATTTTCCTTGCATATATACTTAGCAGTGAAATTGCTGAGTCATACAGTAATTGTGTCTTTAACTTTTTGAGGAACTATCAGACTGTTTTCCAAAGTGGTTGTACCATTTTACATTTCTGTTACCAGTATAGGAGGGTTCCAGTTTCTCCACATCCTCACCAATACTTGTAATTTGTGTTTTTGATTCTAGCCATCCTGTTGGGTATGAAGTAGTTTCTCTTTTGGTTTTGATGTGCATTTCCCTGATTACTAATGATGTAGCACATCTTTTCATATGCGTATTGGCCATTTCTATATCTTCTTTGGATAAAAGTCTATTCTGATCCTCTACCCTTTTCTCTCTCTCTCTTTTTTTTTTTTTTTTTGGAGAGAGAGTCTCACTCTGTCACCCTGGCTAGAGTGCAGTGGAGCAAGCTTGGCTCACTACAACCTCTGCCTCCCAGCTTCTAGTGATTCTTGTGCCTCAAGCCTCCTGAGTAGTTGGGATTACAGGCGCATGCCACCATGTCCAAGCTAGTTTTTGTGTTTTTAGTAGAGATGGCTTTTTGCCATGTTTGTCAGGCTGGTCTCGAACTCCTGGCCTCAAGTGATCCACCCGCCTCGGCCTCCCAAAGTGCTGGGATTACAGGCATGAGCCACTGCACCTGGCCCTCTACCCATTTTTAAATTGGATTACTTGTCTTTAATATTGAATTGTAACAGTTCTCTTTTTTTTCTTTTGTTTTTGAGACTGGGTATCACTCTGTTGCCCAGGCAGGAATGCAGTGACCCAATCATAGCTCACTGCCTCCTCAAATTCCTGGGCTCAAGGTATCCTCCTACCTCAGCCTCTCAAGTAGCTGGAACTACAGGTGCACCTTACTCTGCCCATCTAACTTTTTAATTTTTTTATAGAGATGGGGTCTTGCCATCTTGCCCAGGCCAGTCTTGAACTCATGGCCTCAAGCAGTCCTCTCACCTCGACTTCCCAAAGTCTCGGCATTACAGGTGTGAGCCGCTATGCTTGGCCTGAGTTAATTTTATATATGGTGTGGGTAGGGGTCCATATATTATTCTTTTGCATGTGAATATCCAGTTGTCCCACCACTACTTATCAAAAATACTATTCTTTCCCCATTGATGAGTCATGTCACCCTTGTTGAAAATCAACTGATCATAAATGTGAAAGTTTATTTCTGGACTCTCAAGTTTTTTTCCATTGATCTATGTCCTTATACCACTGCTACATTATCTTGATTACTATAGTTTTTTAGTATTATAGGTTTTGAAATTGAGAAGTTTGAATCCTCCAACTTTCCTCTTTGTAAAAAATTCTATGGCTATTCTGAGTCCCTTACATTTCCATATACATTTTAGGATCAGCTTATCAATTTCTGCAACAACAACGACAAAAACCCAGCTGGGCTTTTGGTAAGGATTGCATTGAATCTGTAGATCAACTTGGAAGTATTGTCTAAGTCTTCTAATCTATGAGTATAAAATGTCTTTCTATTTATTAAATCTTTAGTTTTAGCAGCATTTTATAGTGTTCAGTATATAAGTCTTGTACTTTTTTTGTTTTTTTGAGAGGGAGTCTCACTCTGTCACCCAGGCTAGAGTGCAGTGTCATGCTCTTGGCTCACTGCAACCTCCGCCTCCTGGGTTCAAGCAGTTCTCCTGCCTCAGCCTCCCTAGTAGCTGAGATTCCAGGCACCCGCCACGATGCCCAGCTAATTTTTGTATTTTAGTAGAGATGGGATTTCACCCTGTTGGTCAGGCTGGTCTCAAACTCCTGACCTCAGGTGATCTACCCGCCTCGGCCTACCGAAGTGCTGGGATTACAGATGTGAACCACCATGCCCAGCCTGTACTTTTTTTAAAAAGAACTTTTTTTTAGTAATTGACCTTGAGTTTGCAGTACATGGGGTTACATTCTGATGTATCCACCATAAGTTGAAAATACCCCTAAGTTGAGGTTGGGTACAGTGGTTCATGCGTGTAATTCCAGCACTTTGGGAGGCCAAGGTAGGAGGATCATGTGAGGCCAGGAGTTCAAGACCAGTCTGGGCAAAATGGACAAACTCTGTCTCTACAAAAGATAAAATAATTAGCCAGATGTGGTGGCACGTACCTGTAGTCCCAGCTACTCGGGAGGCTGAGGAAAGAGGATTGCTTGAGCCCAGGAGTTTGAGGCTGCAGTGAGCCATGATCGTGCCACTGCACTCCAGCCTGGGTGACAGAACAAGACCCTGTTTCTAAAAATAAAAATAAGAAAATATTGTAAATTGAAAATGCATTTAATACACCTAACCTAGCAAACATCATAGCTTAGCCTAGCCTATCTTAAACATGCTCACAGTACTGGCCAGGCGCGGTGGCTCACACCTGTAATCCCAGCACTTTGGAAGGCCAAGGCAGGCAGATCACGAGGTCAGGAGATCAAGACCATCCTGGCTAACATGGTGAAACCCCATTTCTACTAAAAAAAAAACAGAAAAAGAAATACAAAAAATCACCCGGGCATGGTGGCAGGTGCCTGTAGTCCCAGCTACTCGGGAGGCTGAGGCAGGAGAATGGCATGAACCCAGGAGGCGGAGTTTGCAGTGAGCTGAGATGCACCACTGCACTACAGCCTGGGTAACAGAGCGAGACACCATCTCAAAAAAACAAAACAAAACAAAACACGCTCACAATACTTACACTTACATTAGCCTGTAGTTGGGCAAAATCTAACACAAGGCTGTTTTATAATAAAGTGTTGAATATCTTGTGTAATTTATCAAATACAGCACCAAATGTGAAAAATGAACTGGTTTTATAGGTACTCAAATGCATATTGGTTTTGCACCAAGGTCAAGTTGAAAAACTGTAAGTCAGGGACCACGGGGACCTCTGTGTACATTTACAACTAAACTAAGTTCTCTTTCAAATAACACTATACCACTTAACAGATAGTACAATTACTTTTTAACAGAATATTCCCAATTCCTTTGTCCTCTTCCTCATTGCTGTCATTCGTTTTACTTATCCATAAGCTGTAATCTCACTGACACATTGTTGCTATTATTTGTTTTGAACAAACTGTTGTCTGTCAGGAATAAGATTTTATTTTGCCTTCGTTTATTCCTTCTCTAATGTGCTTTCTTTCCTTATGTAGGTCCAAATTTCTGACCTAAAGCATTTTCTTTCTCTCTAAAGATTTTCTGTTAACATTTCTAGCGAGACAAACTTTCTGGTGAAAAATTATCTCAATTTTTGTCTGAGAAAGTCTTTATTTCTGTTTCATTTTTGAAAGATAATTTTACTGGATACAGAAGTCTAGGTTCATGTTATTTTTCTTTCAATGCTTAAAATATTTCACTCCTCTCTTCCTGCTCTTGTGATTTCTGATGAGAAGTCTCATGTAATTCTTATCTTTGCTCCTCTGTAGGTAAGATAGTTTTTTTCTCGAACTGTTTTCAGTATTTCCTCTTTATCTTTGATTTTCTACAATTTGAATATGGTATACCTGTGTGTAGATTTTATCTCCCTTGATGTCTTTGGGGTTTAGAAACTGTTTTTTGTTTTTAAAGATAGGGTCTCACTCTGTTGCCCAGACTGGAGTACAGCAATTGCCCAGTCTCAGGTGATCCTCCCATCTCAGCCTCCCAGGTAGCTGGGACTACAGGCACGTGCCACCACACCCAGCTAATCTTTTTTGTATTTTTTGTAGAGACGGGGTTTTGTCATGATGCCCAGGCTGGTCTCAAACTCCTGGCCTCAGGTGATCCACCCTCCCTGACCTCCCAAAGTGCTGAGATTACAGGTGTGAGCCACGGCGCCTGGCCTAGACTTCTTAAGGCCTGAGATCCGTAGTTCTTTGAGTTATATTCCCCTTTGATCATACAGGAGCCCTGTCAATGTGACGGTAAGGTACGTGGGGAGGGGAAGAGTTCTATAATCCTGTGAGGAGATCTCAGTCTTTGAGTGAGCCTGTGCCCTGGGCTGTGATCTCCACAAGTGCTTCTTGGTCCCCTGCCCCACTTAGGTGAGACAGGAAAGCTAGAGAGGGCTGGAGTTGGGTATTCAGTTCAGCTCTGGTGAAACAGTTTCTTTTCAGGCAGGGCTTGTTAAGAACAGTATGCTCTGGGCTTATTTCAAAATGACTTATTTCCCCTTTCCCCTGCCAGAAGCAGGAGGGAATTTTTTTTTTTTTTTTTAATCTTCACTGTGAGAACCTCATAGGGCTCCTAGAGATAAAACGCAAAAATGTGCCCTCACTCTCCTTGCTCAAGCCTGGGCCCCTCTGGAATTTTTAACTCTCAGATTTAATCATACTGAGCCTCAGGAATTCCTCTTACAGGTTAGGTTTTCCTACCTTCGTTCAGGTTTCTGTGGAGGTTTTGAAGTTTCCACACCTGTAGCTTGTGATTTTCTGTATCTACCTGTTTGTCTCTCCAATTTTGCAGGCAGTGGTTTGCCCTGTGCCCTCAGTTCTCTGATGGATTTAAGAAGAGTTGTTTATAGTCATTTTGTTCAGCATTTTTCTTGTTCCATGGATGAGGATGACAACTCTTAACCTCCTTACATGCCTGACTGGAAATTGGAAGTTACCTACTTAGATAAATTTATTCCTAGGTTTCTTGTTTTGGGATTTTGTCATAGTTGTTACTTTTTTGTGTTTTTTTGCTCACTGTTATATTATAAGTGCATTACCTTCTTAATTTTTGGATTTCTCACTGCTAGTGTATAGGAATACAATTAATTTTTATATATTGATCTTGTATCCTGTAGCCTTTCTAAGCTTATTCATTCTAATAATGTTTTAAAGGATTTGTTTTTGTGCTTAATTGCTCTAGCTGGAACCTCCAGTACTTGTCGAATAGAATTTGGAAAAGTAGAAATCCTTGTCTTTTAAATTTTATTTATTTATTTACATATTTATTTTTTGAGACAGGGTCTTGCTCTGTCTCCCAGGCTACAGTGCAGTGGCTCAATCATGACTCACCGCAGCCTTGACATCCTGGGCCAAGTGATCCGCTCACCTCAGTCTCTCGAGTAGTTGGGAACCATAGGTGCACACCACCATGCCTGGCTAATTTTTGTATTTTTGTAGAAACAGGGTCTCCTGATGTTGCCCAGGCTGGTCACAAACTCCTGGGCTCAAGAGAGCCTCCCGCCTCAGCCTCCCAAAGTGCTAGGATTACAGGCATGAGCCACTGCGCCTGGCCTAAAATTTTTATTTGTTTTTTGGTTTTTAGGGGGTTTTTTAGAGGCAGGGTCTTGCTCTGTCACTCAGGCTGGAGTGCAGTAGTCCAATCACAGCTCATTGTAGCCTCGAACTTCTGTGCTCAAGTGATGCTCCTATCTCAGCCCCACGAGTAGCTCAGACTACAGGTGTGCACTACTGTGCCCAGCTAAGTTTTAAGTTTTTTGTAGAGACAGCATTTCACTGTGTTGCCTAAGCTGATCTCCAGCTCCTGGCATCAAGGCATTCCCCCACCCCCACTTGAGCCTCCCAAAGGACTGAAATTACAGGCGTGAACCACTGTACCCAGCCACAAATTTAGTATTTAAGAAACTGCCAAATTGTTTTCCAAAGGGCCTTTTACACTGTGTTAAGAATTTGGACTCCATTGTAAGGGCAGTAGGAGGCTATTTTAATATGAATCCTGAATTTAATATTTTGAATTTGAAGAAGTTGTCAAGCCAGAGAATCTGCCTAGTGGGCAGGTGAAACCGATAAATCAGACTGGGATTGGAGATACAGAATGAAAAGTCATCAGCCTATGATTGATTTTAGAAGCTATTGTAGGAATATTTTCCAGGGAGAGTAACAAGAGTAAGGAGAAACAAGAGAACCCAGGACAGAACCCTGAAGGTCACCAGCATTTTAAGGATGCTGAGAAAAAGCTAGACTCAAGAGGAAAACCAGCCGGACATGTTGGCTGGTGCCTGTAGTCCTAGCTACTCAAAAGGCTGAGGCGGGAGGATCACTTGAACTCAGGAGTTCAAGGTTGCAGTGAACTATGAACTAGAATGAGACCTGGTCTCTAAAAAGGAAAACCAAACAAAAATTTGATATTATAGAAGCCACGGGAAAATGTGTTTTCAAGAAGAAAAAAGTGGTTGGCAGTCTTGGCCAAAAAGGAATTAAGGTATGAGATCAGTTTCTCCAACTATGCTTTCACAACGCAGAAAACTTCTGTGACCAAGTGTGTGTTTTTCCCCCACTCACCAAGCAATTTTACAGCAAGTTATCAGCTGGGTGTCCTGTAATTCAACTCAGTTCTGATGCCATCTACCTGGCAATAGCATCAGATCCCACAGATTGAGGGGTCAAACCTACCAGCTGCCCCCTACTCCTAAGCCAGTTGCAAGCCCCGGGTTGTTTTTACCTGTGCTTTTGATGAACTGGTTAGAAATCAACTTTCCCATGACTTCCTCCTCGGTTTCAACTGCTTTGCTGGGACAGCTCACAGAACTCAGGGAAACACTTACTTAACTTTACTGGTTTATTACAAAGGATACTACAAAGAATACAGATGAAGAGATGAATAGGGCAAGGCATGTGGGAAGGGGCGTGAAGCTTCTGTGCCCTCTCCGGGCATACTACCCTTCAGGAAGCTCCATGTGTTTAGTTACCTAGAAGCTCTTTGAGCCCAATCCTTTTGGGTTCTTGTGGGAGCTTCATTACATAGCCATGATTGATTAAATCCTTGGCCATTGGCAAGCAATTCAACCTTTAGCCCTTCTCCCTTACCTAGATGTTGGCAGGGTGGGACTGAAAGTCCCAGCCTTCTAATCATGCCTTGATCTTTCCCATGACCAACCCCCATCCTGAAGCTACATAGGGGCTGCCAGCCACCAGCCATCTCATTAGCTACAAAAGAAACTCTCATCATTCTGAAAATACCAGCGATCTCAAGAGCTGTGTTGGGAAACCTGATGAAAATCAAATATTTATTTCATAGTATAACAAGATGAAATTGAAAATACATTAGTCTTAAGGAGATTGTTAATAACCTTGGAGAGAGAGGTTGCAGTGAAGTGGTAAAGTAGGAGCCTCATTCACAGTGGGTTGAGAAATAACTAGTAGGAAGAGTAAGACAACGGTGAAGATGGAATTTTGCCTGTGCAAGGGATAATGAGGTTAGTCAACATCCATAGTAATGAGAAGGACCCAGAAGAGAGGGAGGGATTGATAATGCACCAAAGTTGATAGATCAAGGACCCTCATAGTACCAGAGTGGTAAAGCATAGCAGAGGGATAGATTTTAGGAGACAAACTCCTTTGTGACAAAAGGAAAGGAAGTGAGGACCAATGAAGATGAAGTTAGGTTATAGATATGGGTGGTAGAAAGTTAAGGGAGTCCACCTCTGTGGCTTATATTTTCTCTGTGAGATAACAGGAAGGGTCACTTGCTAGGAGTGAGATGGGAGTGATAATACTTGTAGGAAGGTTGAAAATAGTATATATTTTAAAAAATGGTTGAAAAGCTACTGTAGAGAATAAGAGCCAGCTAAAAAACAAGATTTCTGAGTTGTAATGAGGGCCTAGTTGGGTCCATAGAGCATAAATTTTTTAATGATGCCAGTCTTACAGTTATGTACGTTTTCCCAGCAGAGTTCAGTAGTCTGGGTGGAGATGTGGGAAAGGAGACCATTGTGTTCATCCAAAGCTGGGATTTGTCCCACATGACATGGGAGAAAGCAATGAATGAACTAAGTGTAGTGCTCTGTAATAGACATTGAAGTCAGGTCTCAGGTCTAATCTTGACTGCTTAGTGACTTAGGCAGATTACTTAACCTTCTCTAAGCTTCAGTTTCCTAGTAATAATCATACTGAATCATATCCGTTTTCTAATCATAATCATCTATTCTCAGTGATGGGAATTAAATGAGACAAGTAAAATCCTTAACACATAGTTTGGGATACATGATAAATGTCAATAAGTAGCAGTTTTTAACATTATTTGTGACTCAATTCTGTTACTTATAAGCTAAGTGACCTTAGGCAAGTTTCTTTCCTTTTTATCTATAAAAAGGAAATTATAATACTTGTTGGGGATTTTCGACTGGGTATATTTTGAGGAAAAAATGTCAAGCACTATGCCTGACACAGCCTTTAACCACTCAGTAAATGCTAGTTGAAGCAGAATCTGTAAGGAATTTTTTAGAAAATTAGGTTGGAAAGTTAGGTTTGGAATTTTGGCCTTTGTCTAATCATTAGTAGGGTGCCTTTAAAAGTTCATGAGTAGGCTGAGTGTGGTGGCTCATGCATGTAATCCCAGTATTTTGGGGGCCCAAGGCAGGAGGATTGCTTGAGGCCGGGAGTTCAAGACCAGCCTGGCCAACATAATGAGTCCTTATCACTTACAAAAAAAAAAAAAAAAAAAAGTTCATGAGCCAAGAGATAACATAAAAGTGGTGTTTTAGAAATATGAATTTATAAGTAGTGTGGTAGGATCTGTGTCTCAGCTGGATATCACCTTTTCAGAGAGGACTTCGCTAACCACCCTGAATCTAAGATAGCAGCACTCCCTCCTTCTCTCTAATGCCATACCCTGTATCATTTTTCTTATGGTATTTATGATTATGCAGTTACCTTGCTTATTAATATGTTCACTTTTTTACTGACTCCCTCCACTAGAATATATGCTTCATGAGAAAAGGAATACCTGTCTTATTACTGCTATATCTCAGCACCCAGAACGTGCCTAGCACATAGAAGACATTGGATCTGTTTGTTGAATGAATGAAATATAGTAGGAACCAGAAGCAGAGAGACTAGTTAAGAAATTATTGGAATAATTTCAACATTAGGACATAAAGATCTGGACCGGAATAATGATAGCAATGGAAACAGAAGGAACAAATAAGAAAAATTGAAAACCAAATATATCATGTTCTCACTTATAAGTGGGAGCTAAATGGTGAGAACACATGGACACAAAGAGGGGAACAACACACACTAGGGCCTATCCGAGGGTGGAAGAAGGGAGAGGATCAGCAAGAATAACTAATAGATACTAGGCTTAATACCTGGGTGATTAAATAATCTGTACAACAAACCCCCATAACACAAGTTTCCCAAGGTGACCTGCACATGTACCCCTGAACTTAAAAGTATTTTAAAAAATTACAAAGAAGGATGATTTTTGACATATTAGAGGGCATAATAAGAAGCCAGCAATAAGAATGATACCAAGATTTCCAAACTGGGTGATTGATGGAGTGACAGTACTGTCATTGGAGGTATCTGCCTTCATTTCCTTCAATAACTTTTCATGACCAGATTTAGAACAAACAGTGCCTGGCATGCACTGATGGGCAGTAAATATCTGAATGAATGAAATAAAATGGGGGAAGTCAGAAGGTTACATGTAAGATACAATTATATGTTTAAAGTAGCAATAGAACATCTAAGCAGATGGAGAGGAAGGCTAAAATTCTAGAAAGAATAAAGGGCCTTGGGATTTACAGCATTCAACAGAAAAACTGCAGCTCTAGAGATAGGGAACCAGGAGGATTATGGTTTTAAGAAAATAAAGACACACCTATAGTCCCAGCTACCTGGGAGGCTGAGACAGGAGAATCACTTGAACCTTGGAGGCAGAGGTTGCAGTGAGCCAAGATTGCGCCACTGCACTCCAGCCTGGGCAACAGAGTGAGACTCCATCTCCACAAAAAAAAAAAAAAAAGCAAGCAAAGACATTTAGTTCCAGGAAGTGGGGAGATAGCTACGAATATTACATGCTTCAGAAAACTGAAGAAAATGGGAACTAGGGAAGATCTTTGGATTTAGAGATTTAGAGGACATGATCTGGGAAAGAACAATTTAAATACAGTAATGAAGTGAAGGTCATATTACAAAAGGTGTGAAGAATGAGTGGACCATGAGATAAATTTCACACACAGAACTAATGAGAAGAGATGCGCTGTGGTGATCTGAGGTGGAGTCATTTAAGGGAAGCTTAGCTTGCCTTGTTCTGTTTTTTTATGAACACAGAAGCATAGTTTGGAGAGAAAGCAGAAAGATCCGTTGCCTAAGACAATTGTCAATTTTTAATATGCACAAGAATAACATGGGAATTTTGTTTAAAATGCAGATTGCTAGCACCACTTACAGCGAATCTGATTCAGCAGGTCTGCAGAGCAGGACATTTTTTAACAAATAACCCTCATCACCACCAACCTCCAACCTGCATCCAGGAGATTCTGACATAGTTAAGTATTTAGACCGTACTTTGACTAACACTGGTTCAGGGAGTAATTGAAGTAAAAATAAATGGATGAGAAGGGAATTTGATTTTTAAAAACCAGAGTAAAGAGCTAAGCTTCAGGAAAGAGAAAAAGTTCTTCTTCTTTATTTTTTAATTTTAACTTTAATTTGTTTTTTTTTTTTTATTTTGGAGACAGGGTCTCACTTTGTTGCCCAGGCTGGGCAGTTGCTCAGTCATGGCTCACTGCAGCCTTAAACTGGGCCCAAGCATTCCTCCCACCTCAGCCTCCTGAGTAGCTGGGACTACAGACATGGAGCACCATGCCTGCCTCCTTTTTTTCTGTTTTTATTTTTGTAGAGGCAAGGTCTCACTATGTTTGTTGCCCAGCTTGGTCTTGAACTTCTGGCCTTGAGCGAGCCTCCCACCTTGACTTCACAAAGTGCTAGGATAACAGGTGTGAGCCACTGTGCCCATTCATCTTCTTTAAAACAAACAGAAAAAGAAGATGGTATAAGAGAAATTTTGAGATGTTCGGAACTGAGTTTCCAGGAGATTTTCAGGTGGAGGAGGGCAAATAAGGTTTGCTTCATTTGTATGACCTTCATTTTTTCCTTTGAGTGGGAAGAAAGGTTATCTACTTTGGGCAGATATGAGAGAACTAAGAGTGTGAAGAGGTTTGGAACAGCTGCTGTGGGGGCTGAACAGTCAACAAAGGATGAACATAAGCATCGCTGAGCAGCATTAGGGTTCTGCTGAGTAGGTGGCATGAGTTTTTGGTGGACCCAGTCGGCAGTTATTTGACACTTTTCTAGGCGAGGAATAGTCCTAAAAACATGTATCTTCTAATAATTCATCCTGGCGCTGCTATCTGGAGTTTACTTAAACCTTTTTGGATGCTTTCAGCCTATGCCACTTCCTACAATAATGAACTTTATATATTTACTGTGTAAAGTATCTAAAAGTTACCTTTCAATTCAAAAGATACTTCCTTTGATTTGCTAGAACATATTTACATTTGTTCTCTCCACACTGTTTAAATTTTTCTGGATTTTGATTATAAGACATGTAATGCTTGCCATCATTTCACCAACTATTATTTCTAAGACCAGCCCTGTTGAAGGTATATATTTTCACGCGGGCACCAGAAGTTACCACCCAGTGCTCTATTACCATAGTTGTCACCAAGTGAATTCAGTACTCTGGGTTAGGGCAGAGGAAACCAACCTCCTGAGTTTTCTCCAGGTTCGCAAAAACAGGATTCAGTTCAGATGAAGACGGGGTGAAGCACCTGGGTACTGTGCTGTTATTCTACTCTTAATATATGCAACAACTCTGAGATAGATAATGGAATCATCCCATTTACAATGGGGAAACTGAGGCTCACATGCCTGAAGTGCCTCAGGTCATAGAGGAAAGAAGCTGGAGAGCTGAAAGTCAGACCCACGTCTGTCTTATTCCATACCCCATACTCCTTTTTATATCATGCTACATTTGGTGGGATACTGTCCAGCCACCTTTATTTTTATGCATAAATTAACAGTGGGACTGTTGACTCATTAACAATTTATAATTGGGAGCAACTTCTTACCCTGTAAAGATCAATAATTAAAGACATGCAACATTGGGAATTTAACATATGGAAAATTTTTCATCTGTTTCTTAGATCTTTTAACTGTCTTAGGCATGACACATAGAAACTGTATATTCTTCATGAGGACAGATAAGCTTTATGAATAGCAGGAATTTTAAAATTTTCTGCTTTGTTTTCATTAAATTCTGATGGTATTTTAGTCTTTTAGTCACAGCAGTACATTTCCATTTCTGACATAACTATCATTTGACATATATAGGGATTATTTTTCCTTAAATATGTATCTTTACATTGCTCACATGGATGCTTATCTATCATCCGACTATTCACACACTCTTGCCTCATCTTCCTGTATTTTATCAATGAATATTTATTGAGTATCTCTTTTATTCCAGCCATTTTGCCAAGTATCCCAAGGAAAGCCTACTGTGTTCTGAAAAATTGGAATTCATTAATTAAATTAAACAGGACTAACATACTATACTTTTCCATCCAGAGAAATGCAGAATTACATCTTGATTCAAGACAAAATAGTTTGTCCTTCCCAGCCATACAGAAAGCTGAGTTGTTTGTTACTTTTAGATCTTAGGTACAGAATCTGATCAAGTCTAGGTGGTTCTGTATACCAGCAGTTGAATTTATAATCATGGAGACTTGCCTTAAATATATGATCAGTTTAGGTAGGTTTGAGAAATTCTAAAGTGTCAATTATGTTGTATTAGTCCATTTTCATCCTGCTAATAAAGACATACCCAAGACTGGGTAATTTATAAAGAAAAAGAGGTTTAATGGACTCAGTTCCACGTGACTGGGGAGGCCTCACAATCATGGCGGAAGGTGAAAGGCACGTCTTACATGGCTGCAGACAAGAGAGAATGAGAGAGCCAAGTGAAAGGGGAAACTCCTTGTAAAACCATCAGATCTCATGAGACTTATTCACTACCATGAGAACAGTATGGGAGGAAGCCCCCCCACCCCCACCCCCATGATTCAATTATGTCCCACCAGGTCCCTCCTACAACACGTGGGAATTACAGGAGCTTCAATTCAAGATGAGCTTTGGCCGGGGATAGAGCCAAACCATACTATATATAAAAGTAGTATAGATAATAGTTATATAAAGTACTGTCCACTGAAGGAATACATGTTTACCTGTTCCCCCAAGTTAGGTAGCCAGAAGTGTTGTGTTTGCATTGTTGGCATAACCTCTCAACATTAATAATTAATTTATTAAGTACTTCTGTATGCCAGGGATTGTTCCTAAGCTTCCTACAAGAATACATTTATTTAATCTTCCTAAGAATCCTGTGAAGTGGGTACAGTTGAGCATCCCAAATCCAAGATGCTCCAGAATCCAAAATTTTTTGAGCACTGACATGATGCTCAAAGGAAATGCTCACTGAAGCATTTTGGATTTTTGGATTGGGGATGCTCAACCGAAAGTATAATTAATGCAGATGCTCTAAAATCTGAAAAATCCTGATATCTGGAGCACTTCTGGTCCCAATCATTTTGGATAAGGGATACTCAACCTGTACTACTAACTGTCTCCATTTCACAGATGAAGAAAGTAAGGTAGGAAAAGATAAGTAACTTGCCCAAGGTTACAGAGCTGGTAAGTGGCAGAGCCCCAAGCAGCCTTGCTGTATAGCTTACTGTCTCCTAACCACTATTCTGTGCTACCTTTCATAGGCCCTCATGTTAAGAATAACTTTTCAGTTTAGCAAATTATTCTGCATTATATGGTGAACTTACATATAATAGCAATAATACACCAGATGCAGTGGCTAACACATGCAATCCCAACACTTTGGGAGACCAGGGTGGGCAGATTGCTTGAGCTCATGTGTTCAAGACCAGCCTGAGCAACAAAGCAAAACCCATCTCTACCAAAAAAAAAAAAAAATTAGCCATTCATAGTGGTACATGCCTGTAGTCCCAGCTACTCGGGAGGCTGAGGTGGGCAGATTGCTTGAGCTCATGTGTTCAAGACCAGCCTGAGCAACAAAGCAAAACCCATCTCTACCAAAAAAAAAAAAAAATTAGCCATTCATAGTGGTACATGCCTGTAGTCCCAGCTACTCGGGAGGCTGAGGTGGGAGGATTGCTTGAACCCAAGCGGTGGAGGTTGCAGTGAGCCAAGATCGTGCCACTGCACTCCAGCCTGGGCAATAGAACCAGTCTTTGTCTCAAAAAAGAAAAAGAGAGAGAAAGCAATAATATAACTAGGTGAAAGGAAAGATTCAGTTCTTCTCTATAGTTTCTTATACACAATCAAGATTCTAACATGTTCATAGTTAATTCATAATGTAAAGTTTGGGTATTTAAGAAAAATGTGACGTTTTCTAATGTGACTTTACAGGAGTGGGAAAGGCATAGAAAGGCAGCACTGGGGCTAGATCACAATAGTCTTTATAAATAAAATGTATTGTGTTATCAGTGTCGGCTCTGGGCCTTGATGGGTAGTAAAATATTTGGGAACTGAGAAAAATGATTAGGTATTGGATCCTGAAAATAAAAATTTGCTTTTTGCATTTGTTAAAAAGATTTCCTATGCTAAAAGGGTGGCAGTAAGTTTTAAAAGGCTTTAATTACTGTTTTTTAAAAAAACTGTATAGTATATTTCATTTACTCAATAGCCACATGTGGATTTTTGGATTTGGGACGTTCAACTGTAAGTATAATTAATGCAAATATTCTATGGATCATTAATGGATCCATACAATATTCTAAAATACTTATGGATAATGTATGGGGAAAAATTGCAGGTCTTTTTGAATGAATTCAGGTGTCAGTAGTAACTCATTTTCATTTCTTTAATTCTCTTTGAGGGCGTTGTCAAGAAAAATTTGAGTTAAGAGGTATTTAAATGGCCCTATCATCACCATGAAAAGCAGGCAGTTGAGGAATGTGGGATTTGAGTGCACAGGAAAGCTAAAGGGACACTTTGACCCCTATCAATGACTTTATTGCTCTGTTTAGAGGCTAGAGCTATTGCTCTGGCCAACATAGTTCTTTTTTGTTTTTTAAACTTTAGTAATACAGTTGATTCTCATGTGGTAGTTTTGTTCTATAAAGTCACTGCAGACACTGAATTAGTGAATACTGGATCATTGCCCCTAGGGAATATAAACAGGATTAGGTTCCCGCAGGTGTCTGGTCACATTTCATCAACTGATCAATACATAACCTCGTTGTGTGTCTCTGTTTTAGGACATATTATTTAATATATATTCAATTACATTAATATTATATGTTAATAATCCTGTACAATAATATATGTCAACAGTATTGTGCCAGAAGCACTATAACTCATGTCTGAATGAAGTTTTCCTAACACATATTTTCTCTGAAAGAGAAAATCCTTCTTGCACTTAGGAACATTAGATGGCACTTCAGCACTATAATTGGGATCATTTTAAACAGTGAAATCATCAATAAAAGGCACAAAAATGTGAAAGACGTGGCGCTGAAGAGACCACAGAAAAGACATGCACTTACTATAGGAGAACTGAGACAACAGGGCATTGCCATGCTAAGCTGCATGTGGGAACATGGCTGTCATGTGACTCAAATTTTTTTTGCCACTCTGCAAGTGGATTATGTCCTCAGATGACCACGAAAGTGCCACAACTATTGAGTTGGAGCTTGCAGATAAATTTTAGTGAGTAGGCATATTTGCAAGTATGGAATCCCTGAATAATGAGGATCGACTGTATATTAATGCCTTCTACATTTTAAAATGAAAAGTTAAAATATAGGACTCGCTCATCCCTGCCTTTCTCAACCCCTCCTGGCATCTTTCCAGAACTACTATCAGTTTTTTATATATTCATAAATATGTGGACTTACAGAAATATATATAATTTTTAAATAAATCTCATGATATATACTATTCTGTGGTTTGCTTTTTTTCTCGTGTGTTAGAGATCTTTCCACGTCAATATGCACAGAATTATTTCCTTTTAATATTCTGTACTGTTTATGCACCGTAATTTAACCATTCCTGTATTGATAGGTATTTAGGTTTTTCTCTATTATAAGTAATAGTGCAGTGAACATCTTTGTACCTGTTTCTTTTTCCCTACATGCAGATTTTTCTCTGGGTTGCATATGTGAAAATGAAATTGCTAAGCAGAAAAGTATATGCACTTGAAGTTTTGTTAGAAAGGCAGTTGTGTCAGGTCTTCTGGGAAGCTGACACTGAGACAGAGTTAGGACTGCAAATAGTTCACTGAGTACCTGTGAAAGATAGGCAGTCAGAAGCTGAAGGAAGGGAAAGTGCTCAGACTCTGATTTACATCTAACAGTTACAGCCTATTCAGTAGGGCACTCTGGAGTGAAGATTGCCTGTTAGGATAGTACTACCAGTTAGATAGAAATAGCCAGGCCATGGTACTCCCACGTATTCAGTTATTGACCTGGGATTGCAAGGGAAGAAAGTGGCCTGATCTTGAAAGATGAGGGAGTTAAGTCCTAAAGACACATCAGAACTGAACTGCAAGGTATCTTCAGGGGAGATCTGAGCAGTGTACCTCCATGGTTGCTATACTGCAGTGTAGGACTGTATAGCATAGCAAATAACACAGATTCTAGAGCTACATTCCCAAGTCCAACATCTTTGTGTAAGAAAAATGTTACTCTACATCTGTGTGCCTCAGGTTCTTTATCTGTACAACTGTAAAATGGAGAAATAACAGTACCTCCCTCATAGGGTTGTGAACGATTAAATGAGCTGCTGTATACAAAGGACTTAGGATAGTGTCTGGGATATGTTAACGCTGTATAAGAGTTAACTGATGCTGCTGCTGCAACATCAACATCAACCCAAAAGGTGCACCAGTTTTTCTTCCAACCCTTTCAACAATGTGTAAAAGTATATTCATTTCTCCATATCTTTTCCAGTGCTGGATAGTATAAATCTTTTTAGCTTTTGACAGTTTGGTGGCCCCAAAATGGTATTTTGCCTTAATTTGCATTTCTTTATTAAGTTGAACATGTTTTCATGTTATTGGCCACATATTTAATCTTTTGAGGTTTTAAATTTTTTCTTATTAATGTTTGGTACCTATTCATATATTCCAGATATTGTTATATAGTTGTAAATATTTTCTTCCAGTCTTAACGTTGTTTTTCAAATTTATTTTTCATTATTATTTATGGTTTCTTTTGACAAAGATGTTTAAAATTTTGTGGATCAGTTTTTTTCTTTGTGGATTCAGGGTTTTCTTTCTTACATTGAAAAGACTTTCCTACTCCACGTTTATAGTTCTCTTTTTTATGTTCAGCTTTGTAAAGCATCTTGAATTTATTTTTGTTCATAATTTGAAATAAGTATCTAGCTTTATATATTCCTAACTATAACCAGTTGCTCCCGTGTTCTTCATTAACTAGCCATTTTTCTCCCCTAATACTTCTTGATGCTATCTCTGCTGTATTCACAATTCCTATATATATACTAGGTGGGAGGGTATTAACATTTTTAAAGGTTTTAATATGTGTCACCAAATTGCGCTGAGGAAATACATATAGAAATTTATGTTTTTACTGGAGAGTGTTTTGTTGCACTCCCCAACCTGTTTTTCTTGCTTTTGTTTTTAGTTTTTGCCGAGTTAATAGTCAAAATATAGAAGTTTTCTTGGTTTGCTTTAAAAAAACAAAAAAACCAGGATCTCATTCTGTAGCCCAGGCTGAAGTGCTATGGCATGATCATAGCTCACTATAACCTTAATCTCCTGGGCTCAAGTGACCCTCTCACCTTAGTCTTCCGAGTAACTGAGATTACTCGGAATCTTAGTCTTACAAGGTGGTATGCACCACCAGGCCTGGCTAATTAAAAATCATTTTATAGAGATAGGGTCTTGCTACGTCGCCCAGGCTGGTGGTTTTCATTTCTTTGGTTACTAGAAAGACTGAATTTTTAAAAATGTATATACTTTTGATGTTCTGTATGCCATCCTATATGAATTGCTTGTTCATATTTTTCTCTATTTTTCAATTTTGATTTTAGGTTTCATGTTGATTTGAAAGGTATCACATATAAAGACTATTACCCCTTCATGTGTGTTGCACAGAGGTTATTGTTTACCTTTAAATTATGGTATTTTTCTTTATAGGCTGACTTTGTATGTATACCTAGAAAGGTTTTCCCTATTCCTAAGACCACAAAGTCAACTAGAATATTTTCCTTTTTATGATTTTAATTTTTATATTAATTTGCCATCTTATTTTGATGCATGATAATAAGTAGGAATCTTAATTCTTTTGTAAGTGTTAAGCCAGTTACCTAAAACAGTTTACTGAATAATCCATTCTTTCCTCTGATTTGTAATGCCATCTTATATATACTAGCTCTCTTGGGGTGTTTGATTCCGTATTGTTGATTGATGTATCTATTCCGGCACCATTACCATACATTCTTCATTATCGTGGCTGTTATATCCATGCTGTGGTTGGAGAGCTCACCTTGGAAAGTAAGCACTCGGTGGAAGTATCGTTTCAAAACTGACTTTAATTTTGGAAATTAAAAGGAAACCCCTTCTTAAGCTAGAGTAAGTGGAGTGAATTGAATTGGATCCTGCCTGGGTTCCTCTGTCAACATTCTGCTTTGTGGTCTTTATAGAACATACTTGATTAGTTCATTGGATATAAGTAATGGCTGCTGTTAAGCTATTCTAAAGCTAGAGACAGAACTGTACAAAAGAATTGTCAGCACCAAATACTTTAATTGAAAATATTAAACTAAAAAAAAATAGTTCCAATGTTTTAGAGACACCTTTCAGATTAAATACAATTGGTTAGGTCTGATCATTTCTATGACTAGAAGGAAGTATTGAAGGTAAACCTGTTTCTAGAGCAGGGATTCTCAACTGGGGACAGTTTGGGCCACAATGTCTCCCAGGGACATTTGACAGTGTCTCAAGACATGTTGATTATCACAGCTGTTAGAGGGAGAGAGTGCTACTGATTTCTAGTGAGTAGAGGCCAGAGATGCTGCTACACATCCTACAGTGCCCAAGACAACCCCGACAACAAAAATTATTTGCTCCAAAATGTTAGTAGTGGGCCAGGTGTGGTGGCTTGTGTCTTTAATCCCAGCTACTTGGGAGGCTGAGGCAGGAGGATCACTTGAGGCCAGGAGTTTGAAACCATCATAGGGGGACCCCATCTCTTAAAAAAATTTTTTTAAGTAGATGGATGTGGTGGTACATGCCTGTGTCAGGCTTGTCCAAGCTGTGTCTTTAATCCCAGCTACTTGGGAGGCTGAGGTAGGAGGATCACTTGAGCCCAGAAGTTTGAGGCTGCAATGAGCTATGATCAGCCTGAGTGACAAAGTGAGACTTTGTCTCTTTAAAAAAAAAAAAAAAAAAAAAAAAAGTTCTGCTGAGCTTGAGAAACCTACTGTAGAGAAAACTCAAACTGAGAGTTCATTTCTTAGTGCAGTCTGGTCTGATAACTGCTGTGTTTAATATATGCACAAGTAATTTACTATTGGAGTAAGAGAAGACCTTTCCAAAAGTATGGTATAAAACCTAGAAGCTATAAAAGACATGATTAATAAATGTGACTCTATGACCAGGCACGATGGCTCATACCTGTAATCCCAGCACTTTGGGAGGGCGAGATAGGTGAGTCACTTGAGATCAGGAATTCAAGACCAGCCTGGCCAATATGGTGAAACCCCATCTCTAATAAAACATACAAAAATTAGCCAAGCATGGTGTTGCACACTTGTAATCCCAGCTATTCAGGAGGCCAAGGCAGGAGGATCACTTGAACTTGGGAGGTAAAGGTTGCAGTGAGCCGAAATAGTGCCTGCACTCCAGCCTGGGCAACAGAACAAGACTCCATATCCAAAAAAAAAAAAAAAGACTCTACGTAAAAATAAAATTTCTACATGCAAAAAAAAATCTACCATAAACTCCAAAAGAAAAATAACAAACTAGGCTAAAACATCAATAGGTCAAACCACAGACAAATGGCTAATTTCCTTAATATTTAAAGAGTTCTTGTGTTTCATTAAGGGAAGTACCAACAACAGCTCCATGTCCCTTCCCCCATACCTCGCCCTACACATCTCTTCATCTATGTCCTTTGCAGTATCCTTTATATTAATAATAAATCAGTAAGCATAAGTGATTCACTGAGTTGTGTGACTTGTTCCAGCAAGTTAATTGAACCCATAAAGGGGGTCATGGGAACCCCAACTTAAAGCCAGTCAGAAGTTTTGGAGTCTCCGGCTTGTGACTTACTGGTGTCTGGGATGGAGTGGGTGGCAGTTTTGGGGACTGAGCCACCGACCCATGGGATCTGACACTATCTCTAGGTCGACAGTGTCAGAATTGAATTGGAGGACACCTGGCTGGTGTCCACTGCTTGGTATGTTGGGGGGAAACCCCACACATGTGGTCACAGAAGCCTTCTGTGTTGCTGTGGTGTGACAGTGAGAAAAAAACATGATTTGAGAGTTTTTTTCCTATATATATGCAGAATAATTTGGCAATATCTGTGAACATTTAAAATCTCTTTAACTCAAAAATTTTATTTCTAGGAATTTATTCTACAGATATAGTTTCATGTGTGAAATGAATTTCATTAACAGATAAATTAGACTGTCCATTGTTATTGTTTGAAATAACAAGACTGGAAATAATCCAATAAAGGGAAATATTAGAGAGTTGCCTCAATAGACAACTGTACAAATACAGTATATCTATATGCTAGAATACTATGAAGCCCTTTAGACAGGATGAGGCAGCCCTGTATATGCTAATAAGTAAGATTCTCTATTATGTATTATTAAGTAAAATTGCCAGGTGCAGACAGTATCAGGCGTTGGCAAGAATATGTAGAGCAAGTGGGACCCTTACATACTGCTGGGAGAAAAGTGAATTTGGACACAACCCCTTTACAAAACAATTTGGTATTATCTAATAAATTTAAAGATGTGTATGAGCCTTATAACCTAGCAGTTTTACTTATTAACAGATTCTAGAGGAATTCTTGCTCATTTTCTCCAGGTGACAGAAATGTTCATTTATAAGAAAACAAAACAGCAACAAACTTCTAGAAGTCTGTGTTCAGAGTAGAATGAATAAATGTTGAGAACACTATACAGCCATGAAAAATAAACGAATTCTAACAATCTGAATCTTAAACAGTCATGTTGAGCAAGAGAAATGAATTGTGGAAACATACATATAATAAGATTAGACTCCATTTATATGAAGTTTAATATAATTCATTAAACTATATGAAACATAAAACTAAACATATTGTTTAGGGGGAAAAAAACACAGTAAAACTATAAGCAAGGAATTAATAAGCACAAAATCAAGGAGAGTGGTTACCTCAGGGGAGAAAACAAGATTAGAGAGGACACACGGGGGATTCAAAAAGTAACAGTAATATTCTTCCATCTTTTTTTTGTTGTTGATTTTGAGATGGAGTCTCACTCTGTTGCCCAGGCTGGAGTACAGTGGCGTGATCTTTGCTCACTGCAACCTCTGCTTCCCAGGTTCAAGCGATTCTCCTGCCTTAGCCTCCCGAGTAGCTGGTACCACAGGGGCCCACCACCATGCCCAGCTAATTTTTTTAATTTGTATTTTTAGTAGACATGGGTTTTGTCATGTTGGCCTGGCTGGTCTCGAACTCCTGACCTCAAGTGATCCATCCACCTCAGCCTCCCAAAGTGGTGGGATTACCGGTGTGAGCCGCGAGCCGCCACACACCCAGCCTATTCTTTCTTCTTGAACTGGCACGTGGGTGCATGGGAGTTCATGATATGATAGTTTCGTTTAACCTTATGTAATTTTAGGAATATTTTATATTTACTAATTATTACAAATAAGTTTTGGAAAGCAAGTATTGAACATTATATATGTTACCATGACTGCATGGGTCATTTAAAAAATAATACACAAACACACACACACAGACACACACTCATGCTTTTGTATATGCAATACATTATCCATCCTGTAAAGACACCAAGAAGTGGTGGTTGCAGCCAGGCACAGTGGCTCACGCCTGTAATCCCAGCACTTTGGGATGCCAAGGCGGGTAAACCACCTGAAGTCAAGAGTTCGAGACCAGCCTGGCCAACATGGTGAAACCCTGTCTCTACTAAAAATACAAAAATTAGCTGGATGTAGTGGCGCGTGTCTATAATCCCAGCTACTCTGGAGGCTGAGGCAGGAGAATCACTTGAACCCGGGAGGTGGAGGTTACAGTGTTCTGATATCATGTCACTGCACTCCAGCCTATGCAACAGAGGGAGACTAATGTCCTGAGTTCAGACATTAATTGTCAGTTCTGTAGTCTTTTTTTCCTTCAAGTTTCTCTTGTCGCTTCCTTTTCTCCTTCTTTCTTCTTTTTTTTTTTTTTTTTTTTTTTTTTGAGACGTAGTTTCACTCTTGTTGCCCAGGCTGGAGTGCAATGGCGCGATCTCGGCACACCAAAACCTCCGCCTCCGGGGTTCAAGCGATTCTCCTGCCTCAGGCTCCTGAGTAGCTGGGGTTACAGGCATGCACCACCACACCTGGTTAATATAGTACATACTCAAACCTTTATTCAGGCCTTGCCTGTGACAGAAAACAAAAGTCAGTGTCTGTACCCACTATCTTGACTATTTAGCAAGAGATCTACTAATTGGACACCTTTCTTTTTACTTTTTTTCACATTTTCATTTAGAGGAATAATTTGGGTCTTATAACGCCTGTAATCCCAGCACTTTGGGAGGCTGAGGTGGGTGGTTCACTTGAGGTCAGGAGTTCGAGACCAGCCAGGCCCAACATGACAAAACCCGTATCTACTAAAAATACAAATAAAAAAATTAGCTGGGCGTGGTGGCGGGCCCCTGTGGTTATTGCTTCAAGGAAAAGAAACTGACTAGTTGTAGGCCATTGTTGAAAGGAAATGTACTTATCACTTTATGCTACACCCTTATTGTCTTTGAATTTTTATAGCAAATGTATATAGTACATATTCAAGTTTCAGTTTTAAAAATGTGTGTTTAAAAATGTGTGTATAGAAAGGAAAGTCACTTATCATTTGTGAGAGATGGCTGAGGAAATTCTAGTATCATTTCTAACCTTGATGACTTTGCAGGTTTTGCCAAACCATATAAGAAATAAAAAGAAGACACCTTTTTTGTTGTTCATTTTAAGCCAAAGTGTCCCTCTGTTGCCCAGGCTAGAGTGCAGTGGTGGGATCTTAACTCACTGCAGTCTTGATCCCCAGGGCTTAGGTGATCTTCGTGCCTCAGCCTCTCCAGTAACTGGGACTACAGGTACATGCCACCACACTTGGCTAATTTTTAAATTTTCTGCAAAAGCAGAGTCTCACTCTGTTGCCCAGGCTAGTCTCGAACACCTGGGCTCAGGCGATCCTCCTGCTTTGGCCTCCCAAAGTGCTAGACATACAGGCATGAGCCACCACACCCAGCCAGGAAGACAAATTTTTGTTGAGTAGGTATTTCACCTCTCATGCCAATTTTTCCTTGAAAGTTAAATTCCATAGAATGTAATTTATCAAAGATAAATGATACTCTACTCTTAGCCCTTATCCAAAGCCTTACCAACCTTACCTCTCTCTTTATATTGTTTACTAAGGAGTCTCTGGAATTTTGTTCATGTTTTTTAACATCTTTTTGAGGAAAAACATCTTTCTTAATTCTCTTCATAAGTTCTCTTCAACTCTTAGTAAGCAGTACTTATATTAGAGCAATGTTGCGCAATTTAAATGCATAAGAATCTCACCAAAACCTTTATTCAGGCCCTGCCTGTGATAGAAAACAAAAGTCAGTGTCTCTACCCACTATCTTGGCTATTTAGAAAGATAATCTACTAATTGGACACCTTTCTTTTTCCTTAAGACTGTTCACAGATACTTTTTTCACATTTTCATTTTAGAGGAATAATTTGGGTCTTATTACTAAATGAAAATTATTTAAACATGTCAAAGGCATTTATCTCCATAAAGTGTTTAATCCATTCTCTTTTATAAAGATAGGATTTTTTTCCTTTACATTTATTATGTCTGGTATAGATGATTAAAACTTTGTAAGCATAACCTGTATTTAGCTGAGTCATGAATTATCTTAATAGTGTAAGTCTCTAGCCCACTGAAAAGTCTTGCCTTCTCTCCATTTGTTTTTGAGGGTGAACAAGTCTGGTCAGCCTCTGTGCAACATCATACATCAGTGTAGTACCAACGGGCACTGCAAGGATTGATGCTCTTTCCACTGGGTAGCATGGCATCCACCTAGTCACCTTAGTCAACACACTGCTTCTAGATACTGCTACATCCACCAGTCACACCACTGCTTCCTCTAGGTTAAGTGTTGACATACTGGTATCTCCCAATGACAGGATGCTGAAATGAACTACATTATGCTCTACTGAAATAGTTTCATTTTATGTTACACCCTGACATTTATAGTACCACAACAGGATTGCCACTTCCTCCAGTGTCTTGCAGACTTTTAAAGGAACTAGCTGTTTTTTCCCACTACCTTTGCATCCTCCTTGTGCTTAGATACAAATCCACTGGAGGCAAATACAAGTGACACCATGCAGTACTCAGAATCACTCCTTCTTTGTGATGGATAGTAAAGACTTTATTACTAGCTTAACTTTACTTCCTGGACTTTTTCTCTCATGAGAGTAAATTCTTTCCAGAACAATCATCAGTCTTTAATGCAAATAAGTTGCTTGAAAAAGAGTGGTCCTTGCAGCTCAAGTCACAAAAATTCTATCCCATATCAGGTTTTGTAATGGAAAGTGGATCAGTAGGTGTTGCTCACATAGCAAGCTGGTAATTGTAGTCATCTTAACCTTTAGCCATCACTTTAGGGTGGAAAAGAAATGACTTTTCATTATACCTCTCTTATATGCCTGTGTTTTTCACTAACTTTAGAGGAAGAGTAGTTAGGCAGCCTTACTGACTTGAATAGTACAAAGCATGTGATTGGACCATGCCAAAATTGTGAAGCTCTTTGGTGATATGTTCTCCACACTGTGGTCCCAAAAGACCAGTAAACCTAAAGGGACTAATTTGGGCAGGCAGGGGGCGAGACAGGGTAGAACCTTGGGGTATATTTCTGCTTTCAGAGAGGTGGCAAAAGTAAGCCTGGATACCCTGTACTAGACTTCATAGCTTTGCCTGGAAGCCCTCTCCTCTTGGGGACTAGGCTTATTTAGTTCTCTTTCTAAAACCTTTTGTCAAATATAACTTATATTCTAGGACATCTGCCACTGAGGCCTGAGTTCAGACATTAATTGTCAATTCTGTAGTCTTTTTTTCCTTCAAGTTTCTCTTGTCACTTCCTTTTCTCCCTCTTTTCTTTTTTCTTTTTCTTTTCCTTTTTTTTTTTTTTTTTTTTGAGATGGAGTCTCACTGTGTCACCCAGGATGGAGTGCAGTGGCGCGATCTCGGCTCCTGCAACCTCTGCCTCCCGGATTCGAACGATTATGCTACCTCAGCCTCCCAAATAGCTGGGATTACAGGCGCCTGACACCACGCCTGGCGAATTTTTTGTATTTTTAGTAGAGAAGGGGTTTCACCGTGTTAGCCAGGATGGTCTTGATCTCCTGACCTCGTGATCCTCCCGCCTCGGCCTCCCAAAGTACTGGGATTACAGGCGTGAGCCACCGTGCCCGGCCAACCGTATGGTATTTCTGACTATAACAGTCATAACAATAGCAGTTTCCCTTCATCGAATGCCTGATGTGGGGGCTCAGTGCTGATTTTACAAGTGTTACTTCCTTCCATTTTAAAAAAGAATTTTTTTTTTTCGTTTTAAAATAGAGGCAAGTGTTGTTATGTTGCCTAGGCTGGTCTCGAACTCCTGGGCTCAAGTTTTCCACTGGCCTCGGCCTCCCAAAGTGCTGGGATTACAGGCGTGAGCCACTGTGCACGGCTTTCCTTCAGTTTTTACAAAACCTCTAAGGTCTTGTAATTTCTGTAATCAAGATATTCAGAATGCCTGAGCAATAGGCACCTGCACTAAAATATGAATTATGTAGCACTTTTTAAGCTGAATAAAGTCTGGAGACAATTCTCCATTAGTCTCTTGAGTTTGTGCACATACTGCGATCATTGCCTGACTGCCTTTGCTCCTAGACTCTCCTTAAGGATGTTCGTGTAGTGGGCAGCCTTGGAAGATAGAAGTGGTGTCTCCCTACAAAACAAGGAGGAGACAAGGGCACAATCCATTATAAAAGATTTGGAGCAGGGTGTGGTGGCTCACACTTGTAATCGCAGCTACTCCGTAGGATGAGGTGGAGTTCAAGACTAGGATAGGCAACAGAGTGAGACCTCGTTTAAAAAAATGGTTAATGGTTCAGGTTCTCTAAGCTCAGGGTTACTCTCCTGTAAGGCAACTCACTGTGTGCATGGGTTCTCCTCACTTTGCCTTGTAGAAATTCACTTGGGAAACTGATACCAAGGCTATATTCTGGCTACTGTCATTGCTGTAATAAATTGCCCTTCATTTCAGGCCAGGTAGTGACATGCTTTCCATCAGCATTCGTAAAACTGTGACAGGCTAACTTGTTAGCTTGCAAGTAGGGTAAGATCTGAGACCCCCTTAAGTTTTTGACAAGTGGTAGATTTATAGATACACATGTACATTCTTCTTTTTTTTTTTTGAGACAGTTTCACTCTTGTTGTCCAGGCTGGAGTGCAATGGCACGATTTCAGCTCACTGCAACTTCCGCCTCCCGGGTTCAAGCGATTCTCCTGTCTCAGCCTCCCAAGCAGCTGGGATTACAAGCGCATGCCACCACACCTGGCTAATTTTTGTATTTTTAGTAGAAATGGAGTTTCATTATATTGGTCGGGCTGGCCTCGAACTCCTGACCTCAGGTGAGCTGCCTGCATCTGCCTCCCAGAGTGCTGGGATTACAGGCATGAGCCACCCACCCCAGCCACTCTTTAAACTATGTAGTACATTTGTGACCGGGCGCGGTGGCTCACACCTGTAATCCCAGCACTTTGGGAGGCTGAGGCAGGTGGATCACGAGGTCAGGAGTTTGAGACCAGCCTGGCCAACAT
>NW_012103365.1:254200-260636 GCF_000951045.1 Mandrillus leucophaeus
CGATTCTCCTGCCTCAAGCTCCTGAGAAGCTGGGATTACAGGCATGCAACACCACACCAGGTTAATTTTGTATTTTTTTTTAGTAGAGACGGGGTTTCTCTATGTTGGGCTGGTCTTGAACTCCCAACCTTAGGTGATCCGCCCGCCTCAGCCTCCCAAAGTGCTGGGATTACAGGCATGAGCCACCGTGCCTGGTCTTCTCCCTCCTTTCAAATTAGACAAACAAAATTTTTTTAATGTCTCTCTGGTTTCTCTATGTTTGTATTTCACTGTCCCAGGAACCAGCCTAGTCCATTAGGAACCAACATATTCCCCAAGACACATCTCAGATAACAGTTGGCTGGCCATGTTAAAAATGCATTTCTGATTCTATTTAGGGATACCTTTAGTCCATGAAATAAATGAGAACATTATCAGGATTCATAATTATTATCTGGATATGTCCCTAAAATATAACATGTTTTGCTGACTTACTGAAATACATATTTGACATACTATTTCCCTTCCTCTCAAATAGTTAATTAAATAGTATCAGTGGCCTAGGAAAGTCACTGTTCAAACAATTCCTTCTTTAAAATGAAGAATTATCGACTATTCCCTAACTTATTATTTTAGAGAGAGAGAGCATAATGTGATAAAATGTGGTGTCTTTATTCATTTTTTGTTGCTATAACAATAAGACTGGGTAATTTATAAAGAGCAGAAATTATTTCTCACAGTTCTGGAGGCTGAGAAGTCCAAGATCAAAGTGCCAGCAGCTTAGGTGTCCGGTGAAGGACCCGTCTCCACTTTCAAGATGCGGCCCTGATGCTGCATCCTCCAGAGGGAGGAACACTGTTCTCACATGGCGGAAGAGAGTGAATTCATTCTCACAAGCTCTTTTTATAGTGGCATGAATCCACTTACAAGAGCGGAGTCTTCATGACCTGAACACCCTCCTTTAGGCCCCACATCCCAATACAGTTGCATTGTGGATTGTTTCCAACACATGAATTTTGGGTTGCACATTGAATCATAGCATGTGAGTTCTCAAATAATAGACACAAAAGTTACATAGAAGAGATTGATAGTTCATTCACTTAATATTTATTGCAGACATCATATGTCAGGCACTGTGCTAGGCATTAGATATATATTGGAAAATAAGATAGATACTAGCCACATACAGAACTTATCTAGCAGTTCAGAGACAACAAAAAAAAAAAATATAATTGTCATAGTGCTATAAAGGGAGAAATGTAGTTTCAACAGGAGCCTATTAACAGGAAGAAGTTACGAGGGAAGTCCTCCCTAAGAAAATGACACGTAAAGTAGAAATGAAAGGAAGTGCAGGAATTAGCAAGAACATGAGCAGGGAATGGTTCTGCCAGCAAAAAGAAGAATGTGCAAAAGGCCCTGAAGTGGAAAAGAGTTTGGTGCCTTTAGGAGCTGAAGAAAACCGATGAGGCTAACTTGTATAGAGCCAAGGGGGAGGAGTGAGATTAGATCTGTCTGAAGAAATAGGCATAGTTCAGGTAATACAGGACCTGGTAGGCCATTGTAGAGATTTTGTTCTTTATCCTAAGAGTGATGGAAGCCATTAAAAGATTTAAGGTAATGTGACAAAAATCAGATAGCATGTTAGAAACAATTGCTCTGGGCCGGGCACGGTGACTCTCGCCTGTAATCCCAGCACTTTGGGAGGCCAAGGTGGGTAAATCACGAGGTCAGGAGTTTGGGACCAGCCTAACCAACATGGTGAAACCACGTCTCTACTAAAAATACAAAAATTAGCCGGGCGTGATGGCATGCTCCTGTAATCCCAGCTACTCGAGGGGCTGAGGCAGGAGAATCACCTGAATCCGGGAGGCGGAGGTTGTAGTGAGCCAAGATCGCGGTACAGCACTCTAGCCTGAGCGACAGAGCAAGACTCCGTCTCAAAAAAAAAAAAAAGAAACAATTGCTCTGCAGTATGAAGAAGAAAGGATTGGAAGGGATAAGAATTGAGTGCTGAGAATTGATTTTGACTTGGGTGGGGATGTTGGACATGTAGACAGAGAGGAGAGGATAGACTTTAGGAGGTAAATTCCACTTGACTTAGTGATTTCAGAGTGGGAACCTATGGGGGAAAGAGGGAGTTAAGAATAACTGACCTGTGCAACTGTATAAATAGTGGTACCATTGAGAAGGACACTGGGAGGTTTGAAATGGAGAATAAGTTCGTTTTTGTATTTGTTGAGCTTGAGATGCCTATGAGGCATCCAAGTGGAAATTTTAAGTAAGTAATAAGCAGAAATCTGGAGCTTAAAAGAGGTATCTTAGCTAGCGATAAATTTATGAGTCATTGTCTTTTAGGTGATAATTGAATCAGTGAACCCAGCTGAGATTGTCCGGAAAGAATATGGAGTGAGCAGAAAAGGGCAGCTTGGGAACCAACTTGAACTCTTTGGTGATGTTCTGTATACTTTTTATTCCTAACATATTTTGGTTTTATAAGAGTTGTACTTTGAAATAACCTTGGTGGTTTTACTGAGACTTTCTGTTGTGATGTAGTAACCTTCTCTCTCTCTTGCCAGATATATTGTCATCTCTTTATTTTTTGTATATAATCTATTATTTATTCAAACAGTGAATAGACTTGGCCATTCATCGATCATCCAAAGGTAATATAAGTGATGTTTTCTAAGCATCTGGGTTAGACAGTTTTGTCTAGATACGGTAGTAAGAGCCATTCTTATTATATTCTTGTCCTATAAATGGTTGAGGTGATACAATGTTTAGCTGTCTGTTTAGATGCAATATGGAAGGTTGAATTCTCCTTTGCAGCTTTTTTTCATGAGTTGTTGGGCATCTCTCAGAGACAGCTCTAGAGATGATAAAAGTTTATTATTCTGGTGTCCTGATTGATGTCATCTCTTATTGCCTAAGCCTCAGTCTGGGATTAAGATAATGGGTATATTAGTCCGCTCTCACACTGCTATAAAGAAATACCCAAGACTGGGTAATTTATAAAGAAAAGAGGTTTAATTGACTCACAGTTCAGCATGGCTGGAAGGTCTCAAGAAACGTATAACCATGGCAGAAGGGTGAAGGGGAAGCGAGGCACCTTCTTCACAGGTGGCAGGAAGGAGAATGAACACAGGAGGAACTATCAAACTCTTATAAAACCATCAGATTTATAAGAATTTACTACCACAAAAATAGCATGGGGGAAATCACCCCCATGATTCAATTTCCTCTACCTGGTCTCTCTTGACACGTGGGGACTATGGGGATTATAATTCAAGATGAGATTTTGGGAGGGGACACAGCCAAACCATATCAATGGGGTTTTCCCCCTTTGCTACTAAGTAACCACAGAAGGCAGGATAAGAAATTGACAAATTGGCCAGGTATGGTGGCTCATACCTGTAATCCCAACACTTTGGGAGCCTGAGGCAGATGGATCACTTGAGCTCAGGAGTTCGAGACCAGCCTGGGCAATATGGTGAAAATGCGTCTCTACCAAAAATACAAAAATCAGCAATGCGTGATGGTGCACGTCTGTGGTCCCAGCTACTCAGGAGGCTGAGGCAGTAGGATCACTTGATCCCAGGAGGCAGGGGTTGCAGTGAGCCGAGATTGCGCCACTGCACTCCAGCCTGGGTGACAGAGTGAGACTGGGTCTCAAAAAAAATTGACAAATTGGACTCTCAAAATATAAAACATTTGTCCTTCAAGAGCCATTGTTAAGAAAATTTAAAGGCAAGGCTATGGGGGAAATATTGGTAAAACAAATGTCAGAAGATGGACTTGTATTCAGGGTATTCAGAATATATAAAGAACTCTTAAATTTAATCTTTGGACAACTTGACTTTTTTAAATGATGAAGATTTTAACAGGCCAGAGATGGCAAATAAATACCTGAACATATGTTCAATATCATTAAACATTAGGGAAACAAAAGCACAGTAAGAGACCTCTACGTGCCTACCTTTACAATTTTAGAATGGCTAAAACTAAAAAGATTGAAAATACAAAGTGTTGATGAATATGGTGAACAACTAGATTTTCAGATATTGCTGCTGGGAATGTAAAATAGTACAGCTGGCCAGGCGCAGTGGCTCACACCTGTAATCCCCGCACTTTGGGAGGCCGAAGCAGTCTGATCAGTTGAACTCAGGAGTTCAAGACTAGCCTGGCCAACATGGTGATACTCCATCTCTACTAAAAATACAGAAGTTAGCCGGGCTTTATGGCGGTGCCTGTAATCCCACCAACTCCCGAGGCTGAGGCAGGAAAATCACGTGAAACCAGCAGGCAGAGGTTGCAGTGAGCCGAGATCGTGCCATTGCACTGTAGCCTGGGCAACAAGAGCAAAACTCTGTCTCAAAAAAAAAAAAAAAAAAAAAAAAAAGTACAGCCACTTTAGCAAACAGTTGGGTAGTTTCTTATAAATTTAAACATACACTTACCATATGACTCAGCATTTTCACTCCTAGGTATTAACACAGGAAAAATGAAAATGTGTCTTTACAAAGACCTGTATGCAAATGTTTATAGTAGCCTTATTCATGATTGCATATGATTTCATTTATACAAAATTCTACAAGAGGCAAAACTATACTGTTAGAATGTAGATCTATCTTGGGAGCTTGGGGAAGGAGGCTAACTGCAAAGCAGTCTGGGAACTTTTTATGGTGATGCACATATTCTATATCATGATTGAAATGGCTACATATATTTGTCAGAACTCATTGAATTGTCAGAACTCATCTTAGCCTTCTACCTGACTCACGTTGGTCTATGCTAATTTCTTTGGCATACTCTTAATTTCTTTTAGATCCAGAGCATGTGCTTAAATTTTAAAATGTGAATTTTATTATATCTAAACTCAACCTCAGTAAACCTAATGTCAGCAATTGTGAAGGGTTATCAGAAGTCTTTTAGGGTATCACTTGTAAAGTGGGACAGTAGACCTAAAGACAATGAAGCTTTTTGCTCAAAATTCCATGAGTAGTGGTGCCTGTGGATAGAATGCTTATGTCCAGATTCCTAATCCCACAAGACTGCACAATTCCCTTGGCATTAACTCACACCCTGCTATGTATTGTGCTTTTTAACTTTCTGTGGATGTGCGTCTGGCTCTGTGTATGTAAGTTCTGGAATACAGGGATCATGTCTTCATGTGTTCTTCATACATCCTACAAGGTATTGTACAGATCATGTGTTCAGTGAGTATTTACTGAATGAATGAAAGCTTGATATAGCACACTTGTGCCTACTAGACTTGGACGGAAAAGTCAGACATAGCTCATGGTGTGGTGCCAGGCTTCTCAAGATCATGAGAAACCTTCTCTAAAGTATGGTTTTTCTAGACCACCATCTCTTTGCTTAGGAGATCATGGCTACCACAAATGTAAGCTAATTAATGAAGGATTTATTTTATATATTTCTGCAAAAGCTTAGGTAATGTTTTCAGAAGTCGAAAATTGAGGGAGATGCCACCTTACATTTTTAATCTTATGCCAAATTTAACTACAATGAGAAAACAAGCTCCTCTTAAAGATTAAATGGAAGAAGAGATGTCAGAACTAGAACTTTTGTCTTTCTCCAAAGCTGTCCACTCTTAAATCTGTCCACTTTATAATTGAGGCATCATACTGATGGCACAGAGAAACATTTGTCTCAGTGTTAAACTTGCTTTCCTCATATTTGTGAGGCTCGAAACTTTTACAGTTCTGATTCATTTAAAAATAAGTGGATCTACATAAATTGGACACGAATTCATGATTTTTCTTCTAAGAAAGCAAGAGACTCAAAGGTACTATGAGACAACAATAAATATAAGAGAAAACTAAAATTTAAAAAATAAAAATAATTAAGAGAAAGAATCCTAAACTATGTTTCTCTTATTTCTTTTTTCTTTTCTTATATTTAATTTAATTAATTTATTTATTTTAGTCTCACTTTGTCACCCAGGGTGGAATACAGTAACATGTTCATAGCTCACTGCAGCCTCAAACTTCTGAGCTCAAGCAATCCTCCCACCTCAGCCTCTTGAGTAGCTTGAACCACAGGTGTACATCACCATGCCCGGCTGATTTTTTTTTAGTTTTTGTAGAGATAAAGTCCCATTGTGTTGCCCAGGCTCAAACTCTTGGCCTTAAGTGCTCCTCCTGCCTCAGTCTCCCAAGGGCTGGGATTACAAGTGTGAGCTGAGCCATAGCACCTGGCCTATTTCCTGTTTTAAAAGTATATCGACATAGCAACACATTATTGATAATATTTAACATCTATCAAGTTCCTACTCTGTGCCAGGCATTTGTGAGTGCTTTGTATACATTCTCTTAATCCAACCAATACTGGGAGGTCATTCTGCATTTACTGAGGAAACTGAGGTACACAGAGGTTAATTAACTTGCCCAAAATCTCACTGCCAGTAAGCGGTGGACCTGGATTTGAGCCCTTTTTTTTT
>NW_012103365.1:260808-279389 GCF_000951045.1 Mandrillus leucophaeus
TCTCGGCCTCCCAAAGTGCTGGGATTACAGGCTTGAGCCACCGTGCCCGGCCTTTTTTTTCTTTTGAGATGAAGTCCTGCTCTATCGCCCAGGCTGGAGAGCAATGACGCAATCTCAGCTCACTGCAACCTCCGCCTCCCAGGTTCAAGTGATTCTCCTGCCTCAGCCTTCTGAGTAGCCGGGATTACAGGCGCACGCCACCATGCCCGGCTAATTTTTGTATTTATAGTAGAGATAGGGTGTCACCATGTTGGCCAGGCTGGTCTCAAACTCCTCACTTCAGGTGATCCACCCGCCTCAGCCTCCCAGAGTGCTGGGATTACAGGCGTGAGCCACTGCACCCGGCGAGACTTGAGTCTTAATCCAGAACCTGAACTCAAACTGCTGATACGCTGTCTCCCTGTGAAGACAACACATACATGACTAAGTGGTTTAGAATTTGATTTAATGTCAGAGAATTACTGTACTTATGTAAATTGTTAAGGGAGTATAATTTAGTAGAGAAATGATTTAAAGTTGTTTAATATTGAAATATCAACTAGTTGAAAAACAGCAGTTACTTTAATAGACCTGGAGATCATAAATGGATCCTTTGCTATTGTGACTGACTCTCTAAATTCCTTTCTGAGAAGGTGGTAGTGCACATTTTCTGGTCTGTGCAAATAGGTAAGACAAATATGAGTGTTCATTTTGATGTCTGAGAGTAGACTATAAATAGCCAAGTTTCCTTGGAGATAGGATAAGAGCCTAAAGTTGATGTAGGGAATTACTTTGTTCTTCAGACAAAGATATTGGGATGTTTCTTTAAGGAGAATAAACTGAGAACGGTGGGGTGTTCCTTGAATGTTTATGAGAAATAGTGGCTAGTGTAGGAAGAGGTTACATTTTATAAGGAGCAAAACCCAGGAGAGCCACTCCTGTGAACTGACAAGAGGAACCCGAAGATGACATCTCCCTCTATGTATTTTTTGACCTCCTGTGAAAGTCCTTAGATTCACTATCACTGTGCTTACAAAATTGTGATGAAGTCTGTTCTGATAGAAGTCTGAATGTTCCTGGAGGTATTTTTAGGAATACTGTTCATTTTCTTTACTCAATGAATGGTGTTCAGAATGGTGTTCAGGGAAGTTAGCATCATGTGCTAGGAAGTTTTGAAGTGGGTAATTCAAAACCTGGGTTTTAGTCTCAGTGCTGCTAGTTAACTTTGTATCCTTGGATTAATCATTTAATCTCTCTGGGCTTCAGTATTTTCTAAGCCCTAATTTGGGGAGATTAGAACAGATGATCTCTGAGATCCCTGCCAGCTCTAAATTCTGTAATTTTATGACTGCTTTTGGCCAGGAGCTTTACTTGATTGAAAGCTGCTGTTGTCTGCTGCATCACTTGCTTGTTTCTTGATCATTGTCCATAGGCAGTCCTTTTCTGTGAGGCCATGGGGTCATTAATGTTTAGTCTTTTTGTTAAAATACTTTTACAGATAATTCCACAGCTTTTCTGCCTACAGGAATTATTTAACCTACCAAATTTAACCTTCATTCTCTTTACCAGTCTCACCTTAATCCAGCTCAGTTCTATGTACAAACCATAGAGGCTATTCATTCAGGTAAAATAAATGGGTTACTTCTACCAGATTAATCAGGGAAGAAACAATAAGTATCCTTGAATGGAAATCTTCCATGGGAGTTTCTCATGATACCCTAATTGAAATGGAATAGAAAATGTAGACATTATAATTTAAATTCCATCTTAGCCTTCTACCTGACTCACGTTGGTTTATGCTAATTTCTTTGGCATACTCTTAATTTCTTTTAGATCCAGAGCATGTGCTTAAATTCATACATGACTGAAAGATTTCATAGTGTGTAATATAAATGCAATTAGCACACTTAAATTTAATGTGTAATATCCTATAAACCTTTTAGAATTTTAAAATATAAAGCAAACATTTTTTTTTCAAAGAATTGTATGGATTCATCTACACTTAGATAAGACAGAGTAAAAATGCAAAGGTTCTCACCCCCTCTCCCCACTTCACCTCCAATTCTCTTCAACCAGAGTAGGCTAATCTTGGCAGTATGACAAATATCCTTCCACATATTTTCTATACATTGTATGGATAGTTTAAACATTGTGGTAAGCTTTTCTTTAATGAATTCTTCATGCACTATATGTTAAGAGCTTCAGTGATTGGCAGAGTCATAGGGCAGATTCTGGTAGCATGTTGTACTTGTCAGTAAAGCAGATTTTAAAATAGAGATTTGTTGCTAGTTAGTGTTTAATGTCTTTATGGGATTAAACCTAAGGTCAGTTTAGGGAGCAAGAGCTAATAGAATAAGCTGTAATGTGAGGGCAGTGTTGGGGATGATTTAGTCAACTGTAAAAATAAGGCCTCCAAACTACAGTCATGCTTACAAACAAGTGGTAATAGTCATCTTTTAAATTGGGATAAAGAAAACAGCCAATAGGATGCAAGGAAAAAGAAAATCAAACTTAAAGGCTAATCATCATTTTTTACTTGTTAAATAACAAAACATTTTGCTATTTCATTATAATAGCAAAGCTTTCTTAATCTCCAGGCTTCTAGCATTGGTATTCCAATAAAATCCATCCTCAGAGCTTCTGTTTCAGCAAGCCTGAACTTGTCTTGTTTGTGGTCATCAACCTTAATAATATACTGAAAAGTTGAACAGGGAAGTAATGTCCTGACTACTTTTTGTGACCAATAGCCTTAGCACCCTTTTTATGTTGGAATGCAAGTTTCATGAGTACGCTACTGTGTTAAATTGGTGTGCCTTGTACTGTCCTGTGTATGTTTTAACCAAAACAAAAATATCTGATTTCTTTTCCTGAAAATATGTAATTGTTATTCAGTGATTACAGTTCCGATTGCCTTCCAGATGTTATGTCATTATCTCACACAGACCTAAATGGTGGTTGTACTATTTTTTTGCTGAAGCAGGCTTGGAAAGATTAACTGACTTGCCCAAGTTAGTGACAAAACTGAAATTCAAATTGTGACCTGTTGTTGAGTTTAACTTCTGGAATGGCAAAGTAAGAACTTCCAAAAATCTGCTCTTCTATAAAAGCAGCAAGAACACTGGCAAAATTATTAGATCAACCTTTTCAGAACTCTGGAAATTAAAGCTTGCAACAATCAAAGGAGCATTTGAGAAAATTGCCTGTATTTGGGTAAGAATAGCAAACTTTATGGCAGTTTAAATTGTGCTAATTGCACCTACCTGTCCCCAGTACCCTTGAAAGCCAGTAGCCTCACAACTATAGTAGCTGTGAAAACTAGCAGCTTAGCAACCAATTGAGAGGGCAGGGGGGTTGGTACTTTTTAAAACCCCATCCCCAGAGAATTGTCACTATTTGATTGGTCTGGCAGCTCACTGAAAAGTCTCAATTTTTAGGGCTTATCTTTATTTGATCAGATTCAGAGTTTGCTCTGTTCTATTCCTAGGGCATTTGTTAAAAACAGCAGTTTTTCAGCACCACAGGTTCCTGAGGTATTGGGGATAGCAAAAAACTGACAGGCAAACATAAAGGAAAATTTGAGGAACAGAATGTCCATAGGAGTCTTTGAAAAGCTCCAACATATTTCTGAGAACCTGAAGGACCACACACATGTTTGGGACTGTCCACATACCCAGGAAACAACTGGGAAGGCCCTACTCCCTCACCTCTACCTGATTTGGGACTCAATGCGAGCAGGAAGTGAGGGCCAAGGCAGAGTTGTAAATTGCCTGCTGCAACTTTGATGATGTGCCACAGCGCAGAGAGAGACCCCTTCAGCAAAGGCTGAGAGTCTTATTGGTTCAAATAATGTAAAGAAACCTTATTCTAACCATTAGCTGACTACTAAACTAATCTAATAGATGAGGCCACACACAACGAAGAATACAGACTTTACAGAATGATTCCAGGAAAGTTAGTAAACAGTAACAACAACAAATCCTGGGGAAGGAAGGAATTTGATTTCCATAGTTGTCACATTATATTATTCAAATGTCCAGTTTTCAACTAAAAATTACACAGAAACAGGAAAGTGTGGCCTATACACAGGAAAAATAAAAACATTCAATAGAAATGGCCCCTGATGAAGCCCAGACATTGAACTTACTAGACAGAGTTTAAATCAGCCATTGTAATTATAAATATGTTACAAAAAAAAAAAAAAAGAATTAAAGGAAAGTTTGAAAACAGTGGCTTACCATGTTGAGAATAATAAAGAGATAGAAATTATTTTCAGAAATAAAATAGAAATTCAGGAGTTGAAAAGTTAAATAGCTAAAACAAATCAGAAGTAGAAAGAATCATCAAACTTAAAAGACACATCAATTGAGATTATCGCATATGAGGAACAGAAATAATGAAAAGTGAAGAGAACATAAACATATGGGACATTATCAGGTATATCAACATACACATAATGGGAATTCCTGAAGAAGAGAGAAAAAGGAGTGGAAAGAATATCTAGAGAAACAATGACTAAAAACTCCCCAAATTTGATGAAAAACTTTGTACATTGAAAAATCTAACAGATTCTAAGTAGGATAGATTCAAAGTAATATACATTCAGAAACATCATAGTCAGTTGAAAGCCAAAGACGTAAGAGAATCTTGAAGGGAGCAGGAAAACAGTGAATCCTCATATGCAAGGGATCCTCAATACTATTAACAGCTGACTTCTCATTAAAAACTATTAGGCCAGTAAACAGTGGGACATGTTCAAAGTGCTGTAAAACTCTTGGCTGGATGTGGTGGCTCATGCCTGTAATCCCAGCACTCTGGGAGGCCGAGGCAGGCAGATCACTTGAGGTCTGGAGTTCGAGACCAGCTTGGCCAACATGGTGAAACACCATCTCTACTAAAAATACAAAAAAATTAGCTAGATGTGGTGACACATGCCTGTAATCCCAGCTACTTGGGAGGCTGAGGTGGGAGGATTGCTTGAAACCTGGTAGGCAGAGGTTGCAGTGAGCCAAGATCGTGCCACTGCCCTCCAGCCTGGACAACAGAATGAGACTCTGTCTCTAAAAAGGAAAAAAAAAGAAACAAAGAATGACTGTCAATCAGTAATTCTATATCCAGCAAAACTATCCATCAAAAATGAAGGAGAAATTTAGACATTTCAGGATAAACAAAAATGGAGACAATTCATCACAAGCAGACATGTTCTATAAGAAGTACTAAAGTGTGTCCACAGGCTGAAATAAAAGAACACTAGTCAATATTTTGGATCCACATAAAGAAATAAAGAGCATTGGTAAAGGTAATTACATAGGTAAATGTAAAAGTCAGTACAAATGTATTTTTGCTTATAACTTTTTTATTTTAAATCAATAATTATAAAACTTGATAAGCTTATAGTGTATACATATAATTTGCATAATAATAGTTTAAAGACAAGGGAGAGAGTGGAGCTATATTGGAGTAAAGTTTCAGTATGCTACTGAATTTAAGTTGGTATTTAAACAATTCTTGGATTTATTTTGAGGTAATATTCACCATTTTAAAGTGTACAACTTATAAAGTCCTTAAAATGTCCTAAAAATAAAATGTACAACATAGTGGTTTTTCATATATTCACATATATGGTTTTTCTTATAGTATTGTGCAACTATCACCAACGTCTAATTCCAGAATATTTGTAACATTCCAAGAAAAAGAAACCCTGTACTTCCCAATTTCTTTTTCCCCCATCCTCTGGCAACCACTAGTCTATTTTCTGCCTCTTTGGATTTGCCTATTCTGGATATTTCACATAAATGGAATCATATAATATGTGGTCTTTTGTGTCTGGCTGTTTTCACAAAGCATTGTGTTTTCAAGGTTTATCCATGTTGTAACATGTATCAGTACTTCTTTTTTTTCTCATTGCTGAAAAACTATTCATTGTATGGATATTCTATTTTGTTTTTTATTCATCAATTGATGGACATTTGTATTGCTTCCACTTTTTGGCTATTATGAATAATAATACTGCTATGAACATTCATATACAAGTTTTTGTGTAAAGATATGTAGTCTTTTCCAACCCCAAGTGAGTGCACCGTAGGACAATTCAGTTCTGACACTAATCACCTGGGGTTAGTGCAGACCTCACAAATTAAGGACTCAGTTCTCCACACATTCAGATGCTGACCCCAATGCAGATGCTACCCACAAGGTCAGGGGGTCCCCAGGCTACCTCTGCTTCTGACTGGCTACAACTTTAGGGGTTCCCATGATCTCCTCAGGTTCAGTAAAGAGACAGAATGCTTTGATAGGAGCCCAAAGGACAAGCACTCAACTCAGGGTGGGAGTGTAAGAGCTTGTCTGGCCGGGCGCGGTGGCTCAAGCCTGTAATCCCAGTACTTTGGGAGGCCGAGACGGGCGGATCACGAGGGCAGGAGATCGAGACCATCCTGGCTAATATGGTGAAACCCCGTCTCTACTAAAAAGTACAAAAAACTAGCCAGGTGAGGTGGCGGGCGCCTGTGGTCCCAGCTACTCGGGAGGCTGAGGCAGGAGAATAGCGTAAACCCGGGAGGCAGAGCGTGCAGTGAGCCGAGATCCGGCCACTGCACTCCAGCCTGGGCGGCAGAGCGAGACTCCGTCTCAAAAAAAAAAAAAAAAAAGAGCTTGTCAAGGAAGATATTCCAGGAGCAGCTTCTAAGCTGCAACTGGAATTTCTACTCATAGGTAGTAGCCAGGAAAAGAGGTCTGGAAGAGTATTGTAGGCAAAGGAAACAGCATATATGAGGGCCTCCTTAATTCATATATAAGGAGATATATGAATTAAGAATGAATCTAAGAATTTGAACATCAAGTGTGAAAAGTAATTAAATGAAAAACTAGAAGCAGTGTAATCCAGACCTTTATAGCCCATTTTAAACAGTTTGGATTTAGGGCAGAGAGTCACTATAGAAAAACCAGATCCAAGAAAGATCCCTAAAGAACACAAAATTTTAACAAATGGGAAAGAAAAAAGTGTGTATGAAAGAAGGAGAAACTAAAGAGACAGGAGGAAACACAGTAGATAAGGAGGGAGTTACCAAAACCAAAGGAAATGTGTTTGAAGAAGCTGTATCAAATGCTGCTAAAATGTTAAGTCCAGGACTTTAAATGTTAAGACAAGCATCCATTAGAGTTGGCGATATGGAGTGAGTGAGCTTCACAAGCGCTCTATCGAAGTGGTAGTTGGGGCAAAAGCCAACGTTCAGTAGGTTGGAGAGTGAATGAGACTCTGGGAAGTGGAGGCGGCAGAGGAAGAGGAAATCTGGCCATGGCTGGGGGCAAGGGAGGTTAGACAAAGGAAGACAGAAACAGAAAGTGTGATGCCACTGGAGGATGTGTTGGCATATGGGATAGTTTTGTTTTATGGTAGGGGAGACTTAAACACATTAAAACATTTTTGAGATCCAGAAGAGGATACATATGAAAAGAGAAAATAATGTGTTGGGCAAGATCCCAAAGAAGGAGAGGATGGGATCCAAAACACAAGGAGAAAGGATTGTGAGAATGAAAGAATGAATGTGTTCAGATATAGTTGTAAGTTTGATGGTGGACAGTTGAAGGTTTGCTGCCTGATGGCCTCTCTTTTTTTTCTGAGAAATAATAGACTGATACCTACTGAATGTGAAGGGGGCGGTAGATTTTTATATTTAAGGAGAGTGCAGGAGTCTTGGAACAGCCTCAGCAAAGAACAGTGAAGCACGGAATTTGTGAGACCTAATTAGTTTCTGGACAGAGGTGATGGCCCTGAGATTAAAATTTAGAAATGTACAGCAGCACCCCTCTGCTCTGATACGATTTTCTCCATCAGCATTCGCAACCTGGAGGTTAGTACAAGAAGGAAGAAATTTCTATTGAGTCAGGGCTATCATTATTGCCGGGTGGGTGCAATGAAAAGATAAAAAAGGTGGTAACATAATGGATCAAGGACTCTAGGCCAGGTAGGAAAAGACATGAAGGCAAAAGGAAAGTGAGAGACTGGGAGAAAGTGTTAAGGATCAGTGACTATAAACTCCCAGGAGGGTAAGAACAGGTGAAAGTCACAGGAGGGGGTGCTGTTACTCCAGTGGAGAGTAGGGCTCAGCCTCAGCCTAGTGTGCTACTCAGGTTTTCAGACACTGTCCATGTGTGGCTCATTAAAGTTCTTTGTTCTACCTGTTCACTCTTTTTTTTTTTTTTCTTTTTGGCCAGTTTGCTATTTATAAGCACCTATATCCTAAAATACAATTTAGAAATCATAGCAGATAAAAATCGTCACCGCTAGCTATGTTTCCAGAGGAAAATATTAGGTGTGTGACTTTTTTTTTTTTTTTTTTTTGAGATAGAGTCTCGCTCTGTTGCCCAGGCTGGAGTGCAGTGGCACGATCTTGGCTCACTGCAAGCTCCGCCTCCCGGGTTCACCCCATTCTCTTGCCTCAGCCTCCCGAGTAGCTGGGACTATAGGCGCCCACCACGACGCCTGGCTAATTTTTTGTATTTTTAGTAGAGATGGGGTTTCATCGTGTTAGCCAGGATGGTCTCGATCTCCTGACCTCGTGATCTGCCTGCTTCGGCCTCCGAAGGTGCTGGGATTGCAGGCGTGAGCCACCGCGCCCGGCCAGTTTGTGTGACGTTTTTAAGTTACCCGTAGGCTGTTTTGTTTTTGTTCTACTCATTTAGAGGGCAAGCTGCCAGGGTCTGACTTACCCAAGGAGGTGCACAGGGCTGCGTACATCGGGGTCTCCCCGCTTCCTGTTCCCCTTCCATCTTCACGTGCCATCCAGTTCTAAATCTCTTCAGCCAGCCCATTGCTAAAACATGAAACTGTAATTTCAGTTCAATTGGGATACTTCCCCTCGCTCAAATACAAATGCTCTTGGGAAAGGCAGTATGTTAAGCTTTTATCAATCATTAAGACATTTGTGATAGAGTATTTTTTGGCCTGTGTTACCAGTGAAACAGCTTGCCAAGAACAGATTTTATTTCCCCAAGGAGGAAGTAGAGCAAGAGATCCACATCCGTGGTAGGGATTGGGCACTCCAGATCATAGTACCTAGAGATGACAGGGAGAGCCCCTTGAGAGGAGGAAAGCATTGTCAGTAGGAGGAAAACGTAACAGGGAGATGGAAGAAGACAGTAGCTAATGTTAACTTTGCTATTTTTTTGCTCAAATCCAACCCTGTATGGGAAAACCCTCTCTCTGGCCACGTTGGCAAGCACTCTACATGATTTGCTCTGACAGACTGGTGGGTGTGCGCCTTTCTGCCTTCCAACCCCTGTGTTACAGATTTTCTGTGACACTTTTTACATGTAGTGATGACATGCCTTATAATCATCCTCATTGTGGCAACAGACATGCTCAGACTGGCTGTATTAAATCATTTTAACAGTGTCTGGATTTACAGATGATGAGTGTCGAAGCTTCTTAAGATTCCCCCACTTAATGGAGTAAGACTCAGGATGACTTTCCTTTTGTGTGTTATGCTGCACAGGTGAGATGCTGAGAGGCATGTGGGATGCTGTAGTTTCTAGTTCCGTTTCCTTTTTCCTATTGTGAACAAGTCTTTTATTTGGCTGGGTTAGTTACCTAGGAAACAGCTGCAGGGTACAGATGAATTGGCTGTTTGGGGAATGGAATTACAGGCCCCTTCAAGAGGCAAGAAGACCTGTTGGATAAAACAAAAATTCGTGAATGGCTGAGCTTGTACTTAATAAGTGTGCAGAAACCATACTAAGATAGCTCTACAGGAGAGAACTTATTTAATGCAGTGCGATTTAAAATTTAGCTTGTTTTTAATACATTTAAATTCACTTAATGCTTATGAATTCCACTGCTGCGGCCATTTTGGGGTTTCCAGTGGAGTGGAAGGTGGGTGCAGTTCCCTTCTCTGAGAAGCTCATGTCCTGTTTGGGGATAAAAAGAAGCTACCTTAAAATAAGTGCATGGTTGTATGATACAGACTAAATGTGTTAAGGGAATTTAGAGGAAGTAAAAGATCTTGACTGTTAATGTGGGTAATGAGTCTGAAGCTCAAAGAGATAATTCCTTGAGGTAAAATATTAAATTTGAAGGCTTGGTGAAAGTTTGGGTACTAACAGTACCTGAATTTATAAGATTTAATAGTAACAGCACAGTTAGCCTCGCAGATTCCCCCAGTCAGCTTACGGAAAATATATGACTATGATATAAATGTTGTTGACTTAGAGTCTCACTCAAGAAAATGAACTTTAACAATGTTGACTGACCACTGTTTGCATTAACCCTTGTATATTTAAGGAAAGTCTATTTTTACTGAATGTGTGAGCATATTAGTTGAATCTCTGACTGCTACGATGCTGAGCACGAGAGACACACAGTAAAATATTTGTGTATTGATATTCTTATATACAGTATGCCTTCTGTTCATCGATTAGCATTAGCTTTTTTTCTTCTAGAATAGAGATGCTATTTGGTTTTGATTTATGTGATAAGGAATTTTATAAATATAAGACTATAGCTATTCTTTTAAAGCTAAACCACGGTCAGATTATTTGCAGTTTTGTAGAAGGTGGTGTTGTAATTTTCATACTTATTCTGTTTGTAGTCATTTGGTGTGGTGTGCTAGAGAGAGGAGGAGGAGAAAAGCAATTCCACTCAATCTATAGGCACAGGAGGTTAAGTTAAATTTCATTTCTAACGCTGAGAGAGTAAGAGAGTCAACATGAGGATACTCAAGTATCTAGAAGGAGAGAGAGTTCAGTTATGATGTACTGAACCTACAATTTTTAATATTTGCCAGCAAAAAATAATCAAATGTAAATCTAAGTTCACTAGGTATGTAGTTACCTTTATAACTGTACAGACTGTGTATGTTACATGGAGAAGAAAGTTGCTAATATAAGAATTCATAATATTGCATTTTGTCAGAGGGTCTTTCATTGCTAGCAGTTACATCTTTTATAAATGGAACAGTGACTAGAAGAGGATGATTTGTTAGAGGTCTTTTGCTGAATGATCAGGAGTAGTTTCCTGTTAAGAGTTCTTGAGCACTGCTGTGAATGCCTTCTTTATTTCCAAAATTACAATGAAATGCCTTATAAGACACTCCCTCAAGTTTTTTTGTTTGTTGTTGTTGTTTTGTTTTTTGTTTTTTTCGAGGAGACTTTTTAGTGTTTTTGTTTAAGAACAGTCATGCAATTCCCTGGTGCCTACTTACCCCTACCAAATCCTCTCTTCTGGTTTCAAGCAATTACCGTGAAACTTAAAAGGTTAGCAATAAATAATGTGACAATTTTTTTTTTTTACTGATTTACTTCTCTTTGGCCTATGAAGTCAGTCAGCTCCAAGTAGAAGGTGGTATGTGGCATAGTGTGTGGCATTTTTGTGAAGATTTGCATACTTTCTGTCTGGTCTGCCTTCCTCCTGCCTGTGACAACCCCATAATTATAATGTTGCTTGCACCTGGGCAGGGATCACCAGATGGGTCTAGTTATTAGATGACTTGGGAGAAAAAATACAGCTTGTTTATTTTCTTCTCTACTTAAGAGTTAGCATTTGATGGAGGACTCCAACTCAACTTTGAGAGAAGAACTGATTTCTTGTTTCATTTTATTTCAACAAGTTGCTTTATTTCTAAAAATGTATCAATGGCCAAACTCAAGTTACAGAAAAGTACCCTCCTTCCGGCATACCCACCTAGCCACACATGCACGTGCACACGCAAGTCCAGCCGTGCTCTGTCTTTTCCCACCAGGGCAGCTTCCCAAAATGCCACTAGGAATTTCACCAGTTCCCTTCACAGAAGACATTTGTTCATGGCAAGTGCTATGATTTCGAGGTCAATGTCTTTTTTTTGTGTGTGTTCATATTGAGAAAATAATGCAGGCCAGGCACAGTGGCTCACACCTGTAATCTCAGCACATTGGAAGGCCAAGGCGGGAGGATTGCTTGAGGCCAGGAGTTGTAGACCAGCTTGGGCAACACAGACCCCATCTCTATAAATAAAAGAAAGGAATGTAGACCCAAAAAATCCCCCCAAAATGCAAAAATCTATTATGTTTTTAATAGCTCCAGAAATTTCCATTCCTATATTTTTGGTAACTTTTCCCATTTGCTGTTGCTCTTGGAAGGGGAAACAAGTAGTTTTTATTGAGAAGTACCATTGTAAACATTCTTCTTCTTATTGGGGAAGAAGATAAAATAACTACTCTGTCACCTTTCTCATCTAAGTTTTTATAAATTACTCCAAATTTGATTGGAGGAGGGTCCTTGGGTTTGACATGAGAACATGTTTATGGAAAAATAGTGCTTGATGTTTTATAAAAATCACTTTTATTTAAATGGGGAGAGACACTTTAAGAATTACCTTCGTAATTTGCCTTTGTGATTTTCTGTGAAGCATGCCAGCCATCGTTTGGCAGTGTGAACACTGGTAAACTCTACAAAAATTGGTGAATATACCAAGTTTGGGTCAGAGGGCCCGCCTAGTCTTTCCAACATTTTATTGAGTTTAATGGAAAACTACTTATATCGTAATATTCTTAGACCTTATACCTTTCATAAATATATTGCTTCTAACATTTAATCTATTATTTAATTTTATTTCTATATTACAATTAGGCATATTTCAGGTTTGTCTTCAATTTCCTGAAAAGTGATTTTCTTTTCAGCCAAAATGAAGTAATATACAATGAGTCTTAGATCTAGGAATCAAAAAATACCAGTCCTTTCTGCCAGCATGCAGGCTCAGTGAGGGCAGGAACCTCACCCTGTCTGCTGTTATTTCCCTGGAGCCTAGAAAAATACCTGACACAGTTACTCAGAAAAGTATTTATTTAATGAGTGCCTGAGTGAACTGCCTGTTATGACTTTTCTGAGGTCATTTGTTGTTTAAGTTCACTTTGTATGTTTAAGTATTACTACGTTATGAACTACAGCAGAATACTGAAGAGTAGGACTTGGGATTTAAGTGCTTGAATGACCCACAAAGAGATAAATGAGATTTAAAAACTAAAGGGGTGGTGGTGAGGAATATTCCCTGGGCAGGCCAAACCCACTAAAGTATTCCCACCATTTGCATCTCCCCAGGAGCACTCACTGTGGGCCTCGTGCGACAGTGTCAAACAATCCATGGACGAGACCGGACGTGCATCCCTCCCCGGCTTCCCCCGGAGTGGGTCACCACACTGTTTTTTATCATCTTGGGAATCATTTCATTGACTGTCACATGTGGTTTGCTGGTGGCTTCCCACTGGCGAAGAGAAGCTACAAAATATGCTCGATGGATAGCATTCACTGGAAGTAAGTAACCTGTGCTTACTAAATTTGTCTAGAAGGCACCCACCCACACTGGTATTTTTATGAAGATAATCAAGAATCAGTAATAAGGACTTCATAACCATCAAAGAGCACCACTTGTGTATGGCCGTGAGATAGACTCTACACAGTCCCATCATTTCTTCAAAACTCTTTCTGCGAGACCAGGACATCCACAACTTTAATCGCTTTGTGGGAAATGCTATTTTAATGAATTTTATTTTTGCTCAGATTGTGACATAAGTAATCCAGGTTTGTGACTCAGAGTTACCGGTAGCCTGAGTCTTTTCCTTTTCTTGAAGCTATTGGTATCATCTATCAAAATAAAGATAAATATAGAACAAATACATAAAAATATAAATTAGATGAAGGTGGCAGTATTTTTTTAATATTGATTTTGAGTTTCTGCTGTATGTTGTAACCATTGAAAAATCAACACATTTTGTTATTTAATAATTGTTTATCAACATTTCTTACTCCATTTAGCTCTGCCCAAGGGTATAAGTTTATATATTACACATTCTCTTGTACTTTGCAAAACTGGTTTAATTTCACAACACATCAGAGACTTATCTCAAGTTAAACAGAAGAAACAAAAATGCACAAAGAAAAGACATTTTTGCAATTCTGCTTTTGTGCTTCTCTCTCTCCAAAGCAGTTTTGCACCCCAGGGGATATTTAACAATATCTGAAAACATTTTTGATAGTCACAACTAGGGGAATGCTGGTGGGTAGAGGCAGGGAGGCTGCTAAACATCCTACAAATACATAGGACAGCCCCCCACAACAAAGAATTATCTGGTCCCAAGTAGCAGTAGAGCCACTGTTTAGAAATCCTGCTCTAAAGAAACAGGAGAACAGTACCTATGCAAATGAGACTTTTAATTCAGTGCCTTAAAATAATCTCAGGTTTGCATACATTTTTAAAAATAAATATAACAGCTGACTTGATATTTTCGTTTAGAACGTGTATAATTGGGGTAAGGGATAATCCCATGTATCCCTATTAATGTTAAAACTCAGTTTATCCTTAAAGGCTGCAGGAGAGTGATATTCCTTCATGAGCCTCTGTTTCTTCCTGTATTCTCTGAAATTTATACTCTTGAATGTGTATGTTTCTGGCTCTGTTTATCTATATTGCCCTTAATTTTTAAATTTAGATCAAGTTGCCTTTGATATAAAAAAGGTTCTTCATCCTTGTTAAGCAGAGTGAAACAAGTTGGTGACCTTTTCCCTGTCAAACAGACCTCCTGTGACAATTCTTTTCTGGAGAGAGGGTCCAGAAGCAATCATAGAAACAGTGCCGCTAAAGTTAAGGATATTGATGAGAAATTTAAAGAGAATCTGCTTCTTTATCTTTTACTCACAGATTCGCTAATCCAGATAGAAATCACTCTTCAAGAAGTAAAATAATATCAAAGAAGGATTTAGTTTCTGGATTTAGTTGAAATTTGGGAATGCATACGCCTTGAATACCAAAAACCTAAAATATGATTTAGCAAGGTAGTGTGAGTCGAAATGTTAAATGCTCTCATGAGCTATAAATTCTTATGACCCAGTGAAGGGAAAGAACTAGGATTATCTTTGTTTTCCATTCCCCTTAAACAGAGAATATTTAAGTATATATAGTTGCCCCCAAATGCAATGTATTTTTTCCTTTATTTTTTAAATAATTTAACTTTTTGAAATAATACGTGCATATGATGCATAATTCAAAATCTGTGAAAGGGTAACCATGTGAAATCATATTTGGCCCTGTCACCCAGCCATCCCATTAACCCCTTTCCTGGAGGCAACCATTTTTACCAGTTTCTGGGGTTTCCTACTAGAGGTATTCAATGCATAGAAACATATCTATATGTGTGTGTTTCATACATACATATTTATATAAAATTTTTTCTACTATTCTGTATCTTGGTTTTTAAACTTAATATATCTTTGAGTTAATTTCATTTAAGCAAGCATAGAGCTGCCTTGCTTTTAGCTTCCTTAAATACATTGTTTTTGGTACCAGAACCAGTGGCTGGGGTGGCAGTTCTGAGAGGAATTGGGCATCCCCTAGTGTTTCCACTCCGCCCCTGAAAAATGTACTTTATTGTATGTATTTCTATTCCAGTTAAGCTATAGTTTTCGTAATAACATGAGGTTGATATCTTCTGATGGCCGTGCACAGTGGAGAAATATGTCTCAGAGAAGAAATATGTCTCAGAGAAGAGCCCCCACATGATGGGGGTTCCCTATGGGGGCAAGAGAAACCAAGATGAGTCATCCTGTTCTTCAAGTCTGGCCTTTGCTCTTTCCTTTGCCACCCTCATTTCCAACCTCATCTAACAGTGCACCTGATTTCTGACTCTCGCCACCAAAAAATCTGTGCCATGGAGGATATAAAAATTGTGTCTTTACAAGCTTATTTAGGATCCAAAGCTCAGCCTTCAAAGGTTGATATTATCAGCATTAATAATATTTTAAGATCTAAAGTAACTTAATAGTTCACAGTAGCTTAAAAGAAAAACTCATCCACCTGCATTAAATCTGCTCGCAGGAAGTATAGAGAGCCTGCTTCCTTTGGTTTAAAACTAAACAGGACTTCGTTGTTCCCTTAAAATGTAATTAAGCCTTTTCTAACAAATTTGGAAAATATTTAACTATTGAAACTGTTCAATTCTATAGTTGCAAAATGATTACTCCATTATAAAGGATAGATCTTTTTTATAGTAGAAAATAGGAAATGATAGGAACAAAGTTGGCATGTTAACACAATAAACAAATTTAACATCTGCATATTCCTAAAGTACTTTTCTAAATTACTTGTTTCTTGAGATTAGTCAACATTAAGAAAAAAATTGTTTTACAATAATTTTGCCCTATTGTTTTTTTAATTAGATTGCATATAGTTACCTAAATTGTGGTTTAATTTTACTCACCAGACTATATTAAGCCGTAGAACCATTAGAAACTGGTGACAGACCACACTGATAAGTGGACATTGGCAGCACTAATAGTTGTTTGTTGCTGACTATGCAACAAAAAGGCTAAAAACTTTAAAATGTAATGCCTGAATTTTTCATTTGTTCTATAGTAGGCATCTAAAAAAATTCAAGTTTGCTTATGCAATATTATTTGATGTGGTCATTTGCCCAAAATAAGCTGTATGTCTGTATATGTTATATGTCTGTATAACATAAAATAATCTACCTAAATGGTGCAAGTAAGAGTGCTGTTGTTTCTTAAGCTGATGTATTACTTAAGCAAATACTATTTTTCATTGTATTGCTGGAGTTATTCCTTCTGGAAAGGGTTCCTAATTGACTTTTTTAAAACTCGGAAAGTTTTGATTGGTTAACACACAAAAAAATGTAGAGACGAGTGTCAGCTGAAATGTTTATCCAGGGCTCTGTTAGTATTTCTGGGGGATAGTTTTCACCTGGAGGTGAAAACTCATTCAGTTAATAATGAAAGCTTCAACTCTTCATGTACAGTGACTAGTAATCTGTCCTCACGTTACACTGAAGAAGTATTTCTGCCAGAAAAAGTTGAAGGACAATGAACATTTGAGCAATATGCTTTCAAAAAGCAAAAATATTTTCTTTGAAAAGCTAGCCTATCTGTAAATAGTTTGTGTTCACTAAGAAGACCATTTCTTTGGTAGCACAAGGGAGCAGGCCATTTGCTCAAACACTGGACTGTGGAATCACTTTTACGCGGACACTGGGTTTTCTGATATCCTTTTTGAAACATTTTAACAAATAATATACTCCTTTGTGTTTACATGCAAAACTCAAAGAAGGTTACCTATCTTCTTTGTTTTTTGGAATATTATCCATGATAAGAGATAACCACTCTGATAATTTGCTAGTCATCCCAGAGATCTGAGGTTCTTTCTACTAGCTGGTTTTATTTTATTTTAATTTATTTATTTTTGTATTGAGACAGAGTCTCACTCTGTCACCCAGGCTGGAGTACAGTGGCGCAATCTCAGCTCACTGCAACCTCTACCACCCAGGTTCAAATGATTCTCCTGCCTCAGCCTCCTGAATAGCTGGGATTACAGGCCTGCACCTCTACGCCTAATTTTTGTATTATTAGTAGAGATGGAGTTTCACCATGTTGGCCAGGCTGGTCTCAAACTCATAATCTCAGGTGATCCACCCGCCTCAGCCTCCCAAAGTGCTGGGATTACAGATATGAACCACCATGCCCGGCCTCTACTAGCTGATTTTAAATCAGAGTAAGATAAGTGGTGCTTATTTATATATACCTTTCTCCAATTCCTTCTGCCTAACACGGAGAGGAACAGAGAATTGTCAAAATAGTAACTATGGTGATAATGGTATGCAGCACTCATTCAGCACTTACTATTACCTGGCACTGTGTCAGGGACTAGACATTATTTTATTTAGCCTTCTAGTATTTCCCCCATTTTCAGAAGGGAACCGGAGGCTTAAGATTACACCGCTAGTAGGCAGTGGAGCTGGAATTGACCGCCTATCTGACTCTAGCTAGTGCCCTTAATTACTATTGTAAATGGCTAGGAATCATATTTGTGAGGATTTGTTAGGTTTGGAGAAGGACTTTCTTAATCCTAATATTCAGAATGGTCCTAAAACTTACATAAAAGGCTAACCTAGCTTTTAATGTATTGTTAGGCTTCAGGGATACTATGTGACCTGTAATATATACAAATTTTTAACAAGTGGCCCATGTTTTAACAGGTTTGGCCAACCCTTCTTATAAGCTTCCTTTGTGCCAAATTTTCATTGTTTTTCAGATCACCAAACCGTGTTACTAATGTTGTGTTTTGGTTTGTTTTACAGTGATCCTTTTCTGTATGGCTGCCCTAATATTTCCAATAGGATTTTACATCAATGAAGTCGGAGGTCAACCTTATAAATTACCCAACAACACAGTAGTTGGGTCATCATATGTACTTTTTGTCTTATCAATTTTCTTTACAATAGTAGGACTTCTATTTGCTGGCAAAGTTTGTTTACCAGGCTGATGAATGTCTAAATTGCTTGACTCTTACTATTTTTTATTTTATTTTATTTTTTTAATTTTTGGAGGGTGGAGAGGACAAAGGCGAGGCATCTGAGCAGCCCTCTCATGGGAAGATGCTCAGATGAAACTGATGCTGAGAAGGAAAAAAAAAATACTTTGATTTGTTCTCACTATGCACTTTGGATTTAAAAAAAAAAAAAAAAAAAAAGGAGAGCTCCATAACCAAATACAGACAATATTGACTAAATCTCCTGAGCATATTCAGGCAGTCAGGTCTGCACTGTGATAGCAACCTAGAGAAGGAGAATGC
>NW_012103365.1:279758-292311 GCF_000951045.1 Mandrillus leucophaeus
TATATAAATATATATAATATATATATTTTGCTGATGCAGTATACAGTGTGTATATATGTGTGTGTATATGTGTGTGTAAATTTATATACACACACATGCAAACAGTTCCTGGAAGAGAATTCTGAATGCTTTGCTAGCAAAACACTGTGGTGTTGCAAACCTAGAACCCAATAGAAAAAAAAGCCATTTATCTGAAGGCTGCGTAGTGGAGAGAGTCTTCAGTTTACCTCATTCTTTGTAGCAGCCCTTGATTTTAACAGGTTTTTGTAACAGGTACAAACAATCCCATACCTTTCTAGGTGCGATTTTAAGTTAAGCTAAAAATTCTTTGTAGGGTTAATTTATTTGTATATGACAGCAGAAGGTAAGATCATGTCAAACCTTATAATTTGGGGAATCTGACACTATTTAAATTATTGGCAACTGTTGTCTATTGTACAGAGATACTTTTTCTACTGGCTCAGTCTGTTACATTAATAATGCATTTTATATGTTCAGGTACACAACTTTACATAAATACGAAGTTCACTAGTAAATATCTGGCTATTTTGGCTATTTACAGCACTAATTTCATTATTTTCATCTGTAAGCAGTATTAATACGTCTTTACCAAAACCTGAGCAATACAATATTTTCTTTATATGTTATATGCCTTTGTTTGCTAAAAACTAATATTTTTGCATTTACTTTAAAGGGCTGTACTAAACCCACAGCTTTAAGTTCTTCCCTAAAAGAAGTATCGCAGCTAACCCTTGAACTCACAGTTTTAAAATACAGTATTTCTCTTCTCCACATCTCCATGCCTTCGCATCAATGCTTGTTTTTCCTGGTGAACGCTATAGATAATCTGTTTGAAATGTGGGACCGGAGGGTGTTTCATGGCAGTGGAGCTAAGTTTCTCCTCTTTATAGTGAACTGGTGACCCAAATGTCCCTATCAGTAGAGTCCCATGTGGCCCGTGCTTCACACAAGCGGAAATGAATGCACTGTTTTTTAAGAGCTAGATTACCAGTTCTAGAATGATTACTTCAAAGATGGGCGCTACCTCCTCGGATATTCAAACTATGAAATGGAGGTGCTTGATGTATTTCACACTGGCTTGTTTAACAGTCTTCCATCTTACTGTTAATTCAGCAATATTTTATTGTGAAAGAAAACCCCAGTGTTTGAGCTCACTCAGGAATTGGGGAAAGAGATGGACAACCACAGTGGTTCATTTCTTAAATGTTCTGGGAGAATGTCATACTTTTCCTTCCCAGAGTAAAAGAAACCTTCGGGAGATCCTGAGGGGAGGCTATTTTTCCCCAAGTATTATGATGTCTAGTCAAGCGTAAGAATACCACTGGACATGTTCTATGGACATTTGGGATTGCAGTTGCTATTGTGATTTGATTGGTCCTCAGTCAAATGGATCGCTTTGAAGGAAAGCTTTGGTTGTCACCGTTATATACCACTGAGATAAAGTGTTAGCAAAGTATGGTTCAAATTAATTTATGACGTGACCAAGAGCTTTTCTCTTCCAAAAGATGAATTGTATTGTAAATAGTTTCTCAAAATATTTTTAACTGGATCATGAGCATGGGGAGAGAAAGTTTCTCAGCTGCTAAGAATTTCCCCACTGTTTACTTCTTTCACTTATGGTGGTGTTGCATTTAAGATTACAAAATTTAAGGTTTTATTTCTATCTATTACCCAAACCATTAAATTGTCTTTAATTTTATCATTGTCTTGGAGGTCCAGTGCATACAGGGCTGATGGGGGAAAACTCCCTCTAGCCAGTCAGCACTCTAACCCAGGATTAAACAATCCCGTCAAGTAGTATGTGAAGTCAAGTCTTTGTACTCTTGCAGACCAGACATTGAAATGGACTCATTCATATAAATTTCTATAAATCCTATAAGTGAAAAGATAGACAACTGTCAGCAGTTGCTTTTTAAAAAGGTCACTATAATAAGTACTATATAGTACAGTATTAATTTATAGCAGGAAATCATATCTTATAAACTGTATATAAAACACTGTTTTATGGTGCAATCATTTGTCAAACTTTTGTCTGTTACATTGTTTTTAGAGTGTGTGCATTCTTCTCATACCTAAGAATATCACTGTAAAATCTGCTGAAAATTATTTTTAGGTTTTATTTGCACAAGACTGAATTAGTTTGACATTTTTGGAAGCTCCTATTGAACATGCCTAAACATCTGTAAACATGAAAAATCTTCAGTTTATTAAAAGCAAACATTTCAGTATGATTCTTTCCAAAGGTAATCCATGTTCTATGTTGTTAATGTGTGTATGTAATTTTTCTGACTCTTCCACCTCTTATAAACCTATTTTCTGTTTCATTTGTTCTGTTTTGAAGGATGGCTCTTTTTTCTTTTTAATGTTCTAGATGACCAAAACGCTATTGGTTTTTACCCTTTTGCCTAAAGCTTTGATATCCTCACTTGATGTTCTGTGAATTCACTGTTTAATCTATTAAGTGAAATAATAGTCCTGGTGACAAGCAATCTGTTGATTTAGAGGAAAGGCCCTGAAAAATACAGTATTGGAAACTAACTTTTCATATGCTGTTAGCTATTATTTTGCATCATGGGCTTCATGGGAAGAACATGTTGCATTTATTTTGTCTTTATTAAAAGACTACTAGCCACAAGTTACTCTGATTGTAGTAACTGTTTTATCAACCCACTTGATCTTTAAAAAATTAAATTTACCTTCACAATTCAAAACAGTAAGCTGTCTTTCAGAAAATTTTTGAAGGATAAAAACATGAAGGAAAAAACTGGCCCATGTAGGTAGGATTCCCTACACAGGACTTTTAGTTGTATCACCTCAAGAGATTTTGAAGTTTGTGATCAAGGTCTGTATATTATCCCAAACTTTATTAAGAATTGTTTTCTAATTGGTTATAACATTTTTCAATTAATAGTTTCAAAACAAATTGTTAATACAACTGTATAAAATGAACATAATTTTCTTCACTTGTATTTTTGTTATTGAGCAAGTTTATCAAAATAAATTGTCTACTAAAGAAACTAAAAAGGCTTCTATTACTTTGAAATAAGCTTCATTTAAAAAATTTATTTCTTATAGAGGTTTCACATATTCATAAGTGACACTTCCATGCCTCTTGGGTTGGTTTTGTTGTTGGCATTGGGGGGTGAGGGTGGTCCTTCCCTATCTTCTTCCACTCCCACTCTTTGCTCACTGCTAGAGAAGAGATGCTATTAATATTTCAGTACATGTATTAGGCCACAATTACCCATAAGAGTCACTCAACAATAAAAGACCACACATACATGTGACTTTCCCTTCTGCATCATGCTTCCATGAGCTAGGAGAGAGAAACCAAGCCAAAGCCTTCAAGTCAGCCATCTTTCTCTTCTTTCTTCCTTGCACATAGACCCAAGTCCATCTTTGCTGCAGTCTTCTGTTTCTACTTATTCCAGGCCAAAAGATCTTAGCTTTTAAGATCTTAAAGTATGGGCTGGAGGAACAAATATAGAGGCCCAGGGACCATGTCACAGCTTAAACTATAGCTCTCTCTGGGGGTGTCAAGATTAGCCCAACTGAATAATAAAAAAATATTTACAGTTTGCTGCTAATTCTTCCTCGTGTGGCCCTTTGAGGACCCTCGTGGGGAATTGGAGGATTAAGACATGTTAAGATTTAGATGTTCTTGGGTTATAAGATTGAGGGGTTTCCTTGGAGGTGAGATTTGAAGTACTATGTCTGGGAAAGTTCCAGGCAAACTAGGGTGAGTTGGTCACCCTACCCTATCTTCACACCATCTAAATCTTCTCCTGATTTGTAACACAGGTTAGAGGTTTTTGGAGGGTTATTTTCTATAAACATTATTGAATAGGTCCACTGGAAATTGTAATGGTAGATTTATGCTGAGCTGCTATGGTGGAGGGGACACTTTTTCTATTTGGTAATACCTTAGGAAAAGGTAACACAGTGGCTTTAAAAACAATAACATGGGTTCAGAAATACCTTATTTTGACTTATTCGTCTATCATCTCTCTTCTAGCCACTATGAGAAGATTATAGGAAAAACACCAAGACTAGAGGACTCTGGGTTCCTTTTATGCAAAGTCAACTCTTCTGGGTCACAGTTACCCAGCAACAAAAATAAAGGTAGTTATTTATAAATGGTATTCAAGATAGAAAGCACAATGTATATTTTTTAAGAGTTTTGGTTCTTTTCCCAGGAGAAGAAAACACTGTGGGTTGGTATTTTCAAGCACATTCAAGGGTTTTACAAATCAGCCCCAGTTCCAGTCACACACAATCTAAGACCACCCAAGATAACATTTCAAGAAGAGATTTTTCACAAGACTATAAAATTTCAGAGCTGGATGAAATGTCAAAGAGCATGTCCAGTATCTCCACTTTCCAGGTGAAGAAATCGAGGCCTCAGACTTTTCCAAAGTCACTCAGCTAGATATCAGCAGAGCACTCAACATAGGAAAGAATGTCTTTGACATGTGGGCCTTGAACTTAAGACCAACATTCATATTCTGTAGCCATTGAACCAGTCTTCCTTCAACTGACAGCCATTCACTCCGATCCATCCAAATCAATTCTGCCAAAATACTCGTAACACAAAAGAAAGCATATTATTTCTGTGTTCACATTTCTGTCATTCCCACTGTCTACAGAATGAAATCCAAACTCCTTTAGCATAGCTTTGACAAGCCTTTGTGGTCTGTCTTCAAGCTCTCTGTTCAGTCTTATTTCCCACCTCTCTTTCTCTTCCCTTCTTACTGAGAACCAGCCTGTTCTCCATTCTACATTCACTACAACCTGCTCCCTGCCCCGGCTGTGTCTGTACCACCTCCTCTCAGTTTTAAGATTCTCCCATATTTGAAATATATCTAATCTTCTGTGCTTTGTGTCTCTCTTGCTTATGCTTCTGTAGCAGAAATTGCTAAACAGGAATAGACTGCCTGGATTAAATCTCAATTCCACCATTCCAACTGTGTGACCCTTAGTAAATCATGTAACTTATGTGAGCCTTGGTTTTTTCATCTGTAGAATGGGACTAATAATATTACCCACCTAAGGGGGCTATTGTTGGTTTAAAAGAGATAAAGTTCCAAGCACATAGTAAGCATTCGAATGTTAGTTGCTGATATTGTCATTACTAAGTGCTTTTGTATAACTGTATAAACTCTTGAATGCAAAGAATATGGCTTCCTCATTGTGTACTCCCTAGAGACCTGGCACAGTGCTTTATACACTGAATTATGAAAATTAAAGTTGGGGCTCCATGACAAAGGAAAATTATGAAACCATATTTCCTGGAGATTTGAAAGACAGAGTCATCAATCTGCCAGGTTTGTTTCAGTGAACTTCTTTCTGAAGGCAGAGGCTTGCCTAAATCAGCCTTTATAAGGATGGTCACTTTATTGGTAAGTATTTGGCTATATAATATGTCAGTTCCATTGACCTCCTTCGGATTTCCCTATGGACTCCAGATCCTTTACTACTGAACTCACAGGGCTGTAACACTGATACTCTACAGAGAGGACCAGGACGATGCCAGCACCCCGTTGATCCTGAGTGAACTCTCTGGAGGCCTCGTCAAGCTTGTGGGTTCTCTGCTGTCTTGAAGCCATCCATCCATTTGACATGTTTTGCAAAGACTTGGTCCTGGTTTTAATCATTTCAGCTAAAAGGAATGGACTCAAGGATTTCATCTCATTTTAGACGCAGTTGTCCTCAATTGGCCATTTTACGGCACTTGTAGTAAATATGGCCAGTGTATTTGGTCACTATTAAATCAATCCTCATTCATTATCTGTCAGGGCAAGTCAGTGAAGTAAATACTGTGTTCTGACCTCTGGCACTCTTTCTCATGTTGTTTAAATATTTAATATTGTCCAAGGCAATTCAAGTATTTTCTTAAATAAAAAATATGAAAACTCTCATTCTTTTCCATTTCTTTATTCTCTATGACAAATGCAAAGAAGTTGAAGAATCAAAATCCTTTCCATAATAAATTGCTCTTTAAAAACTCACATATCTAAGAAGGCTTTTGACTACCTCATCTTCTAAATGTTTTACTAAGGTAGATAGTAAGCGGCAAAATGAACTTACTTGGTGCAGTCCCACCCTTACATGTACCACTTCAATACTTCACGTAGTTTCTGCCTTCAGGGTTATCAATAACTTTTTCCTGCCTTAAGTGCTATTGTGGAGAAAGAAATTATGACCCTGAACCAGGACACAGATTTTCTTTTTACAATAACATATATCTGTAGATTTTTTTTGAAAAACACAAAAATAATGTAGGAAACAAAAAGTTCCCTCCTCCACAATCCACCTTCCAGAGATAACCATTGTTAACAGTTTATCGGGTGTTTTAACATTTTAACATTTTACTGATCAGATTAACAAAAGCAAGATATTATCTATACCTGCCGCTGCTTTTTTTGTTTTTTGTTTGTTTGTTTGTTTTGTTTTGAGACAGGGTCTTGCCCTGTCACCCAGACTAGAGAAAGTACAATGGCACAATCCTAGCTCACTGCAGCCTCAAACTCCTGGGCTCAAGCAATTCACCCACCTCAGCCTCCCAAGTAGCTGGGACTACAGGTGCATGCTGCCACGGCCTGCTAATTTTAAAAAAAAAGAATTTTTTTGTAGAGATGGGGATCTCAGTATGTTGACCAGGCTCATCTCCCAGTCTCCTCCTGCCTTGGCCTCCCAAAGTGCTGGGAGCCATCATGCCCAGTGGCTTTCTTTTTTGACTTAATTTGTGATGTAGATTTTTCTATGTCAGTAAATATAGAGCTTCCTCATTTTAAATGCATAGTATTCCACTTGATACATATCAAATATGTGTCTTCCCATTTTGATGTACATGAGGTTGCTTCCCGTTTTTTGTTATTGCAGATAATGCTGCTGTGAACTTAGGCCTTGGGTAACAAAACCTTCTCAAATGTCATAATAACCTGACATTCCAACTGAAGCATATCAACTATTAAAGGAATTCCTATTTTCAAAAGCACTGTGGTTAAACAATAGTGGCATTCTCTACGTTTAGAGAAAGAAACTAACAGTAAATTCATGTGTTATGTGCTTTCCCATATGTCATCTTAATCCTCTACCTGTGAAGTACAGAGTGGTGTTTTATAGACTACAAAACCAAGGATTAAAAGGCTGAATACCTTACTCCAGGTTCTGTAACTAGCAGCTGGTGAATATGGGTTTCACAGCCAGGCTCCCTGACTTCAGATCTAGGACTCCTGCTGTCCTGCATCGCCAGTGTGGCTGGTCTAAAGGGAATAAAAATAACTTGTCCTGCTTGCATGATTCCTTGGCTCAAACATGAGCAGCTAAATCTATGGTTTGCTTCTTCTGGATGTGGAATGCAAACAACCATAAAAGGTGGTCCCTATTTAGAAACACTTTCCACTTTGTTGAAAGGAAAAAAAAAAAAATGTAAGAAAAACCTCCCACTTATTAAGTTGTTTGTGTCTAATCTTCCATCATGCCCCTCATTGTTGAGCTTTCTCTTTGTATTCATTGTTCACTGGTTTTTTGGTTTTGGTTTGGTTTTTGGCTGCTCACTGCAGTCTCGACCTCCTGGGCCACCATCCTCCCACCTCAGCCTCCCAAGTAGCTGGGACCACAGGTACACACCACCATTTGTGGCTAATTTTAAAATATTTTGTAGAGACGGGGTCTCACTTTGTTGCCCAGACTGGTCCTGAACTGGCCTCAAGCAGTCCTCCCGCCTCGACCTCCAAAGGTGCTGGGATTACAGGCATGAGCCACCATGCCCCAGCCCATTGGTATTTTATAGTGCCAACTTCCTTGATGGATGAAGCTAGATGAGGGCATTGATTTTATTGGGGCCCTTTCAGGATTCCAGCACCCAGGGAAATTTTCCCACACCAGCTGCTCCTCACCCCTACTCCCAAAGCACTTAAAACTCAACTGGATCCCTTCTACTGGACTGGTAGGAATTAATTGGTTATTGGAGTACTCTTAAGTTGTACAGAAGGCCGGGCGCGGTGGCTCAAGCCTGTAATCCCAGTACTTTGGGAGGCCGAGACGGGCGGATCACAAGGTCAGGAGATCGGACCATCCTGGCTAACCCGGTGAAACCCCGTCTCTACTAAAAAATACAAAAAACTAGCCGGGCGAGGTGGCGGGCGCCTGTAGTCCCATGGCGTGAACCCGGGAGGCGGAGCTTGCAGTGAGCTGAGATCCGGCCACTGCACTCCAGCCTGGGCGACAAAGCGAGACTCCGTCTCAAAAAAAAAAAAAAAAAAAAAGTTGTACAGTTCATGGTTCGAACATTTGGAAGCTCCACCCCACCCCCGCTGCCACCCACTAGTTGATCATCTGTCTACATGTTACTGCTGAGACATCAATTGTCACAGGCTAAATGAGGCAGTAGTTTTACTGTGTTTGTCTCACATTTGGGGAATGATAAACTTTGGTGAACTGGGAACTCCTGTGTCTGTGGACTCTTCCCAGAATGCACCAAGGACCCACTTTCTCTTAGAGATTGCCATCTTACCAAAGTATTGCCACCAAACATGGAACAAGTCTCTACTCCCTCTGATTTTTAGATCTGTGATTTTTTTTTTTTTTTTAATCTGTCTGGGAGAATTTTGGCTTTCCTGAGAGGCGTGTTTGCCTAGCACCATGGTCCCTTTGGTTTAAAAAAAAAAAAAAAAAAGGCTCTTTCTTTTTGGAAAAATTGTTCTTTTCCTACCTCAGGTCATGTGGTTTCATGGAGCCGATTTCACCTTCTTGGCTTCAGAGCTCGACACAGAAGCCAGGCTTGGCCGGAGTCATCGTGACAGATTCAGAAATTAGCATGGCATGTGACCAGCCTGGGACTTTGCTGGAACTCCTGGACAGAGGTGTTCTTCTCTTAGAGTTGCTCAGTTGTAGGGGAAAAGTTTGGCACTGCTGGCAGCCACACCTGAAGAGCCTCCTGATCAAGCCATCCTAGAAGAAAGGAAGCTGAGAAAGGAAGACAGTTCTGTTAACATCACTTTAGCTTTTGGATCAAGTCATCCCTGAAGCCAGAACTATCCCTGGATTCTTGTGTTATTTAAGAAAATAAATTCCTTTTTTTCCTTAAACCAGTTTGAGTTGGGTTTCTGTCTCTTTTAACTGAAATAATCTTTACACTCCCACTTTCCTCATGACATTAAACACATTCCTCACCTCCCCTGCTTTGGCATGTCACTTTAATCTTTTCGTTAGCTTAGGCTTTTACAAAAGACAGAAAAAGTTACTTCAGGCTACTGCTTCTCAACCCAACCCAAAGCACCTGCTCCTGGTTTGAAATGGAGGAAAGAAAGAAGGCAAAACAAATTAATATCTGAAAGATATATCCCACCATACTCCTGGGCAATGGGACCACGCTAGAGCTCCTAAATAAAAGACCAGAGATGAGCTGACCCTGATCCATTTCCAAGAGCCTACGGTAGGAGAAATGTCTGTTGTGCTCTGATGCTTTCCATGGGTGTCGTCATGATCTGCATCCTGAAGGGAGCCAAGAAAGATGGTACCCACACAGCTTTCCTCTTGATGGGTCTTACAGCCTGAAAGGCTTACTCTGCTTTATCCCCCTGGCAGAGATCTATTCAGAATGTGTGTTGTGTAGGCTCAAGTAGAAGAAAGCAGAAACAAAGAGTTTCCAGTGTTGGACTTTACTTCTATGCACAGTGTTGAAAACCCATATATCCAGGAAGCAAAGAAAGGTGTGAGGGTGGTAGATGACCTGCTTGGGGTTCCCATGCCTAAAAGAAAAAAAGATGTCAAAATTAGCCAGCCCCTTCCACCCAAAATTTCCATCAAGATGGGCACAAGGACCCTCATCTCTTGTTCACAGAGTAGCCATTGGTTGCTCACAGCCCCTTGGGACCTCCTTACCTCTTTCTGATCTTCCTCATTTTCTGCCTTATTGGTGCTGGCCACATAACAAATGCCATGGACTTATACATGGTGTTCTCAACCCTGGTGACCAGTGGTTAATAAGCAGTTTCTATTTTGAGCATGTTGGTTGTTTCTGACCTGGCCTATAGGCATGGCTGCTGCGGTCAACATCTGAAGGGTGTTCCCTACCATATGATGACTACCACAGGTGGCATATGTTCTTTATTTTTGAGACAGGGTCTTGCTCTGTAGCCCAGGCTGGAGTGCAGTGGTATGATCATAGCTCACTGTAACCTTGAACTCTTGGGCTCAAGCAATCCTCCCACCTCAGCCTTCCAAGTAGCTGGGACTACAGCCACACACCACCATGCCCTGCTAATTATTTTATTTTTGTAGAGACGGAGTCTCACTGTGTTGCCCAAGCTGATCTCAAATTCCTGGCGTCAAGCAATCCTCCCGCCTCAACCTCCTAAAGTGCTGGGATTACAGACATAAGCCACCACCCAACCTTCTGTTCTAACTGATAAAAGTTTATAAAACTTATAAAACTCTCAGAAAGTGAAAACTGATTTGAGAAATGTCCTGGATTCGAAAAACTAACTACAGATCCTTTAGCAGCTTGCAAGTTGGTTGACTTCGGAGACATTAATTACTTTGTCTCTCTTGACAAAGTAATAAAGCTATAAAAGAAGGGTTTAGAGAGGTTCCCAGCTATGGGCCAAGAACTAGTTACATCATAATCACCTGGGGCCATTGTTAAACATGCACATTCCCACACCTTTTCACAGTTCTGAATCAATCTCCTGAATGGGAATGTTTTCTTAGCAAACAATCCAGGTGATTCTCATGGGTACCCGGGCTTAGGAACCACTGTGGCAGATGATCTCTTCTGATGCAAAGAGGTCATTGAGCTTGGCTGTATTAGCCAGGTTTAGGTGGGGCTGGACCAGGTAGGGATAGGGGACTGTCTGACCTCTCCCAGGGATTGTGTTCAGGGAACCCAAGAGAATCTGAGGAGGAAGAGAAAGTTACCACCTTTGCCACACGTGGCAGAGTTCTCTGGAAACTTTCCTCCGTTCCTACCACAGGAAGGCCACAGGCACCTGGGCTTTACTGGCCTACACCATAGTTCTGTGCTGACTGAGAGGTTCTGAAATTTGAAAAAAGGTCTAAATCCGGCTTCCAGGTTTTCGTGAAGGTGGAGAAAAGCAGAGTGACCTGGGAGAAGTGGTTATCAACAACACAGCGGTGACTTCTTCCCCGGAGTGAGGAAAGTTTTCCCTTTCCCTGCCCCGAGCTGCAGTGGTGCAGTCTGTTACCTTGGAGACCAGCTAACACATTCCCACAGGGCAAGCTTCACTGCTGAGTTGCTTGGAGGAGCTTGGAGAAACCAGAAGTGAGATCTAGGAGAAGCAAGGCCCTGGAGTGCCAGGAACCCTTCTCCTAAAGATGGAGAAGTAAATGAAGAAATACAGGTGAGGGTGAGCGTCATCAGGGTTGACAGGGGTGGTGACAGAGGGGGTGGGGGAGGCCAGATGCTAAGCTCTGGACTGAGTGACAAGATTGAGGTAGCCTGGGGTGTGAAGCGTCCACTCCCTACATGCTGAGCATTGGGCTAAATGCTGGGGGTGCCAGTAGACAAGGAAGTCATGGAGCCAGTCTGGGAGACAGGCCATGACAACTCCATATGACAAAGTGAAGGGACAGCAACAGGAGGACTTCCACAGGAGGAGTGGTTTCCTCCCTGGGGGATTGGGGACAGTGAATGGGGTTCAGGAAAGACTCCTATTATTATTATTATTATTATTTTCACCCAATAATCAAGGTTCCCTCTCTCCCTTGGACCAAAATGCCATCTGCCATGGACTGGTTTGTTCTTTTCCTCTCCTGCAATCACCCCCCAGTGTAATTCAGCTCACCTTTGCCTAAACTCTGGACCTGCTCTGAATGCATTTATTCAACAAATGTTTTTTGAGCAGCTACTATGTTCTAAACTCTATTTTATGCAAAAATATCCTAGCAGTGAACATTACTGTCCTGGCCCAAATGGATCTACTTCTAGTATGTTTATGTGGGAGGGGTGCGCAGAGGTTCAAACAGTAAGTAACTAAATATAGAGAAATTATAAAACAAGTAAATAAGTAAATATATAGAACGTATTTACTTATAAGTAAATAAGTGAATATATAGAACGTATTTACTTATAAGTAAATAAGTGAATATATATAGTGAAACATGCTGTGGGGAAAGATAAAGGCAGGTGGAGGAGATGCCGTTTGAGTTAAAGTACTCACAGAAGACCTCTCTAATAAGATTTCATTTGAGCAAAGGCCTAAGGGAAAGAGCTGCGTCCTGTTCATGTCTATCTCCCCAACACCTGTTCTCTCTGGCACGCAGTGAGCGCTCTATAAATGTTCATGAAACACATGATTGTTTTCATGTCATATGCTGAAGTGCTTGAAGATGCAGCCCACATTTTATGGTATTCTACTTTTTTTTTTTTTTTTTTGAGACAGAATCTTGCTCTGTCACCCAGGCTGGAGTGCAGTAGCGCAATCTCAGCTCACTGCAAGCTCCACCTCCCGGGTTCACACCATTCTCCTGCCTCAGCCTCCCAAGTAGCTGGGACTACAGGCGCCTG
>NW_012103365.1:293887-298701 GCF_000951045.1 Mandrillus leucophaeus
AAAAAAAAAAAAAAAAAAAAAAAACCGAGTTTTTCAACCTCCTGGCCCTTCACCTTCCCTTCTCAAAATATTTATCGAGTGTCTGCCAGTCCCTGCTCTTATGTAACTTACAGTGTAAGGGGAGAGACACACAAATTTTTAAAAATCCCACTAATGAATGTATCATTCCAAATTAAGATACCTGCCCTAAAAGAGCATAGTTCTATGAAAGTCTGTATAAAACAAAGGAAACCGAAATAGAATGGGATGCTGGAGATTTCCTGGAGGAAATGATATCTGAGCTAAAATGTCAAGATGATTAGGGTAGGGGAGAAGGAGAAGAATGTTCCAGAGCAAAGAAGCAGCACATGAAAAGGCCCTGTGGTTAAAGGAACTAGAGAATTCCAAGAACTGGAAAGGGAGGCCCTTGTGGAACACAGAGGAGAGCAGTGGTGAAGTGGGAAATCTAGAGGGGTAGGTGGGAGCAGCCAGACCTTGAGGGTCCTCAGCTGCCATCTGAAGGATCTCAGTCTTCATCCTAGACATAGAGAAGGCTTTGGTCAGTTTTAAGCAGGAGGGAGAAAAGGGGGTGTAACATTGGATTTGGGTGTGGATTTTTGTTTATTTTTTAGAGACAGAATGTCCCTCTGTCGCCCAGGATTGAGTACAGTGGCATGATCATAGCTCACTGCAGCCTTAAACTCCTGAGCTCAAGCAATCCTCCTGCCTCAGCTTCCCAAGTAGATGGAACTACAGGCACATGCCACCACACCTGGCAAATATATCTTTATTTTGTTTATAGAGATGGGGTCTCACTGGGTTGCCCAGGCTGGTCTTGAACTCCTGGCCTCAAGTGACCTCCTGCCTCAGCCTGCCTCCCAAAGTGCTGGGATTATAGGCGTAAGCTACTGTGCCTGGCCCCTTGATTACTTCCTATCACATGCTTTTAGTTCCTTCAGCACTTTCCACAATTTGTAATTATTTTATTTAGTTTTTTAATATCAGTCTCCCCCTGTAGAATATAAGCGCTGGGAGAACAAGGACAATGTCTATCTTAGTGGTTCACAACTAGGGACAATTTTGCTGTCCATGAGATATTAAGCAATGTCTGGAAACATTTCTGATTGTCACATTGGGAAAAAGTGCGGACGGATGCTACTGATATCTAATAGGTAGAGGCCAGGATGCTGCTAAACATCCTACAACATAAGACGGCCCCCACAGCAAAGAATGATCTGGTCCAAGAGTTAAAGTGTTGAAGTTGAGAAAGCTTTATCTTGTTCACCATTGTATCCTCAGCACCAGGCACAATGCCTGATACCTGGTAGGTGTTCAATAAGTATTTAATGAATGAATTAATTAAAGAAGGCACAATGGCTCACTCTTATAATCCCATGACTTAGGGAGGCTGAGGAGGATCTCTTGAGGCCACGAGTTCGAGGCTGCTATAAGTTATGTTAGCACCACATTACTTCAGCCTTGGTGACAAAGCAAGACCTTGTCTATAAAATTTTAAAAAATGGCCAGGCATGGTGACTCACACCTCTAATCCCAGCCTAGGTGGGAGGATCACTTGAGCCCAAGAGTTCGAGACCATCCGAAGCAACATAGTGAGACCCCGTCTCTACAATAAACAGAAAAAAATAGCTGGTCATGGTGGCTTGTGCCTGTAGTCCCAGCTACTTGGGAGGCTGAGGTGGGAGGATTGCTTGAGCCTGGGAGGTCAAGGCTACAGTGAGCCATGACTGGGCCACTGTACTCCAGCCAGGGCAACTGAGTGAGACCTTATCTCAAAAAAAAAAAATTCATTTAAAAATGTAGAAAAGCGTTGTGCTGAATATAGATATCCCCCAAAACTATTCTGTATGCCACATTTATCCTGTTTTCTGGTATTCTTTCCTTCTTTAGGAAAATAAGCATTGGGTGTTATTGCAATGGCTACACAAACTAGTCATGTCTTCCATGGCCAAGAAAATATGTTTCTGGAAAACCATTGGTAAGCATAGTTCTCTGATTTTGCAAATGAAAACAGCAACAACATTTTGCTCATGGGAGCTGAGGGTGAGACTGGGTCATTGAATCTTCTTAGAGTCACCTGAGGGCTTTAGTTATCTAAATAATAAAATATCTCATGGAACTGGAGTCCACATTTTATCAGGACTCTGCAGGAACCCTTCTCAGTCACTGCACAGAAAAATGTTTCTAGAATCCTTGTAGGGACTAAGGTAAAGAGAGGAGGCACTGGGGATGTCAAACCAATCAATGCCCAGTGCACAGGCATTCATCAAATTACTTTATGTTTTGTAGCATTAGGAGAAACACTGGCAGAGATTCAAAGAAGTCACTAAAGCAGAAGAATGTGAATGGACTTGGTCAGAATTCAGACAATGGATTACTGGTTACACACGTTAACCAGACACAGGACTTACTGGTAAAGACCATGGCACTTTAACTGGGTCGTGATACTACAAATCATTCAGGGAATGCAGAATGTGCTAAATTCTGGGGATTTCTTCCTTCTCATAGGATTCTAGGACTGAAAAAGATTAATTAAGCATTTATCTCTAATCCTCTGCCTTTAGAAATGACTGAAGAATCTCTCTGTTTATATAGAAGTTGTATAGCCTATTTGGCCATGTCGCTAAATATTCAGGAGCATGTGAAGACTCTGATCATGCTATCAAGGCCTGAAGTCTTAAGCATTTGATTCTAAAATTCCCCTTCCTGAAATTTGCTTTGCTTTTGAGATTCCCTGAAATCTAGAATCAGAAATCCATTTCAGGAAGTGCTGTTGGACAAATGGGGCATAATAGGAGAATAAACCTCTAACCAGACTACGATTTTAGGCTGACCTTCAATGGGCCTTCCCAAGAGGATGAGTGGATTGTATAGAACTCAGAATTCATTCTAACAGGGAAACAATGGCAATCAGTGGTTGCCATGTTCAAGCAAGGCTAGTGCACAACCATGTATCTAACCCACACTAGAGTTTAAATATGATACCTTTGAAATGATAGTCAAAAACAATCCAGTTATAATGCTGGCAATTAAACAATCAGAAAAATACTCATGATTTACTTAGGTTCTGGCACTTACAGGAAAGCAAGTTTAATTACAGGAGATGAGGAAAGGTTGATAGAGTTTTGAGATTCTGAAGAAGTCTTGTAATGAGTTCAGATGTTGATGACATGCATCTTTCCTCTAATTTTATATCAAAATGCATGACTTCCCAGGTGTACACAGGATCATTCTTATATTTATCAGCCACAGCTGGGGCCTCCTTTGCCTTGCAGATGAACCTGAAGGAAAGAGGGAAAGGATTGCTCCAACACAAAGATCTTACCATTCTCTATGCAAATGAACTAGTTGAGTTACATAATCAGCATGGCCTAAAGTCAGAATCCATAATGTGTTTAATAGTGTGTCTTCAAGTATGAATAATACAAAATCTGTGTCCTAAAACGTGACATTATTTCAAAATCAACACAGATGGAAGAAAGGTGAATTATTAAGTCCACCATGCTCACCAGGCACGGTGGTTCACATCTGTAATCTCAGCACTTTGGGAGGCCTAGATGGGAGGATCGCTTGAGTCTAGAAGTTTGAGGCCAGCCTGGGCAACATGGTGAAACCCTGTTTCCACCAAAAAAAAAAAAAAAAAAATACACAAATTAGCAAGGTATGGTGGCACATGCCTATAGTCCCAGCTACTTAGGAGGCCAAGGAAAGAGGATCACTTGAGCCTGGGAGGCTGAGGCTGCAATGAGCTGAGATTTTGGCAGTGAGCTGAGATTGTGGCACTGCACTCTAGCCTGGGCAATAAAATGAGACCCTGTCTCAAAAGAAAAAAAAAAAAAGTCTACCATGCTCAGTGTTTCCAACCAGGGAGAGGGTTGAGTCTGAAAGGTGAAAAGAGTGACATCTAGTGTCCATGTGATAGAGAGCTGTGTTTCCCTAGATATGCGACAGAGACCTATGATTTTAGGTGGTGCCTTTCAAGGGCAGGACATTTGTTAGTATAGAATCACACAATGAGAAAGTAATCTGGCCCCTCAGTCCTCTCACTCCTTCATGGAGATGGTCACAGTTTGGTGCTAGTTTAGAGGGACAACATAGTACCATGGTTAGAAGCATGACTTGAGCTTCACAGCCTGGGTTTGAATTCCACATCTGCCACTTTCTAGCTGCATGACCTTGGACTGATTACCTAAATTATCTGTACCTCAGTTCCCTGGTCAGCAAGATGGGGTTATCATAATGGAACCTACTTTGTAAAATTAAATGAGTTAATGTATGGAAAGTGCTTAACATGTAATAAGTGCTATCTAAGTATTTGCAGTAATTATAAGAGTGTTTTTCACACTTCTTCAACACTTGCTAATTTCCCTTTGAGACAGAGGGCAGAGCAGACCTCAGGCACAGAACTTAAGGCAAGGTCACTTGAGCCCAGAACTTTGAAGCTGCAGTGAGCTATGATCACACCACTGCACTCCAGCCTAGGTGACAGAGCGAGGCCCTGTCTCTAAAACAGACAAACCAGGGGGCCAGGTATGGTAGCTCATGCCTGTAATCCCAGCACTTTGGGAGGCCAAGGCTGGTGGATCACTTGAGGTCAGGAGTTTGAGACCAGCCTGGCCAAAATGCCAAAACCCGTCTCTACTAAAAAGACAAAAATTAGCCGAGCGTGGTGGCACATGCCTGTAATCCCAGCTACTCGGGAGGCTGAGGCAGGAGAATCACTTGAACCCGAGAGGCAGAGAGGTTGCAGTGAGCCAAGATCATACCACTGCACTCCAGCCTTGGTGACAAGAGTAAAACTCCGTCTCAAAAAAAAA
>NW_012103365.1:302841-340801 GCF_000951045.1 Mandrillus leucophaeus
TGGGCAATTTAAGAAGAAAGAGGTTTAATGGACCCACAGTTCCACATGATTCATGGCAGAAGATGAAGGAAGAGCAAAGGGACATCTTACAAGGCAGCCAGCAAAGAGAGAATGAGAATCAAGAGAAAGGGGTTTCCCCTTATAAAACCATTACTCTCAAGCCAGTTAACCAGAAGTTGATTGCTGAATGGCCATTCATGGAATGACCAATTGCTCAAATTTCTCAAAACCATTGAACTGTAGAATTTATAGTAACTTTTATTAGGTTGGAAGCTGAAACAGGTTTTAAAGAATTCTGCAATATTTTGGTTTATCAGTTTTAATTGTGAATCCAGCATTTTAAGGAATGTTCAAGTCTATTTAGCTAATTGGTCATTTGGCAAATTGATTTTCGGAGGATTGGCTTTCAGTAAATTGACTTTTAGCAAATTGAAGGTAACAAATCCTGTTGTTACCTTCATGTTGGAGATGGTGAAACTGGGGCTCAGAAAGGTTACCACACCTGTCCAAGGTCACACAGCGAGTAGATGGCAAAGCTAGATCTTGAACACAAACATGTTTTATTATAAAGTTCATCTTCAACTGGGCACAGTGGCTCACGCCTGTAATCGCAACACGTTGGAAGGTTGAGGCGGGAGGATCGCTTGAGTTCAGGGGTTCAAGACCAGCCTGGGAAAAATTATGAAACCCCAACTCTACAGAAAATATAAAAATTAGCCAGTTGTGATGGTGTGCATCTATAGTTCCAGCTACTTAAAGACTGAGGTGAGAGGATCACCTGAGCCAAGGGAGGTTGAAGCTGCAGTGAGCCATGATCGTACCACTGCACTCCAGCCTGGGCAACAGAATGAGACCCTGTCTCAAATAAAAATAAGAAGAAGATAAAAATAAAGCTCATCCTCTTAGCTCTATTCATAACTCATGTATCCCTTATGACTCTATCTACTACCCCCTACCCCATGATCTCATTTCCAAAGACCTCTTTTGTCCCTCTCTAGGCCCCCAAATCTCACCTGCCCCCAGTGAGGACAAGTCAATTAAATTCAAGTGACTGAGTCCTTACCTTGTGCACATGATATATGCTAGTCTCCAGCCAGGCATGCAATAAGGCAACTTCCAGAAGGTCCCCCAGCTACTTTTCAGAAACTAGGTTTTTTGTTAATCAATCCAGTGGAAATGATTGCTTAACTGCCTCTGTTGTGCCTTTATGATCAGTTTCCAGGAGACTAGGAACAATTTCTTCTGAGAAGCCACAGATTCGAGCAAGTGCAAGGGTGGTCTTCCAACTTTCTCATAAGAACACCCTCCCCCATCCTCCACAGACCTGTCCACACCGGGCAGAATGAGCACAGAGTGAGCTATGTGGAGAAAGGAGACGAGGTTAGATGAGCAGGTTGAAGTCCGGGAGGGCCTGATTCCACCACTTGATCCACCAAACCATTGTCATTTATCCTGTGCACTGTGTCACCAGTAGAGCAGCACCTATAAACTCCATCCCTTTTGCAATCCCCTTATACCTAGTGCCCTGGCAAACCAAGTATCTTCAGTTTTGTCTTTGCTTGATTTTACTCAGGCTTGAGTGCAGTGGAACAATCATAACTCCATGCAGCCTTGAACTCCTGGGCTCAAGTGATCCTCCCACCTCAGCCTCCTGAGTAGCTGGGACTACAGGCATGCACCACCATATCCAGCAAATTTTTGTATTTTTTGTAGAGACAGGGTTTCACTAGGTTGTTCAAGCTGGTCTTGAACTCCTGGCCTCAAGTGATCAAGTCAGCCTCCTGAGTAGCCAGGACTACAGGCGTGCACTACAGTGCACTTAAAATGTTCACCACCTTCTTCCAAGACCCTATGCACATTAAAAAAAAAATATTCATACCTGCCTTTTGCGTATGTAAGTGGCTGTTGTTGCTCAGTGAGGATACTGACCTTGGGTGATGAGTCTTTCTGATGTCTTGACAGCACTATTGAAGTCTATCAAGAGAGAATTCAGTGGCTAACAGAAAACAGCAAGAAGGTAACGGGCGTAGGTTTAATTCTTTGCCCCCTTTCACTCATTCCATCTGTATTTGTTAGAACCCTTTCAGTTGCAAATGATAGACCTCCAATGTAAATTGGCTTAAGCTAAAAAAGGCATTTACTAACCTACATAAATGAAAACCCAAGCCACAGCTGGATCCAGGTGCTCAGATGATGTCACCTCTAGGCCTGTGGGCTCTGCTTTCCTCTCAGTTGGTTTTATTCGCGGGACATCTCTCTTCAGGCGTAGGAAGGTGGTGATCAGCAGCTCCAGTAGAAAGGAACCTCACTTCCTGTTCCCTGCACAATTTCCAAATCCTGGGACTGACTCCCATTGACCAATTTACACCAATCAACATAGCCAAGGAGATGAAATATACTATCTGACTAGGCCTGGAACTAGTGCTCACTTCTGGGGCAAAAAAAAAAAAAAAAAAAGACATGGGGGAAGGGGAAAGAGACTGGGGGTTAGCCCCCCCCAGCCCTCATGGACTGAGAAAGGGAGACAGATGGTTGCATGTGGAAGGCCAGAGCACTGTTACCAGAAGGGGGAACGGGTGCTGGGCAGGTGAGAATGCAGATGTGCACTAGGCATTTAACTTCAGACCCACAATGAGATTTAGAAGACTAAGGCTGATCATCTGGATGTCACTTTTCTTAAAAGTTTGATTAAGGGCTGGGCATAGTGGCTTATGCCTGTAATCCCCACACATTGGGAGGCCTAGGTAGGTGGATCACCTGAGGTCGGGAGTTCAAGACCAGCCTGGCCAACGTGGTGAAACCTTGTCCCTGCTAAAACTACAAAAAATTAGCCAGGCGTGGTCATGCATGCCTGTAATCCCAGCTATGCTGGAGGCTGAGGCAGGAAAATTGCTTGAACTCAGGAGGTGGAGGTTGCAGTGAGCCGAGATCACGCCATTGCACTCTAGCCTGGGCAACACAGTGAGACTCCGTCTCAAAAACAAACAAAAAAACAAACAAAAAAACCACAAAAGTTTGATTAAGAGCTAGGCGTAGTGGTGCACACACCTGTAGTCCCAGCTACTTGAGAGGCTGAGGCAGGAGGATTTCTTGAGCCCAGGAGGCTCAAGGCTGCAGTGAGCTGTGATCGGGCCACTGCACTCCAGCCTGGGTGACAGAGCAAGACCTGTCTTTAAAAAAAAAAAAAAAAATTTTAATTAAATGCTTTTCTCAGAACCCAAGGGTAAATGAGTGATCATGGGCAAATTAACCTTTGATTTGCTTTCTTGTTTGTTTTAGCTTAATTGCCATCAACTGGCACTTTTCTGGCTTCCCGTTTGCTTCCACCCTTAGGCACAATCTTCAACTCTTGCTTTAAACCCTGGGAAAAGCAGATGCTGAAAGTCATGCTCCCTACTCCCAATCCCCACCTCTACCAAGGACAGTGGGTAACAACATAGTGCTAAGCCTGTCTGTCCCGCCAATTCCAGGGTGTGGTCTACACCTCAGATCCAGAACCTCCTTCACTCGCTTGGACAAGTTGAGTAAGCAGATGCTTGTCTGCGGCTATAGCTGGACCCCTCTGGTTGCCCATGGTAACAGGCAGAGAGACCCCAGAGGAATTAAATCCTCCCATACTCCATAGGCATCCACGTAGCACATGCTGCTCTTACCGACCCACCCCCATCACCCCATCCTGGCACCTTTGTCAAAGTTGGCGGGGATCGATAGCCCCTTCTTCCTGCCACCCCTTTCTGACAGAGCTACAGAGAAACCATGGAAGAGCCCAGGGAAGCGATCACCTGTGAATCAGCTCACCGGCTCCCTGGGTGTTGAGGCAGGCAGCCTGATATGATGGCCAGATAATCGCTGGTCACCATTCCTGTTCTGCTCTCTCACTAAGGCCCTAGAAAGTGGCCTCGCTTCTCTGGATCTGTGTCTGCAGAGGATAAAAGGAGAAGTTATAAACTAGTGGCATGCAGGCCAAATCTGGCCCACAGCCATGCTGTTCCAGGCTCCCTAGTTTTAAATATTTTTCAAATTAGTTGCCAAGATTTTTTAAATCCTGATATTTCACTTTCATGTCTGCTATCAGACTTCTCTTGAAAAATGAGAATATCTGGTATTACCCGGCTCCAGTTGCCTCTAACATACTTGTCCAGTTATTTCTATGGAATAAATGTCTAGAACTTCAATGGCTAGGTTTAGGGAATGAATGTTTTCAATTCCAAAAGCTGTAAAGTCCTCATGGCAGCTTGTTTTTAATTTAAAAGAAATAGAATTGGCTCTAGATTTCAACTTCTTGCCTCCAGACTGGCAATACCCTAGAAAGCCTTGTGCCATATTTGGGTCATGAATTCAACAAACACGTATTGAGTCATTGTATAACAGACACTCTTCTAGGATTGAGACTACCAACATGACCAGTACTTGCTAAAGGAATGGTTCACTGGGGGGAAAAAAACCATGACTAATACTAAGGTCCTGTCTTCATGGAGCTTACGTGCTGTAAAAAGAAACAAAGCTGAGTAAGGGAACCGAGAGTGGAACAGAAGGCCTATTTAAATGGAATGGTTGAGGCCAGACATGGTGGTGCACACCTGTAATCCCAACACTTTGGGAGGCCAAGGCAGGCGGATCACTTGAGGTCAGTAATTTGAGACCAGCCTGGCCAAAATGCTGAAACCCCGTCTCTAGTAAAACCACAAAAATTAACCAGGCGTGGTGGTGGGCGCCTGTAATACCAGCTACTCGGGAGGCTAAAGCAGGAGAATTGCTTGAACCCAGGAGGCAGAGTTGCAGTGAGCTGAAATCATGCCACTGCACTCCAGCCTGGGAGACAGAGTGAGACTCCCTCTCAAAACTAAAATAAAAAATAAATAAATGGAACGGTTGAGGATACTTACTCTGAAGAGGAGATATTTGAAAAGGCACCTAAAGAAAGTACAGAGGTGAGCCCTGCCAATATTTTGGGGAGAATGTTCCAAGCAGAGGAGACAGCAAGTCCAAAAGTCTTGAGGCAGGAACGAGCTTGGTATGTTCCAGAAGCAGCACATGGGCCAGTGCAGCAAGCACAGAGTGAGCTACGTGGAGAAAGGAGACAAGGTTAGATGAGCAGGTTGAAGTCCAGGAGGGCCTGATTCCAAAGATGAAGGCTTTAATAAAGCCGGGGAGTGACCTGATCTGACAAGTTTCAAAAGAATCACACTGGCTGCTGCATAACTTGACTATACAGGGGGTAAAAGTGGAAACAGGACAACTGCGCTGGGTGAGAACGACGGAGGCTTAGACTCAAGCTCTAGGGTCGACAGAATGATATATGGTAGATTCAACGCGCAACTGGAAGGTAGGACCAGCAGAACTTGCCAATGGATTAGATAGGTTTGGGGCCAGAGCACCTGGGCCAGTGTTGAATGGCATTTACTGAGATGGGGAAGGCTGAGGGAGAAACAGACTTGAGAAGGAAAACCAAGAGGTCTTGTTTTGGACATGTGAAGCCTGAGGGACTTAGTAGACTTCCAGACAGAGAAGCGGAGCAGGATGTTGGGTGCACAGGTCTGAAGTTCCAAGAGAAATCTGAAGATGGACCTCAGATAATTATTAGCGTTTGGATAGTATTCAAAGGCATGACACTTAGATCACTTAGGAGGTGATCAAAGAACAGTAGTTCTCCACCAGGGGAGATTTTGCCCCACAGGAACATTTGGCAATGTCTGGAGACATTTTTGATTGTCATGGCTGGAGGAGAGGGGTTGTTACCTACATCTAGTTTATCAGCAGCCAGGGATGCTGCTCACCATCCTGTAATGCACAGGACAGCTCCCTACAAAAGATAATTATCCAGCCCAAATGTCAATAGTGCCAAATGTCAGTAGTGCCAAAGCTGGCAAACCCTGGGGTAGATAAAGAAGAGAGTGGCCAGGCTTGAGGGCTCATGGCTGCAATCTCAGCACTTTGGGAGGCCGAGGCTGGAGGGTCACTTGAGGCCAGGAGTTCAAGACCAGCCTGGGCAATGCAGTAAGACCCTATCTCTACAAAAAAATTAAAAAACCAAATAGCCAGGTGTGATGGCGCACACCTATAGTCCCAGCTTACTTAGGAGATTGAGGCAGGAGGATCACTTGAGCCCAGGAGTTCCTGGCTGCAGTGAGCTATGATTGTGCCACTGCACCTGGAAGCCCTTGTTAAAATAAAGACTCTAATTAGGTAAGCCTGGAGTGGGACCTGAGACTCTGCATTTCTAGCAAGTTGAGGGATGGTGATGCTGTCGGCCCATGACCCACACCCTCAGAAGCAAGTTCCTAGGGCACGCCAGTATTGTGACTTTGGAACAAGGAGGAGGGACTCTCTAGGAAAGGAAATTAAGAAAATCTGGGCAGTGAATAGAGGGGAAAGTGGGAAAATGTGGTGTCCTGGAAGACACATGTACAAAGTGTTTTAACTTGTTAAATTCTTGACACAGTCAAACTGTGCTATATGCTACTCAGAGTTCGAGAAAGTTGAGAATTTGGATTTAACCCTTGGGCTTGGCAAGACAGAGGTCATTGATCAGCTTGACACATGTGGTTTCAGAGGAATAGGAAGGTGAGAACCTAACTTGAATGGGTCCCCGGGAGGTAAGGACGTGTGGCTAAGATGGAGAGCCGAAAAATGAAACAGCAGCAGGAGGGAGAGGTGGCATCCTGAGAGGTCTATATCTTTTTTAAGATGGGCGATATTATAACCTGTTCGTATGATGATGGAAGTTGTACAATCAATAGGAATGGATGATCCAGGAGAAGGGATGATCACAGAAGCAGAGTTCCTATTTAGCAAGAGAAGATCCAGTGATGCAAGTCAAAGGTTAGCCTAGACCGTTGCTGGTTGGCCTTAGATGCATTTTAACTGGAAAAAGGTGAAGTGTGTAGGGCTATGGGCTGGTAGGTCAGTAGACTCTGCATGGAAAGATTTTTTTTTAATTCTCTCCAATTTGTTTCTGTTTTCTTAGCAAAATTGGAGGCAAAATCACTTGCTGGGAGAGTACAGAAAGGGAGTGCTGCAGGTGTAAGAGAAGATATAAAATACTCTCTGAGAGCAGAAGAGTGAATTCAACAGGAAAATTAGATATCCAATAAAGTAGGATTTAAGGAAAAACACCGAATGGAACCTACTGCCCCTAGAGAACTATCAATTTCATATGAATGAAAGTTCCAATCCACAATGCAGCTTTAACAAGATGAACATTTATGTGCAGAATCAAACAGCATCAACAAGTAATACAGACAGTCCTTGACTTAGAATGGTTCGACTTATGATTTTTCCACTTGTGATGGGTTTATCAGGACGTGGCCCCATCATAAGTCAAGGAGTAATAACTGTAGAGTAATAATACCATTTAGAAACATAATTAGAAACTTGGATGTGGTGGCACATGGTTGCTTGAGCCCAGGAGTTCGAGACCAACCTCGACAATATAGCAAGACCCCAACTCAAAAAAAAAAAAAAAAAAAAAAAAATAAAAAACCAAAAAAAAAACAATGCAACCGGGCAAACCAAAAAAACCGCCCTTGAACCGGAAAAGAAGCAAAAAAATAAATAAGGATATAGAGAAATTAAATCAGATAAGCTAATATAAATAGCCATCAAATTTTATATCTTCAAACAAAGGGTGCTTTTCTACAGTCTCCAGATTTTCTACAATGACCATGTATTACTTCATAAGATTAGACAAGAAATATAAGGGGAAAAAACTTACAAAGAAGAGGCTGCCACAAAATAAGAGCAGTCATGCCCAGAGTTGAAGTCATGATATTGGGTTTTGCTTTTCCCTTGTAAAATGGGGTTTCTGTCTGCTGCTGCTTGTTAGGGGTGAGGGAAGTGTTCGCATCACTGCATCGCACAGAGCAGCTCAGTGTAGGAGATGCACAGACTTGTACTGGCTGTTTCCAAATACCCTCTTTGGTTTTAGGCATTTGGCCTCATCAAAGGGGCCAGAGTCAGCATCCTCATAGATGTGTCAGCCGTCAGCAGTGGCCCTCAGAAAGAGGAGTTCCAAAAGGACCTCATGGTAAGTCTGTCTGGCGCACTGAAACACCTGGAACCACCCACCACCCCCAGCCTTTCCTTCCTGAGCTTGCTGACTAGCTTGTTTATAGCAAATGCAAGATAGGGTGTCTTATAAAGAAAAGTTCACACTTAATTAGCACCTACGGTTAGAGAACTATGTTGAATTCTACAAAACCCAACCACAGAGTCATTTTCGGTTGTAGTGTGAACTTCCAGTATTCTCACCACGACAGTACCTGCCAACTAGACTTTGACTCAAGAGCTCCCATGTTTCCCTGGAAAGAGGATGTGAAGACTCCTGCATAGCACAGCACAGCACAGGGCTTCTGGCCTTTTCTGGATGGAGGAGCTATTCTGGTTTCTTTGGAGTTACGGTTCCCATTGGATACTCACCAGCTCTAGCTTGAGAGCAGTGAACAGGCTGGTGTTGCCCATTGCTCCATCCCCAACTCACCTCCATAGCGGAGAAGCTAAGAACTAGAGTCAGATGGCTGGAGTCAAATCCCAGCCACTTCCACCAATTCCAGGCCATGTGACCACGTTAACTAATCTCTCTGTGTCTTACTTACCTCCTCTGTAAAATGGGGATAACAACAGTGACTACCTAGGGTTGCCATAAGGGTAAAAGGAGCTTGTGCAAGTGAAGTGCTCTGTGAGAAGTCTTCTCATAAGTGTGCAGTGAGAAATCTGGCCTGGAGAAAAGCCTCTGCAGCCTGATGTGGTGTGGACAGGCTATTTTCCTATGGGTACCATGGCAGCAACAGCCCCTTGTATTTTGTACAGGTCCTGCAGAGCCTTTATGAGGCTCAGTGTGGGGCTGTCCTCCAGACTTGTTCCCTGTTCCTGGTCTCAGTGGATGTCAGGAGACAGGTTGCAGAGCAGTCTCCCCCTTCATGACAAGTCCTCAGGACAGAGTTTCCAAAGATCCCTCAGGTGGAGTGGTCTACTATTAGCCAGGGCAGAGCTCATGGGGTGGCATACAGGTGGAATTTCTAGCTGGCCAGGAAGAAGAGGGAGAAGTTATGGATACTCACCAGCTCCATCTCCAGCTCACATGCCTTAGAGAGAAACCACTGCCCTGACCTCTGTCCTCCCTCTCCAGGTGCCACAGGTAAGCGCCAAGGGGCCAACCATAGCACACTGAGATGGCAGCCCAGATGCTCATCCCACCCACAGGAGGCCCGGCAGGTGGGAAGCAAATGTTGGCTTGGGGCTGGCTGCTAAGTCCAGCCTCAAGCAGCCATATTTCAGCACAGCTCAGACCCAGCCCAGAGGGGCCAGCTAAGGCGAGAGAGGCAAAGCCAGGCTCCACATTCCCCTGGCTATGGGAGCCAGTGACGTCCTTTTGTCCAACAGAGCCTCATCGATGAGCAGCTGAGCCACAAGGAGAAGCTATTTGTCCTGTCCTTTGGCACCAACGCCAGGTCCCTCTGGCCGGACCCCATGGAAGTCAGCGCCTCTGTGTGAGTGGCTTTCCTGCCTGACGGTGATATTGACTTTTTCATTTTCCTCCCTAACCAGCAGAGTCTTTATTGAATAATTCAACTGCAAACCCCAGGCCACTACTAGATAAGTAAGTACAAAGAGACAACTCACAAAAGCAGAAACAATTTTTGGAAAGATGGCCATGCAGCTGTTCATAAACTGACAGAGAAGGTGACCACAAGACACCGTTTTTATCCAGCAAACTAGCAAAGATAGTTTTATTATTGTGAAAATAACACATGCGTGTTTTTAAAAAATTCCAACAGTATGAAAGGATGATAAATAATAGCAAATGAGTCTCCCTCTTTTTTTTTTTTTTTTTTTTTAAAGACAGGATCTCATGGTGTCTCCCAACCTGGAGTGCAGTGGCGTAATCATAGCTCATTGCAGCTTTGACCTCCTGGGCTTAAGCAATCCTCCCACCTCGGCCTCCTGAGTAGTTGGGACTACAGGCATGTGCCACCACACCCTGCTACATTTTTATTTGTTTATTTAGACTCGGTCTCTGTTGCCTAGGCTGGAGTACAGTGGTGTGATCTTGGCTCACTGCAACCTCCACCCCACGGGTTCAAGTGATTCTCGTGCCTCAGCCTCCCAAGTAGCTGGGACTGCAGGCATACGCTACCATGCCCAGCTAACTTTTGCATTTTTTGGTAGAGACAGGGTTTCACCATGTTGGCCAGGCTGGTCTCGAACTCCTGACCTCAAGTGATCTGTCACCTTGACCTCCCAAAGTGTTGGGATTACAGGCATGAGCCACCACACCCAGCCATATTGTTTATTTTTGTAAAGATGGGATCTTGCGATGTTGTCCAGGCTGGTCCTGACCTCCTGGCCTCAAGTGCTCTTCCAGTCTTGGCCTCCCAAAGTGCTGGGACTACAGATGTGAGACACTGTGCCTGGCCCAAAATAGTTCCTTATATCACTTCCACAAATAATATTTGCACACACGCATCTATGTGTTTACCTTCTTATTTTGACATAAACAGGACCTATATAACACTGCTCTGTGCTTTGGCTTTCTAGCTGGTCTTGAATCTCTTTCTCTGTCAATGCATACAAATCTACCTCATTTGTTTTAATGGCTACATAGTACTCTACTGCATGGATGTCCTTTAGTTGGGGGTTTCTAGCCTGGGGTTTTTTTTAGGGATAGGAGGGAGGTATGTAAGAATTTCTATTTATCCAGTGAGTAGAAATTTCTTTTCCGTGAAAGGAATGTCCTCAGTCACCCACCATGTGTTGGTTGCCATACTAGGTACTTTGCATGGATGATTGTATTTAGTATATATAGCCACCCCATGGAATAGGATTATTATCCTCATTTTGCAGATGAGGAAATGCAGACTCAGCTTAGGGAAGATGCCCAATGCGGCAAAGCCAGGATTGGATTCCAGATCCCAGGAAAACGCACGTGCTTTGGCCAGCGCCAGTTGCTCATGCCTATAATCCCAGCACTTTGGGAGGCCAAGGTGGGAGGATCGCTTGAGCTCAGGAGTTTGAGACCAGTCTGAGCAACCCAGTGAGACCCCATCTCTACAAAAAAATTTAAAAATTAGCCGGGTGTGATGGCATGTGCCTATAGTCCCAACTACTCGGGAGGCTGAGGTGGGAGGTTTGATTGAGACTGGGAGGGAGGTCGAGGCTGCAGTGAGCTATGGTTGTGCCACTGTACTCCAGCCTGGGTGACAGAGAGAGACCCTGTCTCCAAAAAAAATTTAAAAGTTAAAAAAAAAAGCATGTGCTTAGATTTCTAGGAGGGAGGCCCCCTCGCCAGCACTAGCTGTAAAGAAGAGCCCTTCTAGATAGAGAATTGCCCACTTCTGGCCCTCTGGCTTTGAATCCCAACCCCAACAGTCACTGCGTGTTCTTGACAAGTCCCTTAACTCTCTCATTTGCAAAACAAGGCCAATCCTATCCACTCTTCACAGGACTGTTATGGCGATGAAATGAAAACAAAGTACTGGGCTAGTGCCAGGTACTCAATGAACGAGAGCATTTTGTACTCTGATTTCCACTTTAGGTGGAGCAGTGACCCCTGGGTTGTTAATGGATGGCAGCCAAAAGTTCTGCATCTTCAGGAACTCCTAGAATTCTCTTGTCATATCCCTATGTCATATCTTTACCATGTGTACTATTGTTTTGTTTTATTTTATTTTATTTTATTTTATTTTATTTTATTTTATTTTTGAGATGGAGTCTCACTCTGTCACCCAGGCTGGAATGCAGTGGTGCGATCTTGGCTCACCACAACATCCGTTTCCTGGGTTCAAGCAACTATCCTGCCTCAGCCTCCCAAATAGCTGAGATTACAGGTGTGCTCCACCATGCCCTGCTAATTTTTTTTTTTTTTTTTTTTTTGGATTTTTGGTAGCAACGGGGTTTCACCATGTTGGCCAGGCTGGTCTCGGACTCTGACCTCAAGTGATCCGCCCTCCTTGGCCTCCCAAAGTGCTGGGATTACAGGCGTGAGCCACTGTGCCTGGCCTACCATGTGTACTATTGCTAATTTTTCTTTACTTCAATTCTATTTATTTTTTATTGAAAGAAACTTGTTTTTTTTGTTTTGTTTCGTTTTGTTTTGAGACAAGGTCTTGCTCTGTCACGTCTGGAGTGCAGTGGTACAATCATAACTTACTGCCATCTTATCTCCTGAGCTCAAATGATCCTCCAGCCTCAGCCTCCCCAGTAGCTAGGACAACAAGGGTGTGCCCAACTAATTTTTTAAATTTTTCCTTTTTTGTAGAGATGGGGTCTGGCTATGTTGATCAGACTGGTTTTGAACTCCTGGCCTCAAGTGGTCCTCCCTCCTCAGCCTCCCAGAGTGCTGGGATTGCAGGCATGAGTCACTGCTCCTGGCCTGAAGGAAACTTTCTATCAATACCATAACTGAGAAGTTCATATCACTTGCATGGTTATACTTCTATAATCATGTAATTATATTTCTATAATTAGAAAGCAACCATATATCTTTCTTTAATGGCTTTGAGAAAAAAAAAAAAAGCAGCCATATAAATAAATACAATGAGAGAAAAACAATGGTTTTAAATTCCAGCTTAAATCTATTGGCTAGAGAAGGCGCTAGACCTGGGACTTGTTCTTGCTGTTCAAAAAGGAGACTTGACAGTTATGATCATGAAAGATGAACTTATTAGCACCACACTGAGATTTTCTCTTTCAGATTTTTGATTTTTTGAAGTAGAAAGAACAGACCTCTTTCACTAGTGTTGTGCAAAGTTTTAGCCAAGAAAGAATCAAGTTATTTTTCTTCTCACCAGTGGTGTGTACCCCAACCCACGTGAGACATAAGCCACACAGCCATAATGCTTTCTCTTAGAGCCTTCTTAGGGTCGCGGAATTAACTCCATGCCTCCTGTTGAGGGCTGGCTCCCAAGAGAGTAGGTATGGGGAAGAAGGAACTCAGCCCCAGACCCTCACATAGCACAATTTCTAAAAGCTCAGATCTTAGAGTCAGACCTGGTTTGAAATCTCAGTTTTAACAGTTGCTTACATTATCACCTTGGGCAAGTCCTAACTCAGTTTCCTCATCTGCAAAATGGGAATAAAGATACCTCCTCAACAAGTTATCATTAGGTTTAAATGAGCTAATATTTGTCCTGGGCCTGGTACCTAATACTACAGGCCAGGTGTAGGGTCTCACACCTATAATCCCAGCTGTTTGGGAAGCTAGGGAGGGGGACCTCTTGAGGCCAAGAGTTCAAGACCAGCCTGGGCAACACAGTGAGACCCCCATCTCTCCATAATTTTTTTTTTTTTTTTTTGAGATAGAGTCTCACTCTGTTGCCCAGGCTGGAGTGCAGTGAGAGTGGCACAATCTCAGTTCACTGCAACCTTCCACCTCTGGAGTTCAAGCAGTTCTCCTGCTCACCCTCCCAAGTAGCTGGGATTACAGGCATGTGCCACCACAGCTGGCTAATTTTTTTTTGTATTTTTAGTAGAGATGGGATTCACCATGTTGGCCAGGCTGGTCTTGAATTCCTGACCTCAAGTGATCCATCCACCTTGGCCCCCAAAAGTGCTGAGATTACAGGCATGAGCCACTATGCCCAGCCGTCTACATAAAATATAAAAATTAGCCGGGCAGGATGCCACACACCTGCAGTCCCAGCTACTTGGGAGGCTGAGGCAGGAGGATCGCCTGGGCCCAGGAGTTCGAGGTTACAGTGAGTTATGATTGCACCACTGCACTTCAGCCTGGGTGACATAGCCAGACCTTATCTCTAAAAAGAAATTAAAATGAAATTAAATACAAACAGTCTTATAATTAGGTTGCCGTTGTTGTCTCCCCCCAGCCTCCAGGAACTTAAGCTCTGGGTAAAGACACTGCAGCCTGATGGAGGCAGCAACCTGCTACAAGCTCTGAAGAAGATCTTCACTCTCAAGGGGCTGGATTCCCTGGTGGTCATCATGAGAAGCTGGTAGGTCTTCTTTCCTAAGCAGTTGACATACTACACAAAAGGAACTGAAGAACCAAACCACTGTTTGAGAAAAGATGGGCTGTTCACAGTGGCTCATGCCTGTAATCCCAGCACTTTGGGAGGCCAAGACAGGAGGACTGCTTGAAGCCAGGAGTTTGTGACCAGTCTGGGCAACACAGTGAGAACCTATCTCTAAAAAAAAGATAAAAATTAGCTGGTCATGGTTGTGTGCACCTGTAGTCCCAGCTACTTGGGAGGCTGAGGCAGGAGGATTGCTTGAGCCCAGGAGTTTAAGGCTGCAGTAAGCTATGATTGTTCCACTGCATTGTAACCTGGGTAGCAGAGTGAGACCCAGGGAAGGGAAGGGAAGGGGAGGGGAGGGGGAGGGAAAGGGAAGGAGGAAGGGAGGAAGGGAGGAAGGGAGGGAGGGAGGAAGGAAGGAAGGAGGAAGGGAGGGAGGGAGGGGAAGGAAGGGGAAGGAAGGAAAGGGAGGGAAAGGGAGGGAGAGAGAGGGAGAGAGGGAGGGAGAGAGAGAAGGAAGGAAGGAAAGAAAGAAAGAGAAAAGATCATCAATCATGGCTCTTCACACATACATGAGGGAAAGATTGCAGTCACAGGCAGAAAGAGAGAGAAAGAAAGAGAGAGAGAAAGAAAGAAAAGAAAGAGAGAAAGACAAAGAAACAGAATGAAAGAAAGAAAAGAGAAAGGAAGGAAAGAAGGAAGAGAGAGAAAAAAGGAAGGAAGGAAAGAAGGAAGAGAGAGAAAGAGAAAAAGAAAGAAATGAAAAGAAAAAAGAAAGAAAAAGAAGAAAGAAGGAAAAGAAAAGAAAGAAAAGGAAGGAAAGAAGGAAGAGAGAGAAAGAGAAAAAGAAAGAAATGAAAAGAAAAAAGAAAGAAAAAGAAGAAAGAAGGAAAAGAAAAGAAAGAAAAGGAAGGAAAGAAGGAAGAGAGAGAAAGAAAAGAAAGAAGGAAAGAAAGAAAAGATCATCAACCATGACTCTTCACACACACACATGAGGGAAGGACTGCAATCACAGGCCACCCATCTGCAGAGGAGGCAGGGCAGCCAGGCCTGCAGTCCACCTAGCCCTGCATCCCGCATAGGTGACCTGGGACACAGGTGGCCAGTTAAGAATGGGTAGCTGTTCCTTGGGAATTACCATTGTGCTCTGAAATGTTCTCAAAGTGATCTGACCTGGGGTGTCCACTTTTCTGCCTTCTCCCCAGCCCAGATCAGGCTTCTGAAATCCTGTCCGACTACATCCAGCAGTCCACCATGGGAAGAGACCTCATCATCCACTTCATCACCTACAGCTGCGATGATCAGATGCCCCCTGTGAGTGCCCGAGATTCTCTGAGGTGTCCCTTGGCTTTGGTGGTAGTCAGTTGGGCTGGCCTTTGAGGCCTCATGCTTGGACAGGCCCCCGAGTGTGGATGAGAATGCACCTGTCCTTGTGCCTGGTTCTCCCTTTGGTAAAATGGGAAGCTTCAGATAATTGGGAGGTTCAGTCAAGGGGAAGGCTTACTGGAGTATTGGTGTTGCCCTAGTGAGGGCTGACCCTGGCCTCATCCCTGCAGGCTGTCCTGAAGAACCTTGCAGAAGCTGTTAGGGGCTACTACCACTGCTACAGCCCAAAGATGGAGGTAAGCCCTTCTGCCAACACATGGCCCCTCTTCTTCTCTCCTTGTCTGCCTCCAAGGTTGTACCCAGGAGGTCTGGGCCAGGACCACACTATACACTTGTTTCTCCTTTTCTCCCTGTCCCCCACCTGTATTCAATGAGGTTACACAGGTAAAATCGGGTTAGAATGAATATGTGGGAAGAACAGGGACAACCTGAAGTCACAGGAGATGCTTTGGTCAGCCTGTATGATGCATTGATTGCATGCCTGGGAGCCCAGAGGCCTTTTAAAACCCTGCCTGCAGAATCCTCAATCACTCTCCAGTTGCCGTTAATATAGGCCCAGCCTAGCTCTGCTCCCCGCAAAGCACTGAGTCTGAATTGCCTTGATTTTCTCTCCTAGATCAACTCCTGCTACTGCAGGGGACCCACTGCAGAGCAAAATGAGCAATCCATTCTGTACCGATCCATCCATTACTGTCCTTGTCCCAGTTAATAACTAGACATCAGCCACCCTGTGTTCACAAGGGAGGCAACGATTAGCAAACATGTGTGTAGGTCCATTTGGAAGATTAAGAATGCAATCATCTGGTCGCTCCCAGGCTGTGTCTTGCCTACCATTAATAACCATGAGTAAATGAGTGTTTGCATCTCACAAGTGAATTCAAAGGTCACAAGGTCCCTGCTTGTCATAGCAGGGAGCCAAACTCAGGCAGCACCCTATCTTGATACCTCATCATCTGGACTCTGTCTGTAGGTGACTCAGACTACAGAGGTTAGAAAGGTAAAGTAAATGACTGAAACTGACTGGTTTAAGGAATATTTTATCTTAAAATCTGTGACTTGACCAGGCATGGTGGCTCATGTCTGTAATCCTAGTGCTTTGGAAGGCCGAGACAGGAGGATCATTTGAGGCCAGGAGTTTGAGACTACCCTAGGCAATATAGTGACAGCCCATCTGTACAAAAAATTTAAAAATTCACCTGGCGTGGTAGCATATGGCTGTAGTCACAGCTACTCAGGAGGCTGACACAGGAGGATCACTTGAGCCCAGGAGTTCGAGGCTGCAGTAACCAATGATTGCACCACCGCACTCCAGCCTGAGTGACAGAAAAAGACCCTTTTTCTAAAAATAATAATAAAATAAATAAGTATTATTATTATAGCCATCCTAGTGCATGTAAAGTGTTTCTTTATACTTTTACAGTTAGAAAACTCTTCAATTGTTTTAAAACACAGCAGGTCAGTTGCACAAATGGAGCACAGCATGTCTGCAGGCTCTTCCTGGCACACGGGTAGCAGTTTATAAGGCCTAGTGGAGAGAGTCTGCCCCTCTGCCTGGGCATTGGCCTGGCTGCTTGCCCCTTCCTGGGTTGGCTTCTGCAGGTAGCCTAGTGATTCTGGCTGGCTGATTGCTCTTGCCACCCTCAGCTCTACACCAGCCGGGATATGGATGAGCTCCTGGCAGAAATTCAGACGGCCCAGAGCCTCCTCAGCCACGTGCAAGCCCTGAGGCACAGCAGCCCCTGTGAGGCGCTCACCTGCACCATGGAGGAGGTAGGTGGTGTGAGTGTCAATTCTGGGGCCTTCTCCCAGCAGCACTCAGCTGGCCTTGTTCCCCTTTCTCACCTGTTCATAGACGGCACAGCTGCCGGTGTCCGTCACTTCCTAAAATCGAAACAAGGCAAGGCCCACCCTTCATTGCACCCCAGAGCTCTGAGTTGGGTGGGCTGGGTGGGCCCACCATGGTGCCAGAAAGATCCTGGTGGATTTACTAACTGTAAAATTTATCTCAGAGAAAGATCAGCGGGCTCCTGCCACCCCCTCTGTCTTGTCACTCCCCTCCCTTACCCCCAGTCTGGAGAATCATGAAAACCTCAACCATCCAGAATAGGCTGTCTTGAAGAGAGTCATTCTCACCTCAGCCATGGCTCACACCTGAAATCCCAGTGCTTTGGGAGGCCAAGGCCAGAGGATCACCTGAGTCCAGGCATTCAAGACCAGCCTGTGCAACATGGCAAAACACCGTCTCTACAAAAAATTAAAAAATTAGCCAGGCACGATGTCATGTGCCTGTAGTCCCAGCTACTCAGGAGGCTGAGGTGGGAGGATGATTGAACCTGGGAGGTCGAGGCTGCAGTGAGCCATAATGGCACCACTGCACTCCAGCCTGGGCAATGGAGCGAGACCCTGTCTCAAAAAAGAATTTTAAAAATGTATAAATACAATAACAACAATTAGTATTAGAATTATAATAGTTCTTGGCCAGGTGTGATAGCTCACACCTGTAATCCCAGCACTTTGTGAGGCTGTGGCAGGTGGATCGCTCGAGGTCAGGAGTTCAAGACCAGCCTGGCCAACATGGTGAAACACTGTCTCTACTAAAAATACAAAACTTAGTGAGGCGTGGTGGCAGGCACCTGTAATCCCAGCTATGTGGGAAGCTGACTCAGAAGAATCACTTGAACCCAGGAGGCAGAGGTTGCATTGAGCCCAGATAGTGCCACTGTACTCCAGCTTGGGTGATAGAACAAGACTCCATCTCAAAAAAAAAAAAAAAAAAAAGAATTATAGTAGTTCTCATTTATTAAATGCTCGTTATAAGATAGGCACAGTGTTCAATTATTTAAATGTTTTATCTTAACAAGAGTCTGAGTTAAGTATATTATTACTTTTTATAGATGAGGAAACCGAAGCTAAGAGGTTACATAACTTGCCTAAGATTGCAGAGATAGAAATAGATTGAGTTTGGATTGAACCCAGGTCTAAGGCCCAAAACCTTGCCAAGAGTTTCCAAAAATGAAGTGCATGTACTACTTGTAGTTTGCAAGATGATTTTAGGTGGTGCATGGATTAATATATTTTTTAAATGGTATCTATTTCAAACTAGCTCATTATGGTCATCATAGATCTTCTTTCTAAAATTGTGAAAGGGATTGAATTTTTAAAATTAAAGAAAATTAATAACTAAAAAACTTTAATGTTACATGTTGATTCTTAAAATATAATAATACAGTAGTACTCAGATATAGCAAAATTCATGAAGGCAGTGCTCACATCTCTGAAGTTTGAGACTTACTGTTCTATGTTTTACTTCTACATTCACTATGTAATTTAACCTCTCAGAGCCTCGGTTCTTTACTTAGTAAATGTGGCCACAGGGTGGCCACGTCGGGGCTCACTAAGTGATTTGCTGCAGGAGTTTTTAGTTCTCCAAAGCATGGAGGGGCGACCTGTCACTTTGGAGTCCGTGGTGCTGATCTTCCCGGTAAGGTTAGGGAGGGAGCCAGGAGCATAGGCCACTGTGAGAGCAAGCGAGTTGCTGGGTACTCCTCCCTCTTCCCCTGGAAATTCCAGAAATCTCCAGAGACGGGGAGGGGATGACAGAAGGGAAAGGCAAAACCGCCTTTAATCTACCATGGAGTGTTTAAGATGCTCCACTTGCGTTGACTGGGTGGAGGGTGAAGACTGAGGATTTTTCAACTCTAAAATATGATTATGTAATGAGGGCTTTCTCATTTAATTTAGATTTCCACAGAGATTGCAAATGGGCTACTCATAAGCCTCTTGCCTAAACCCCCAAAGCATGACGCTCCTCTCACCATTGAGTTTCCAAACTTGGACAAGACTTCTGCAGAGTGGCTTAAGGTCAATGGTCTGAAAGGTAAATCTCCAAAGAGGGCAGAACCCAGGAAACAGGTGACTGACTAAAAGGCTTGAATCCGGCCGGGCACAGTGGCTCACATCTGCAATCCCAGCACTTTGGGAGGCCAAGAAGGAAGGATTAGTTGAGGCCAGGGATTTGAGACCAACCTAGGCAACATAGCAAGACCCCATCTCTATAAAAAATAAAATTATCTGGGTGTGGTGGCATACACCTATAGTCCCAGATACTCAGGTAGGCTGAGGCAGGAGAATACCTTGAGTCCAGGAGTTTGAGGATACAGTGAGTTATGATTGTGCCACTGCATTCCAGCCTGGGTGACAGAGCAAAACCCTGTCTCAAAAAATAAAAGGCTTGAACCCTTTAGAGCTTCCCAGGCAGTGCCTACAACCTCACAATTTATTTTTTCAGCCAAGAAATTAAGTCTGTATCAGGTCCTGGCACCCAACGCATTCACTCCTGTGGAGGAATTTGTACCTATTCTCCAGAAAACAGTATCATCGACTATCCATGAGGTAATTCAGATTCATCATTTTCTCCAGTCCTCTGCAGGAGAGCTCCCTGGTGGCTTTTCCCACCTTCTTAAATGTTCTGGCAATAAGAATCACCAGGGATTCAGGCTTCCCACCCAGGACCCTAGAATGCACATCAAATCCACTGTAGCTGTTGGTTTTCAAAGATCTGAAAAATTGAACTCGGGAGATGGGGCAAGAGGGATAAATCAGGTACCACGGTCACCTCCTCCATGAAGGTTTTCTCCTCCCAACTCAGACAGGACAGACTTGCTCTCTTTATGTCCTCACTGCACCTAATGCAGACTTCTGCTATTGCTCCCATAAAGGGTTAATGCATGAATTTTTACATATTTAAATCCCCATCAAGTATGAAGTATAAAGAGGGAACACTCTTCTCTAACTCTCTATCCCCCATGTTTAGTATGAGTAGGAAATCAATGAATGTTTACTGGATGGCTGAGAAGGTAGTTGGAAGGAAGGTTGGCCAGAAGAAGGAAAAGAATGATGAATGAATGGAAATGTGGATGGATGGATGGATGGATGGATGGATGGATGGATGGATGGATGGATGGACGGACGGATGGATAGGTGGATGGATAGATGGGTGGGTGGGTGGATGGATGAATGGATGGATGGATGGATGGACGGACGGATGGATAGGTGGATGGATAGATGGGTGGGTGGGTGGATGGATGAATGGATGGATGGATGGATGGATAAATGGATGAGTGGATGGATGGATGGATGGATAAATGGATGAGTAGATGGATGGATGGATGGATGGATGGATGGATGGATGGATGGATGCATGGATGGGTGAATGGATGGGTGAATAGATGGAAATCTGAACAGGTGGAAGGGTAAAATGGAAAATGGAAGGATGGATGACAAAATGGAATAAAGGACAAATGAAAGAATGAAAGTAGAAATTAAAGTAAGGATGGAAGGATGTAGGAGTGAAAGGATGGAGAAATGCAAGGAATAATAGGTGAATAGAAAGATAGCAGAAAGATGGAAGACTGAAAGGAAGAGAGAGGAGTAAGGGACATGTAGGTCTAGCAGTGCATGGATGAATGACTAGATGGATGGAGTGAGAGAGAGATGGAATTATTGACTTGGTGGAGGATGAAAAAACAAGATTAACAAATTGGATTTTCAAAGCATCTGTGAAGGCCTGTCTAGGTTTCCAAACCTAAGAAGCTATGGCCAGTATATGTTAAGGTCTCCAACTGTGCTCTCTTTTACTAAAACCCTCCAACCATATCTTCATGACTCTGATGTTCAGAAAAGCCTCTCAGGAAGACAGCCTGAGAGGCTTGCTGTCAGGCATGGTCCGTTCAGGGGATCACTCTCTCTAAGGCTCTCTACTTCCAGTTCCAGACAAGGCAATGGACCTGGTGGTGGTGGTATTGCGGAGTGTGTGTGGTGGAGTTCTGGGAGGGAGTTCAATCCAGCCTCAAATGTGTTCAGAGCCCACTTCCCTCTCCTGCACCTGATTTGGAGAACCAGTGCCCAAATTAAACTACATGTACTTCTGTTCACCTGCTCACCCTCCTGCCCGTGCCTGAGAACAGAAGGCAATGATACAATTTGAATGGCACGATGGGACAGTGAAGAACATACATGTGGACCCACCCTTCCTCTATGAGTACCAGGTCAGTGATGGGTTCAATCAGTCAGAAAATGGGGTGCAGGAGGCGGAGATGGGAGGAAGGTTCCCTGGGCTATGGAGTCACCAAACCATTGACTAAACTCCCTCTTGTAAAGAGGGACTGTGTGCTCCACCTACAGGCCCCCTGGAGCTTTGGCCACCTCCTCCCCAAGCAGGGACCTCAATGCTTCGAAAAAAAAAAGAAAGAAAAAAAGCCTCTAATCCTCTGGGGAAAGATCTGCTTCCTCCCCCATTTGATGCAATGAAATACCATGTGACTCTTCCCTTCCTGGTCTTGTGGCGAATTTGTCCATGATTTAGTGGAATGATTATACTGCCTGGATTCCCAGGGACTTGACACACCATTCCCTGAGGCCCACCTGGGTATACCTACTTCCCCTCAGGCCCCTTGGTTGCTCAGCCTTTGAGCAGCCGCTCACTGTGGCCCACACCTCTGCAGAAACAGCTCAACAGAGCTATGCGGATGTACGAGAGGCGGATCGAGTGGCTCTCCCTGGCCAGCAGAAGAATTTGGGGCACTGTCTGTGAAAAAAGGTACCTTTCCTAAGCAGGGTTCTTATCCTTCATGGGTCTGGTGTGTGACATGACGTTTATCTGACTCATGAATTCCCTGTTGGTATCATCAGAAGCCATCACTTAGATTAGGGATTGGGAATCTCTCAGCAGAACCCCTAGGGGAGGAAAAAGTCACCACCACCATCATTGATGTCAATAATATCATCGTTGTGTCACTGAGCATTTTTGCAATCCCAGCGCTTTGGGAAGCCAAAGTAGGAGGATCGCTTGAGGCCAAAAGTTTGAGACCAGACTGGGCAACATAGTGAGACCCTGTCTCTACAAAAAATAAAATAATTAGCTTGGCATGGTGTTGTACACCTGTAGTCCCAGGTGGGACTTGGGAGGCTGAAGCAGGGGCAGGAGGGTCGCTTGAGCCCAGGGGTTCAAGGCTGCAGTGGGCTATGATTGTGCCACCGTACTCCAGCCTGGGCAACAGAGCGAGTCCCTAGGTCTCCAAAAAAAAAAAAAAAAAAAATTCACACCTCCTCCCTGGCCAGAGCAAATGGGTCATGGATGAATGGATCCTCCCACCCAGCCAGAGGTGTGATGTTCTGATTGGCCAAGGTCAAATGCCCATCCCTGAAGCTTGCAGTGGGCTCAGTTTCACTCAACTCAAATTGACTGATAGAGGCAGAGGTGTTTCCCAAAGGAAAATCAGGATGCTGTTGCCAGATGAGGTAATGGATGCTGAGTTGGGAGAAACAATAGTTATCTATCATGGCCATTATTATGATTCCATACCTTGTTTGATGAATTAACATTTATAAATTATTATATTTTATAATACTATACATCTATTATTATTATTATTATTATTATTATTATTAGAGACAGGGTCTCGCTATGTTGCCCAGGCTGGTCTCAAACTCTTGGTCTCAAGTGATTCTTCTGCCCCAGCCTCCCAACATGTTGGGATTGCAGGCATGAGCCACCACACCTGGCCACTATACATCTATTATGTAATTTTGTTCTTGAAGCAACCCTATGATGAGTCTTACAAGTAGTTTATAGTTAAACTACTTAAACAAAGATCAGAGAGGTTTTGTGACTTGCCTAAGGCCACACAGCTGGTATGAAGTGGAACTTGAACCAAGGTCTTCTGACTGTAAATTCCATGGATTTTCTTTTGCTATTCATAGCTGTCTCAAAATGAGAATGGGGCAGGAGGTAGGAATATAAGTTTGAAGTTGTAAAATGAGAGAAAGAACGAATGAGGCTAGAGATCTTAAAACAGAGAGCAAACAAAAAGATAAAAATATTTTCCAAGAGGCCCAGATATACCTAATTCCTCATGTTACTTGCTCACCTGGTTTTTGTTTTCTCTACAAAGACCCCAACCTATGGTGGGTGTAGTGGCTCATTCCTGTATTTCCAGTACTTTGAGAAGCCAAGGCAGGAGGATCACTTGAGGCCAGGAGTTCAAAAACAGCCTGAGCAACATGGGCAGACCTGGTCTCCACAAAAAAAAAAAAAAAAAATTAGCTAGGAATGGTGATGTGTGCCTGTGGTCCCAGCAACTTGGGAAGCTGAGGCAGGAGTATCTCTTGAGCCCAGGAGGTTGAGGCTTCAGTGAGCCATGATCACACCACTGCACTCCAGCCTGGGCAACAGAGAGAGACTATCTAAAAAAAAATATATATATATATATACACACACATATATATATGTATGTATGTATGTATGTATATTCATATTCTGATCTATAAAAATATTGAATGCTAATTCTTTAAAGTAAATCTATGAAAATCATTATATGAAGCCCCTACCCCTTAAACCACCTCCACCATGAGGCTTTATTCCATTACAGCATCTCTTGGGAGAGAAGGGGGGTTCCATGACCCCATTAATCTACCATTGTAAGCCCACCTCTGTTGGCCTCAAACCACAGAGAAGATTTTGGCCAGCTATGAATTTGGCATGCAAAATTCCCCTGGAAAAAACTTTAAATAGTAAAATGGAACAAAATTAACATTATCTCAGAGATTCAGTTCTCCTCTTAAAGCTCGTGTTTCCTTTTAGGGTGGTTGTACTGCTCGATATCTCTGCGACCAATTCCATGTACATTATTCATATCCAGCACTCCCTGCGGCTGCTGCTGGAGGAGCAGTTATCCAACAAGGACTACTTCAACCTCATCGCGTACGTGTCTCCTGGCTCCTGGGGGCAAGGGTTGGTTGTGTGTGTTTGGATGTCATCGTTATGCTGAGGCTTTGGACATTGCCAGACGACAGATATTGACGTCATGGTCACCCGGCCTCCTAGGATAGCCATCGGTTTATCTGATTTGGATGATCTTGTTTGAAGCATTGAATAATTAAATGGTTACAGGACTGTCCTACTGGGGCAAAGGTGATAAGTGACCCCAAAACACACTGCTTGATCAACCAGGATAAAGTAATTCAGCCCATTGGCCCATTTGGCTTCCAAGACAAAACAGGCAGAAGAGGAAAGGAAGGACTCCAGCCATGCCTTAGTCTCAGTCCTCAGCCTGACTCCAGCAAGCCCCACCTTTTCAAACATTTAGGATTCCAATTCTAAATTTAAATTAAAATTGTATATATAAATTTGGCCGGGTGCAGTGGCTCACACCTGTAATCCCAGCACCTCGGGAGGCCGAGACAGAGGATCATTTGCATCCAGGAGTTTGAGACCAGTCTGGGCAACATAGTGAGACCCCATCTCTGTTTTAATAAATAAAAATTATACATATGCATTTAATTATGTGTGTGTGTATATATATATATAAATTGTATGCAATTTTTAAAACTGTATAGTTTGGAATTAAATACAATGAAGATCAGAGAGGTTTTGAAGATTTGAACTTTCTTCAAATTTATGTATAGTTTTAAAATTATATATAGTATATATAGTTTTAAAATGTTAATATAGTTTTAAAATTGTATATTATATGTAATTATAGTACATATCTAGCATTTTTAATTTAAAAACTATATATATATAGTTTGTTTTTGTTTGTGTTTTTGTTTTTGTTTTGAGATGGAGTCTCACTCTGTTTCCCAGACTGGAGTGCAGTGGCTTGATCTCAGTTCACTGCAGCCTCCTCCTCCCAGGTTCAAGCAATTCTTCTACCTCAGCTTCCCAAGTAGCTGGGTCTACAGGCACACACCACCACACCTAGCTAATCTTTGTATTTCTAGTAGAGACGGAGTTTCACCATGTTGGCCAGGCTGATCTCGAACCCCTAACCTCAAGTGATCCTCCTGCCTCAGCCTCCCAAAGTGCTGGGATTACAGGCTTGAGCCACTGAGCCCAGCCATAAAAACTATATATACAATTTTTAAAATTGCATACTATTTTAACTAACAAGGGAAGACAGAGAGAAAAGGAACCCACTTAAAGAGTAGATTTTTATACAACCTCAAACCAAATAGGGCATTTTCTAAACCTATTAAGTCAACAGTTAGTATTAGATATTATTCTGTACCAGAGCCCAATCATTCCCTAATAAACTCTACAGAAAAATATTTATGGTAACATTATAGACAAGGAATTTTATTTATTCATCTACCCATTCATTCATTCAGCAATGTTTCATTGACAATCTGCCATGAACCAGTCCCTGTGCCAGGCACTGGGGAGATGGACATGAAGACACACAAAACCCATCCTCGAGGAACTCACAGCCTAACAGTGGGAGACAGGGATGTTAAGAAGTGCTATTAAGTGTTTTCTACAGAAATGAGTAGATAGCTAGGTATGGGACTGCAAGGTATCAGTGGCAGGATCAGTTCATTCCACCTGTGAGGAGTAGGCTCAGGACATCTTCATGGAGCAAGTGCCCCTTCCGCTGAGTCTTGATGAATGAGTAGGTGTTTGCCTAGCACCTGAGAATGATGGGATAGGGAGAAATGGTGTTCCAGGTAGAGGCAACAGCATGAGCAGGAGCGTGAGGTATGTTAGAGCTTTAGGGACCATCAGGTAGTTCAGCATGGATATGGGGGTGAGAGGGAGAGAATGTGCATGACAGAAATAACAGGTGATGGAGGATTGATATAGGCCATGCTCATGAGTTTCTTGTGCTATAGGATATAAAGGCACTGGAGGATTGCAAGCAAGGTACTAATACGATCAGGTTTGCATCTTCAAATGCTCGAGCAGTGCTGTGAAGGAGGAACTGAAGGGATGTAATACCGGAGGGAAGAGACCAGTTTGACTCTTGCAATTGCCTGCCCTAGTGTTGAGTGGGCTTAAGCCAAGGCATTGTGAATGGAAGAAATAGTGTGTGGCCAGTAAGAATGGCCATTATTAAAGTCAAAAAATAACAGGTGCTGGCGAGGTTTCAGAGAAAAAGGAACAATTACACACTTGTTGGGAGTGTAAATTAGTTCAACCATGGTGGAAAGCAGTATGATGATTCCTCAAAGACCTAAAAACAGAACTACCATTCAAACCAGCAGTCCCATCCCTGAGTACATACCCAAAGGAATATAAATCATTCTATCATAAAGACGAATGCACATATATGTGCATTGCAGCACTATTAACAATAGCAAGAGATGGAATCAATGTAAATGCCCAACAGTGGTAGACTGGATAAAGAAAATGTGGTACGCATATGCCATGGAATACTATGCAGCCATAAAAAAGAATGAGATCATGTTCTTTGCAGGAACATGTGTAGAGCTGGAGGCCATAATCCCTAGCAAACTAACACAGCAATAGAAAACCAAGTACAGCATATTCTTACTTATAAGTTGGAGCTAAATGATGAAAACACATGGACACATAAAGGGGAAAACACACACTGGGGCCTATTGGAGGGTGTGGGTGAGAGGAAGGAGATCAGGAAAAATAACTGATGGGTACTAGGCTTAATACCTGCGTGATGAAATAATCTATATAACAAACGCCCATGACAGGAGTTTACCTATATAACAAGCCTGCACACATACTCCTGAGCCCAAAATAAAAGTTAATCAAGAAAGAGGTGCATGGAGACTGGGCACAGTGGCTCACGCCTGTAATCCCAGCACTTTGAGAGGCCAAGGTGGGCAGATCACGAGGTCAGGAGATCAAGACCATGCTGGCTAACATGGTGAAACCCCGTCTCCACTAAAAATACAAAAAAATTAGCCAGGCGTGGTGGCGGGCACTTGTAGTCCCAGCTTCTCAGGAGGCTGAGGCAGGAGAATGGCATGAACCCAGGAGGTGGAGCTTGCAGTGAGCTGAGATCGTGCCACTGCAGTCCAGCCTGGCAACAGAGCAAAACTCCGTCTCAAAAAAAAAGGTGCATGGAAAAGATTTTGGGGAGTTAGAATCTACAGAATGTCGTCCCTGGCTGTAGGGGGTGAAAGAATGGTAAAGAGAAGATGATGCCCAAGAACAGATCTCTGAAGGGAAAGATGGTTTTAAACATCCAGAGTCTGAGACACTCCAGAGTTTGGAGAACATTAGGAGGAGAAGGAGCTCCAGTGAGGAGACCTAGCCAAGAAACAAGGGGTTTTGAGCCACCAGCATTTTAATTATATGAATGAAATAAATGGTAGTGCAGGGATCGCACCTGTGGAGAGGTGCGAGGGGAGAGAGAAGACAATCAAAGGCAGCACTTGGGAAATACCAGCATTTGAAGGGTGGGCAGAAGAAGGGAACCACCAAAGGAACACAGGGAAGGAGAACCCAGAGAGGTGGGAGGAAAACAAGAGAGAAAGGTGTTGGGATGCTATGTTAGTCCGTTCCTGCACTGCTATAAAGGAGTATATGAAGGTCGGGCGCGGTGGCTCACTCCTGTAATCCCAGCACTTTGAGAGGTCAAGGCAGGTGGATCACTTGAAGCCAGGAGTTCGAGACCAGCCTGGCCGACGTGGTGAAACCCCATCTACTAAAAATACAAAAATAAGTGGGTCTCAGTGGTACAGGCCTATAATCCCAGCTACTCCAGTAGCTGAGGCGTAAGAATCACTTGAACCCAGATTTATTATCCAGCGATAATAGGGATATATTTCCACTGGTGGGGGAATGGAGGGCATTGTTCATCTCTACCAGAGAACACCCCCAGGGTGGAAGTTTGACTGCAATGGGTTGAAGAGGTGAGGAAGTGGTGGTATATTGTGTTTCCAGGGAGCTTGTCCACAAGGGGAAAGAGGAAAGAGCGAAGTTGCCCATAGAGTAGCTTCCCAGTGGAAGGAGGATGTTCTTGTCAAGTATAGAGAGTCTGAAACAGGTAGAGAGGTGCTGGGGGCAGAGGGAAGTGGAGAGAAGTTGGGAATGTGTGGATGTGAGGGTGGAACTGGGGGGCAAAGTTTCAGAAGAGATGGGTGATGATGAGGTCAAAGGCCAGGTGGAGGAATTAATCTCAAACTAGAGAGGGGACAACTTTTCATTCATAAAGAGTATAAATCCCCTTCCAAAGGATCTTAAATTCTGTCTTACAGGACAAATGAGACAATGTGGGTTTTCTGGATTTGGGGGTTTATTTGTTTGTTTTTTGAGACGGGGTCTCACTCTGTTGCCCAGGCTGGAGTGCAGTGGCACAATCATAGCTCACTACAGCCTCAGCCTCCTGGACTCAAGTGATCCTCCCACCTCAACCTCCTAAGTAGCTAGGTCAACAGACATGTGCCACTATACCCAGCTAATTTTATTTTGTAGAAATGGGGTCTTGCTATACTGCCCAGGCTAGATGTGTATTTTTTTTCTTTACCAAATCCTGTTGATTACATAGACGTGTATTTAAAAAAACAAAACAAACAGCACTTTGGGAGACTGAGACGGGCAGATCACAAGGTCAGGAGATCGAGACCATCCTGGCTAACACGGTGAAACTCTATCTCTACTAATAATACAAAAAAAATTAGCTGGGCGTGATGGCAGGCACCTGTAATTCCAGCTACTCGGGAGGCTAAGGCAGGAGAATGGCGTGAACCCGGGAGGCAGAGCTTGCAGTGAGCGGAGATCCCACCACTGCACTCCAGCCTGGGCAACAAAGCAAGACTCTGTCTCAAAAAAAAAAAACAAAAAAACTATAGTATGGATAGGGAAGAGAAATGTGGAGCCATGCTAGGGGAGGTTAAATGGGGCCACACGCCATAGCTCAACGCTTCAGAAAGAAAGCGGACCAAAGCTGGCTCACGCCGTGTCTCGGCTGAAGTATGTTGGGACATATGACCTGCAAGGAAATCTCAAGGCTAGCCCAGGCCAGTGACATCCTCACATTTTAGGGGATCTCATCAGAATTTTGTCCCCACTAAAAGCCTGCAAAGCCCAAAGAGCTGGGCCGCCAAGTGGACCTCCCCCAGCCTAAGAATGAACTCTCTTTGCTTCTTAAAGGTTTGGAAGCACAAGTGAAAGCTGGAGGCCTGAGATGGTTCCCATGAGCCACGACAATTTACAAAGTGCCTGGCGGTAGGTGATGGGCAGAGACTTTGTGGGGCTGTGTCTGAGGGAAGGCTTGCAGGCGTTGTTTTCTCTGTCCCCCTCTCCACCAGGAAGTAGCTCTCTAGAGTCCCTGACCCCAAACAGCCATGGGCAGAAATCAGAAAACAGCTTCCTTCTATCTGGTGCTCTCCCCACCTGGCCGTCTTCACTTTGTGAGAGTGATGACATCAACTCCATCACGTCTGAGATGGCAAAGGCTCTCACCTACTCCCAAAAGGTATGCCCTAGGCATGGGCCAGTGACCCTCAGCGTGGCCATCTCTGCCTCCCCAGGTGGGCTCTGAACCTGCGGTGTTGGGGCAGCAGGAATGTTCTCAGCGCCCTGCGGAAGGCTGTGGAAGTGGACTTCAAGGACAAAGACAAACACCAATCGCAGGGAATCTACCTCTTCACTGGGGGCATCCCTGACCAGGACATGGTGGGTAGGCCACGTCCTGGATGTCCATTATCCTTTGCGACCTCATCCATCTTCCCCCAGGTGGATACCTCGCCAAGCTTTCTGCAGCATGATTTCTAAAGCAGTGCTTCTCAAACTTTAATGTATAGACAGGCACCTAAGGATGCCATTAAAATGCAGGCCCTGGAGACCAGATTGGGCAACATAGGGAGACCACATTTCTACAAAAATTTTAAAAATAACCTGCCATGGTGGCACATGCCTGTAGTCCCAGCTACTCAGGAGGCTGGGGTGGGAGGATCGCTTGAGCTCAGGTGCTCGAGACCAGCCTGGGCAACATAGCAAGACCCCATCTCTACAAAAATAAAATTTAAAAAATTAACCAGATGTAGCCAGGCGTGGTGGCTCATGCCTGTAATCCCAGCACTTTGGGAGGCTGAGGCAGGTAGATCATCTGAAGTTGGGAGTTTGAGGTCACCTTGACCAACATGGAGAAACCCCATCTCTACTAAAAATACAAAATTAGCCAGGTGTGGTGGCGCATGCCTGTAATCCCACCTACTCGGGAGGCTGAGGCAGGAGAATCACTTGAACCCTGGAGCGGGAGGTTGTGGTGAGCCAAGATCATGCCATTGCACTCCAACCTGGGCAAAAAGAATGAAACTCCGTCTCAAAAAAAAAAAGTGTGGTGACGTGTGCCTGTAGTCACAGCTACTTAGGAGGCTGAGGGAGAAGGATTGCTTAAGCCCAGGAGGTCAAAGCTGCAGTAAGCTATGATCATGCCCCTGCACTCCAGCCTGGGCAACAGAGCAAGACCCTGTCTCTTTAAAATATATACATACATACACACATACATACATACATAGTGCAGATCCTGGTTTAGTAGGTCTGGGATGGGGCCGGGGAGTCTGCATTTCTAGCAGGCTTCCAGGGAATGCGGATGCTACTGGTCTAGACCACGCCTGGTGTCAGGAGGCTCTCAGGTCCAGCTCCCGACCACACTCTGTTAAAATATTGAGAGATGGGAATTGAACAGTGAGATCACTTGGACACAGGAAGGGGAACATCACACACGGGGGCCTGTTGTAGGGTGGAGGGAGGGGGAGGGATAGCATTAGGAGATATACCTAATGTAAATAACGAGTTAATGGGTACAGCACACCAACATGGCACATGTATACATATGTAACAAACCTGCACGTTGTGCACATGTACCCCAGAACTTAAAGTATAATAATAAAAAAAAAAATTAAAAAAAAATATATTGAGAGAAACTGCAACCCAGGTTCATCTCTTTCCATCCTTGTGCCAAGGACTGGACCAGGCACAGAGAAGGCCCTGGAGAAACATAGCCAGGCTGGGCTGCCCGGAGCCCCACAACTTCAAGGCCCTCAGCTGCGGGCCCCTCTTACCTTCTCTTCCCCACCAGCCTACAATCAGCGCCTACATGGCCGAGGCCTGTAGTGGCTGCGACCTCCAGCTGAACGTGTGTCTCTTCTACGTGGGCGAGCCAAAGATGGACACCACGCCCCCTGCCTGCTATGCCAGTCGCACTGACACGGCCGCCGCCTACAAGGAGGTCACCCGGGCTGCAGGTGGCCGCTTCCACTGGTTTGGAGACACAGGTACATGAGTGTTTCCTCATCCCTTTGGCTCATTCCAAACAGTTGCCTCAGCACCAGCATAGCTCCCTTAGACCACAGATATATTCCAGAAAAGCAGCTTGTGAAAATCACATTTTAAAATGTAAAACTATTCCTCTGAAGATAGATAGCAGTGATGGTTGCACAACAATGTGAATGCACTTAATGCCACTGAATTGTACACTTTTAAGTGATTGAACTAGGAAGTTTGATGTTATGTATATTTTACTGCAATTTTTTTAAGTTAAAAAAATAGGCCGGACACAGTGGCTCATACCCATAATCCCAGCACTTTGAGAGGCCAAGGCGGTCAGATCACTTGAGGTCAAGACTTTGAGACTAGCCCTGCCAACATGGTGAAAACCTGTCTCTATTAAAAATACAAAAAATTAGCTGGGTGTGTTGGTACCCAGCTACTCAGGAGGCTGAGGTACAACAGAATTGCTTGAACCCAGGAAGCAGAGGTTGCAGTGAGCAGAGATCACGCCACTACCCTCCAGCCTGGGTGACAGAGCAAGACTCTATTTCAAAAAAAAAAAAAGAAGAAGAAGAAGTAAAACTCTGAAAGTATATTATGGGTCAGGTGGTGGCTCACACCTGTAATCTCAGCACTTTGGAAAGTTGAGGTAAGCGGATTGTTTGAGGCCAGTCCGAGACCATCCTGGGCAACATAGCAAGACTCTGCCTCTACAAAAAAATTAAAAATTAAAAATATATGTATTTTAGAATGTCAGCGCTAGAAGGCACCCTAAACATCCCTTAGATTGCTTTTTGAAGGGTGGTATGTTCACAGCACATGGTTGGCAGGATAGTAGTACATGGTACACAAAGCAACATTTTTTTTAGAGACAGGGTCTCTCTCTGTCACCCAGGCTGGAGTGCAGTGGTGCCATCATACTTCACTGCAGCCTCAACCTCCTGAACTCAAGCAATCCTCCCACCCCTCCCACCAGCTCCTGAGCAGCTAGGACTACAGATGTCCACCACCACACCCGACTAATTTCTTAAATTTTTTGATAGAGAAAGGGTCTAACTCTGTTGCCCAGGCTGGTCTTGAACTCCCAACCTCAAGCAATCCTCCCTTTTCAGCCTCCCAAAGTGCTGGGATTACAGGAGTGAGCCACCACGCCCAGCCCTTGAGTCACCTCCAGGTGGCTTTCTAGTATCAAAATGATGGGGATACTTGCCAGGATCCACACCCTGTCTCCCATGCTCACGATGTGCTTTGTTTCCAGGCATTTATGAGAGCGATGACATCAGTTCCATCATGTCTGAGATGGAAAAGGCTCTCAACTACTCCCAAAAGGTATGCCCTGGGCATGGGCCAATGACTGCACTGCCTTCTGTATTCATTTCCTGGGGCTACCATAACTGCCACAAATTGGGTGGCTTAAAATAACAACCATTGATTCTCTCACTTCCAGAGGCTGGAAGTCTGAAATCAAGGTGTCAGCAGGGCCAGGCTCCCTCTGAAGGCTCTGGGTAGAATCTTTCCTTGCCCCTCCCTGGCTTCTGGTGGCAATTGGTGTCTGTTTGTTTTTAATTGCACTGGTTGCTCTTTTAAAATGGCAAGGAAGACTTTATTTAAGACTGTTGCAATAGTGGAGAGAGACTGAACTCAACTCTAAATAATAGCAAAATAGCTGGAGATGTATAGCCAACGAGCAGAGTCAGTGGATGGAAAATTACTAAGAGAACTGGATAAATATGATAGGTAAAAGGATTCTTGTTAAACAGGGCTCTTGCTAAAGGCAGACCAAAGGCTTAGATATCAAAAATAGAACTGGGCACAGTGGCTCTCACCTGTAATCCCAGCACTTTGGGAGGCCGAGGCAGGCTGATGCAGGAGCCCAGGAGTTTGAGACCAGCCTCGGCAGCATGGTAAAACCCCATCTCTATTAAAGAATTTTCTAAAAATCATTAAAAAAAAAAAAAAAAAGATATCTCAGATGGGAGATGAGCAACTTGATTGGATATCAAGGATGGGACAGGTCTCACTAAACTGACTTAGCAGAATTCTTTGCCAAAACTGAGTTCAGCAGGCCAAGGTCAAGGCGTCATTGAGAAGATGGTTTAGAGGAGCCTGGCTAAAGTTTGGTCAAGGTGGGAGTCCTTTGAGACTAAAATGTTACTTCCTCAGAGAGAGGAGTTGAGCAGGACAAGATACAATGAGAGAGGTAGCTAGGGGCCAGATCACGTGAGGAGCAATGAACATCTAAGGAAGAATTCCCTGGACTTGCAAGTGATTGAAGAGGCAGTGTGGAAGAGAAGACATCCAAAGTGACCCCCACGCTCCTCACTGGGGCACCCAGTAGACAGTGAGGCCATTGACCAAGATGGAGAAAACAGGAGGAAAAGCCCATGGAAGGATGGTGCAGGGAAGGCTGGTCTGGGACAAGGGTGAGTTTGTGGAGCCTGCGAGATGACAAGTGAGGGTACCCTACAGGCAGGTGGGAAAAGACATGGCTGGAGATGGAGATTTGGGGCAGGTTAAGCCGCAATAATGGACAGAGGGCACTTAGCAAGGATGTGGTCGAGGCAATGGAGTGGAGGAGCCTGTGAAGGAGACTCCTGGACTCCACCACTCGCAGAAGGACTCACTTCCCAGACAACTGTGGACTCCTGGGAGGGCGGGGCCACGTCTCCATCTTCTATTCCTCTGTGGCCACTGGATCTGCAGATCTGTGACTCCCCTTGCGTGCCTGTGCTGTCTTCCCCAAAAGGGACCCTTTTGGTGCTTTTAAAATACCCCTTCCCGGCTGGGCGCAGTGGCTTACGCCTGTAATCCTAGCACTTTGGAAGGCCGAGGCGGGCAGATCTCAAGGTCAGGAGATCGAGACCATCGTGGCTAACATGGTGAAACCCCGTCTCTACTAAAAATACACACACACACACACACACACACACACACTAGCTGGGTGTAGTGGTGTGCACCTGTAATCCCAGCTATTCTGGAGGCTGAGGCAAGAGAATCCTTGAACCTGGGAGGCAGAGGTTGCAGTGAGCTGAGATCACGCCACTGCACTCCAGCCTGGTGACAGAGTGAGACTCCGTCTCAAAATAAATAAATAAATAATAAAGAAATATCCCTTACCCTCGGGTGCACGCAGTCCCATTCCCTCATCTGATAAACTCATTCATATGATGTTAATGGGCAATGACTGTGTGATTTACCTTTGCAGAGGATGCTTATTTACATTTGAGTGGTGTCTTCTGGAGCTTTGATTGAGAATAATTGCTGGGGAACCAGTCAGGCTGACCGGCCCACAAGTGGAGGCCACAGTGTCTCACAATGGAAGGGTGCTGGCTTTGGAACCAGACCCACCTGGTTTGAATTGAAGTTTCTCTACACACTGATAAGGTGGCCTTAGATGAGAACCTTAAGCTCACAGAGCTGTAACTAATAGATCTGTTGCCAGATATGCATGGCAAGTCAATGCGCAGAGACACTGGGTTGTGGCAGAGGAAAAAATGTTCAATTGTAGAACGGCCAAACGAGGAGATGGGAGGGAACCTCAAATCCATCTCCCCGGGGAATTTGACATTAAGGTTTTTAAGGGTATTGCAGTGGGCTGAAGTGTGGAGGTCGACTAGTTGAGTGCAGGCTGGAGTCATGGGCGGGGGAGATGAAGAAGCTGTGTTTTCATGCTGTTCCTGTTCCTCAGGGGGTCTTCAAACTGGTTGGCATCAGCTACTTTGCTGGAATTCGAGTCTGAAAAACATCTTAAGCAATTCTTAAACAAAAGCTTTGTGATTTTGACATCAGAAATCCTATCTAGAGGAACAATGGGGATGCAAACAGCCAGGATCTGGTGCTATGTGACTTTAGGTTACAAAGAAGTGGGGCTATGCGCAGCCTGATCAGGGCTTCATGATAACTAGATTTTTGTCCAGAATTCTTGTTAACTCTGTGATGACAGCTTCAGAGCTTTGGTTTCCTCATGTGTAAAATGGGGAGATGACAGCACCTACCCTATTGGCGTAGCTGACGTGACTTGTTGGCATGAGGGTTGGAGACTCCCAAGTATTCACTAACCCAGAGCCTGTGCCTCCCAGGCCCCCATACCTGGTCCTTACTGTTGTTCATAGGATTGGTCCATAGCACTCTTAGCCCTAGGTGGCTTTCTAGGGATGAAAAGAGGAATCCAGGGGATGTCAGAGGTTTCAGTGGATACAGTCCCTTCTGCTCTCTCTCTCTCTCTCTCTCTCTGTGTGTGTGTGTGTCCACAGTGGCTGGGGATGCCACTGACCCTCCCAATCCCACTGCAGTGTGCCTTCCTCATGGCCTCCCTGAAGAACCATTCAAGAAAAGTACTGGGAAGTGCAGCCCTCCTGAAAGAAAAACCAAAGACACTTCAGCTAAGAAGTCAGCCCAAGAAGCTCTGCCCTCCCAGGCCCACCGCCCCCGTCGGGGCCAGAATGGTTTGACTCCCCTCCTAATAACACGTGGAAGATTTGGTTTCCTGTTTGTCTTCTGGTCTTTCCTGGGTCTTACAATGGCTGGGGCCAGCAGGGATGGGGTGGGTGCCTCTTGCCCAGGCCTCTGGGGGAAAATCTCCCCCGGGGGGCCGGCTCCTCAGCTCTGGGGCTCCTCTGGCCTCCTCCACCCCACCCTTGGCTCTGCCAGCTTATCCCAGGCTTTTCCCTACCCTGGTACTGAGGATGCCACAGAATTGACACCCACCTGTTTCATCTGATGGCTTATCCTGGAGGGTCTCTTGGAGGCAAAGGAATTAGGGTCTCTAAGGGCTCTTCCCACTGCCGCCTAAGACTTTGGAGGGGCCGATAGGAGCCTGAGGGTGGGCTGCACCTGCTAGGGGTTTATCCCCATTCACAGCCTGTCAATTCTGTCCTCCATTAAGTACCCACCCACCTTGGAAGTCAGAAGGGCTCTAGAGGAAAGACCTCAGAGGCACCTGTGCTTGTGAGCAGACTGGGAGGGACACCTGTGAGTCCCTCAGCATTGCATGACTCAGACCCTGTGAGTGCAGCCCATGTTCAGAATGTGGAAATCCATCCCAGACCGTAGGTAGCAGATTCCCAGTCAAAGGGCTGCCTTTCCAGGAGAGCCTGTGCAGCCAGGCTCTGCCCTCGTTCGGGGAACTCCACCAGGTTTCAGGAGCCAGCTCAGGCACTTCACCTCCTCCTCAGGGGCTGCCTCTTGAGCCTCCAGTGCTTCCTGAGTGCCTCCTGAAACCAGGGGGGGTGCTCCCCAGAGAGTGACTTTTTAATGACCATCACACTCCGGTCATGGCTGAGAATGAAGGAACTCTTCCCTTAAAACAGATGCCTGGGCCAGGCTCAGTGGCTCACACCTGTGATCCCAGCACTTTGGGAGGCCGAGGCAGGCGGATCACGAGGTCAAGAGATCGAGACCATCCTGGCCAACATGGTGAAACCCCCTCTCTACTAAAAATACAAAAATTAGCCGGGTGTGATGGCGCGCACCTGTAATCCCAGCTACTCGGGAGGCTGAGGCAGGGAGAATTGCTTGAACCTGGGAGGCAGAGCTTGCAGTGATCTGAGATCATGCTGCTGCACTCCAGCCTGGGTGACAGAGCCAGACTCCATCTTAAAAAAGAAAACAAACAAACAAAAAAAAACTGAGGTGCCTGATAAGGCACAGAAGTTACCTAAATTTCTGTTGTCATGCTGGAAGCCCAGACATCCCAGTCCATTAGGAAGAGGGGCAGGTAACTGATGAAGAAAGTTCTGGCAAACCCCCATAGCTCTCTCACTAGCAGCTGTCTCACTGTCATCTCACACACATACACATGCATACATACACATATGCACATGCACACACATGCATATACACTCATATACACATGTACACACCCATACTTTTTCACCTCAAAATCCAGAGTCCCCTCTGAATCTGCTGCAGGAGAGGGGCCAAACCTATCTGAGGAGTCCCCTCCCTTAGGCTCCTCCCTGCAAAAGTTCCTCATGGACAGATTGAGGTCGGGGTAACTGAGGCCCTGCCTGCCACAGGGAACACTCCTCTGACGGGAAAGACCACCTGTTTTCTAGAGCATTAAAGATGACCCTGACAGAGAGAAGAGCCCCCCGCTGAAATCTCTGAAATGGCGTCCACTCAGTAGCAGAGCTGGCATCTCACCAGGTAAGGCATGACCACAGTCAAGCAGGGTGGAGGGATGTCATGGTCACGGCTGAGGCATGGGTTAATAATGATAGTAACTAAAGCCAGGTGTGGAAGTTCATGCCTGTAATCCCAGCACTTTTGGAGGCTGAGGTGGAAGAATCACTTGAGGTCAGGAGTTCAAGCCTTGACAACATAGCAAGACTCCATCTCTACCAAGAAAAAAAAAAAAAAGCCAGATGTGGTGGTGCATGCCTGTAGTCCCCCAGCTACTCAGGAGGCTGAGGCAGGAGATGGCTTGAGCCCAGAAGTTCAAGGCTGCAGTGAGCTATGATTGCACCACTGCACTCTAACCTCAGTGACAGAGCAAGACCCTGTCTATACTTTTTTTTTTTTTTTTGAGACAGAGTCTCGGTCTGTCACCCAGGCTGGAGTGCAGTGGTGT
>NW_012103365.1:340851-353840 GCF_000951045.1 Mandrillus leucophaeus
GGTCTGTCACCCAGGCTGGAGTGCAGTGGTGTGATCTCAGCTCACTGCAACCTCCACCTTCTGGGTTCAAGCAATTCTCGTGCCTCAGCCTCCTGAGTGGCTGGGACTATAGGTGGGTGCCACCATGCCTGGCTAATTTTTTGTATTTTTAATAGAGACGGGGTTGCACCATGTTGCCCAGGCTGGTCTCCAAGTCCTGAGCTCAGGCAATTCATCCACCTCAGCCTCCCAAAGTGCTGAGATTACAGGGGTGAGCCACCACCCCTGGCCACATCTCTTAAAATAATAATCATAATAGCAATAATGATAGTAACTAAAACGACCAATGATCCTGAGTGTTGATCATGTGCCAGCCCATCTGCTAAGATTGTCCCATTTAGAGCCTATAATGATCAATCCTTTGCATCGGTACTCTATCAGCTTCCTATTGTACTGACAAAGGAACTGAGGCTCAGGAGGCTAAGGATCATGTGCCACTAGTGGTAACAGGCCTTCACAATCTTTATGAAAGTATTCAGCTCATAGAACCTAAGACCATGTATTTTATTTCTGATGTCAAAGGTATGGCAGAGTGGCTCAGAGCAGAGTTCTGGAGTCAGCAGGACCAGGTAGAATCATTGCCCTGCTTCTTACTGGTGGAGTCCCACTTACCTCATCTGTAAACTGGGGGACTGTGACGATGAAGCGAGGCAGCATACTCAGAGCACTTAGCACAATGCCAGGGAAGGATCTGGACTCGGTAAATGGTAGCTATAGCTATTTCTGATCCAAGCAAAGCCAGAGACCTGGGGTGGGGACACGGGGTGCCTTGAAGTCATCCTGGAGCCCCATTTCCTGGGGTGAAGTATAGCTGAACTTGAGTGTCTCTAAGCCAAGCTGGACAGCTATAGCGCAAGAATGCACACAGCTGCTCCAGCCAACAAGCCAAATGTTCTTCAGCTGCGGCCCAGCCAATGAAAGAAGGGATGATGGAACAGAGGAGGAAGACCAAGTCAAGGGAAGCAGAGACATCTCTTTTGCTGTTCTACACAGAGAAAGGGAATAATGTGGGTAAGTTAGAGGCTATGCAGGTGTCTGGACAGGCCCCCTGGCCCTGGGGGAGCTGTAAGGGCAGCAGGTACCGCGGGAAGGAACCCCTCCTGCTGTCCCAGGACCTGGGCACTGGTGCGACTGCAGCAAGCCTGTCCTCAAACAACTCAGTTCTCCCAGCCCTGGGAAATGGACATGCAAAATTTTGACAACAACCAGGGAATGAGAAAAGTCAATATTGAAGATGAGACCTCCTGAGATCCTCAGGCACTCCGACTCTGTCCACTAGGTGCAGTTTCCTTAGCTCTAAGGCAGATGGGAAGGGATGGAGATGATTCCCCTAGGCCAGCCTGATTGACTGCTGTGAAATGGTGCAGATCCCAAGAACAATTCATTGCTAGGCGGGAGGTTCCCAAACAGCCTTTCACCATCCACCCAACAGCCTCCCTTTCTACCTCTCAGCAAATTGCACTAAGGGCTTTTACAACTGACTTGATTGACAGAGAAATTGACGTGAAAAAGGGAGCAGGGGGAGGGAAGAGAGGTACACAGAGTGACCATCTTAGTTCATTTGTGCTTCTATAAAGGAATACCCAAGGCTAGGTAATTTATAAAGAAAACAGGTTTATTTAGCTCAGGGTTCTGCTGGCTGGAAGTTTGGGCATCTGGTGAGAGCCTCAGGCTGCTTCCACTCATGGTGTAAGGCACTGGGGAGCTGGCATGTGCAGAGATCACATGGAGAGAGAGGAAGCAAGAGAATGGGGAGGTACCAGGCTTTTATTTAACAGCCAGCATTTGCGGCAACTAATAGAGGGAGAACTCACTCGCTCCCCACCCTGTCACCAGGGAGGGCATTGATCTATTCATGAAGGATCCATTCCCATGACCCAAACACCTCCCATCAAGCCCCATCCCCAACACTGGGTATCACATTTCATGAGGTTTGCAGGGGCTCAAACATCCAAACTATAGCAATGACCTTACTCTGCTTCTCCTAGGCTCGGTGTACAAGAAGTACCCTCAAGGAAGGGGCGTGAGAAGGATTAGCTCTTCTATTGACTTACCCACAAAGGATACAGTTTGCTCAAGCCAAGAGGTATTAAGTCGCTTGTACCAGCACATGCCCATTAAGCAATAGAGTAATTCCTTCCACCAGCCATTACTTCTAGGAGTGGGGGTATAATCAGAAATGAGAACAGGCCGGGCACAGTGACTCACACCTGTAATCCCAGCACTTTGGGAGGCCGAGGAGGGTGGATCACTTGAGGTGAGGAGTTCGAGACCACCTGGCCAACATGGTGAAACCCCTTCTCTACTAAAAATTTAAAAATTAGCCAGGTGCAGTGGCACGCCCTGTAGTCCCAGCTACTTGGGAGGCTACAGCATGAGAATCGCTTGAAACCGGGAGGTGGAGGTTGCAGTGAACCGAGATTGCGCCACTGCACTCCAGCCTGGGTGACAGAGGAAGACTCTGTGTCAAAAAAAAAAAAAAAGGACAAACCTGATAAGAACAATTCCTTACTGTGGCAGATGGGATAAGGGTTAAATAGAACTAAATTCAAAATCTAGGTCTGCTATTTCCTGCCTGGGTGACCTTGGGCAAATCACCTAGCTACACTCAATCTCACTGCCTTTCTAAAATAAGGACAATTGTGCCTGTCAAATAAGATTGATGTGAAGATTCATTAAAGTGAAATCAATGGAAATCCCCCATCTTGTGCCTAAGGGGACGGTTGTCCCACAACTATTCAATAAAAGCCTGAGCTTGGGTCTGATTGTGTCGATGGCGGATGCCATCCCTGGCTGCTTTGAGCCTGCCCATTGTTGTGTCCCTTGTTGTGACAAGGAGACTGAGATTATCCTAATTGGGTTAGAGTCTGAGTTTTCGACCAATCAGGGCTTTCCACTCAAATGTTGTGGGTGGGGTTGAAATGGATGTTGGGGAAGCAACAGCGTCCACTAGACTAGGGTCTGGGAGGTGCTCAATAGATTTTGTTGTTCACCCCCAATATTTCTTTTTTTTATTTTTTTTGAGACAGAGTTTCACTCTTGTTGCCCAGGCTGAAGTGCAGTAGCACTATCTTAGCTCACTGCAACCTCCACCTCCTGGGTTCAAACGATTCTCCTGCCTCAGCCTCCCAAGTAGCTGGGATTACAGGCATGCACCACCACACCTGGCTAATTTTTTGTATTTAGTAGAGATGGGGTTTCACCATGTTGGTCAGGCTGTTCTCAAACTCCTGACCTCAGGTGATCCACCCCTGTCAGCCTCCCAAAGTGCTGGGATTACAGGCGTGAGCCACTGCACTGAGCCTGCCCCCCATATTTCTTGTGCACTTCTCCCCCAAAGCCAGGGAAGGAATTTGCATGGGATGGGTGCTCAGTGAGGACCTGGGAATCCCACATTTCGAACATCATACAGGTTTCAAACATGAGGTTCTCATAGATGAATCAGATGATCATTCAGTTGAGTCTGAATTGCCTAAGATAATAGTTCCTTCCTTTATTCTAAAGTGGATGGCAAAATATGGGCTCAAAAAATTGAAGCTGGAGATTTCCAGATGCATGGGTCCCAACTGCACTCATCAAAAGTCAGGACAGAGGTCAGCATCAGCCAAACACTGCAGCATCTTCCCCAGCGTTGAGATCCGTGTAAGTCACGATTTTCATCACCGTTTTTTTTTCTCTCCCAACTCAGCTGCAAATGGCAGAGAGCAGTGTAGGGCACTCTGGCCTCTATTTCTGCTTGTGGGAACTGCCCTCCTCCCCAAAATGAGACCCCCCTCACCAAATAGGAGATGCAAAATCCTGTTGGGAAAAAAGCCAACTTCCCAGAGGGCCTCAGATCCCATTCCAGGGTTAGATGGGCTCATTGGAGTAAGAATTAGAAACAATTGCTGAGGCCAGGTGCGGTGACTCCTGCCTATAGTACCAAGTGGTTTGGGAGGCTGAGGTGGGAGGATTGCTTGAGCCCAAGAGTTTGAGACCAGCCTGGGCAACATAGCAAGACCCCATCTCTGGAAAAAAAAATTAGATTAGCCAGGTAGCTGTGTACCTGTATTCCCAGCTACTTGGGAGGCTGAGGCGGGAGGATGAGTTGAGTCATGGAGTTCAAGGCTGCAGTGAGCCGTGATCACGCCACTGCACTCCAGCCTGGGTCATGGAGCAGGAGCCTATCTCTTAAAACATAAAAACGAAAAGATAAGAAAAAGTAGCAATTGCTGAGAAGATTGGACCATGGCTGAAGTGTTCACCCATAAGAATGCTGTACCCCAATACTGATGACAGTTCTGTTATGGCAGCAAATAGGGGTTGTGATAGAAAGTGAAGGGTTCTCTTCTCTATTTTCTAATTTTGGGGTGATTTTTTATTGCTTTGACACTAGAATATGTAAATTTAGTACAGAATGAAAATCAGATCATTTCTCTCCTTGCCCTTTTATCCTACATTATCAAGATTAGGGGAAACTAAAAATAGCCACAAAAATTCAAAATTATTCACTAGAGGAACATAGGGTCATTCCAGTATGCTGCCCCTCTCCACCCTAAGTCATTATTTAGTTCAAAATTTATGAACTTCTTAACCCACCATTAAGCGTTTTCTATTTTAAAATTTAGAGATCATTGACCAGGCGCAGTGGCTCACGCCTGTAGTCCCAGCACTTTGGGAGGCCGAGGCGGCAGGATCACCTGAGGTCAGGAGTTCAAGACCACCCTGGCCAACACAGTGAAACCCCATCTCTAGTGTAAACACAAAAATTAGCCAGGCATGGTGCCGTGCACCTGTAATCCCAGCTACTCAGGAGGCTGAGGCAGGAGAATTGCTTGAACCCGGGAGGCGGAGGCTGCAGTGAGCCGAAATCGCACCACTGCACTACAGCCTGGGCAACAGAGTGAGACTCTGTCTCAAAAAACAAAAATTAGAGATTATTATGATTTTTATTAATACAGCAACTGCATTTGCCAAAAACCAAAATCATCCTAATTCCCTACTCCTTTGTAGAACCATAAATCTACTAGTTTAATAAAAGAAAAAATGGCTTTAAACAAACAAACAAAAAACATATGCTTAACAGATGGTTATTTTTTGTGGGTTTTTGTTTGTTTGTTGAGACAGGATCTTGCTCTGTCATCCAGGCAGGAGTGCAGTGGTGCAATTGCAGCTCACTGCAGCCTCTACCTCCCTGGGCTCAGGCAACCCTCCCACCTCAGCCTCCCCTAAGCAGCTGGGACCACAGGCACATGCCCCCACGCCCGCTAATTTTCTGTTTTTGGAAGAGATGAGGTCTCCCTATGTTGCCCAGGCTGGTCTTGATCTCCTGGGCTCAAGTGATCCTCCTGTCTCAGCCTCCCAAAGCACTGGGATTACAGGGATGAGCCACCATGCCCAGCCAACAAATGTTTTGAGAATTGTTAACCATGATGGAACAAACAATTTTAGGGGGTGATGGGGATATGAAGAAACGGCTGATGGGATGGATGCTTGCCTCCACTTGCCTTAACCCAGGGAGTGGTGAGACACATTCAGTGGACGCCTGGGGAGATGGAGGTGTACATCAGGCACTTGGAGAAGGTGTTAAGGCGCTATGTCCAGAGGCTGCAGTGGCTGCTGTCCGGTGAGCCTGCCCACTGCCCTGAAGGGTGGAGGAGCGTGAGGGGATGTGGAAGGCTAGCCCCAGGGACCCCAGTATCAGTCCTTCCAAAGCCAGGCCTTGTGAGAACTGCAGATCAGAGGATTAGGCCAGGAACATCATCCAGGTACAACATGACACTGGGAGGCTGGGCATGGTGGCTCATGCCTGTTATCTCTGCACTTTGGGAAGCCGAGGCGAGTGGATCACCAGTCAGTAGTTTGAAACCAGCCTGGCCAACATGATGAAAATATTAAAATACCTTACTAAAAATACAAAAAATTAGCCAGGCATGGTGGTGGGCACCTGTAATCCCAGCTACTTGGGAGGCTGAGGCAGGAGAATTGCGGAGGTTGCAGTGAGCTGAGATCGCACCACTGCACTCCAGCCTGGGCAACAAGAGTGAAACTCTGTCCAAAAAAAAAAAAATGACAGTGGGTTCAGAGGACAGGCAAGGGGCTGGATAACAGGGAGTTAGAACATGGGCCCAAGAGCTCCAGCGGGAGCTCACACATGTCACAGCCTGCTCTGCAAGGCCACCTGCCACACCTTGCCTTCCTGCAAATGACAAGGGGCTCACTGTCAAAAGGTTTGCTTTAATATTGACTGGGCCCTAGCAAAACAACCCTGGAGGTACAGATGGTAAGGGGAACTGACAGAGCAGAAACCCTCTGTTTTTTTATTATTATTACTATTTTATTTTAGAAACATGGTCTTGCTCTGTCACCTAGTCTGGAGTCCAGTGGTGCGGTCATGGCTCACTGCAGCCTCGAACTGGGCACAAACAATCCTCCCACCTCAGCCTTGCAAGGAGCTGAGACTACAGGCACGTGCCACCATGCCCAGCTTACTTTATTTATTTTTTTAAGATACAGAGTCTCGCTATGTTGTGCAGGCTGGCTCTGAACTCCTAGGCTCAAGCGATCCTCCTGCCTCGGCCTCCCAAAGTCCTGGGATTATAGGTGTAAGCCACCGCGGACCTCTTTTCAGAGAGCACCAAGTCCCCTCCTGGAAAGGCAAATGGACAGGGTTGGGCTGTGGATTAAGAGATGGTCTGAAGCATCAAACCCAAGAAGGTGGGCAGACAGCTAGAACTGGACAGGAGGGGATTCAGGCTATGGGGCCTGGAGGGTTTCTGGGGCAATAGGAGGAGGGAGGAAGGGAGTCCTATATGGAGATCCTACAGGTGGCCTTGTATGTGCCACTCAGGGTCTATGTAAATTCATTAGGTCCAGTCCTCTGCAGTAGGACCTGGTATAGATGGTCCACGGACAGGGGCGTCATGATGACTGCTGCTCCAGGTACAGTTGTCAGGTCAGAGGCTGAGCTGGGACAGAGAAGGCATGAGCCTCTCTCCACTCTGGGTTCACATTACCCCTGGGAATGGTGACTTAAAACCAGAGATCCAGCGATTTCTTTTGCAGTACAAGTCCCCCAGCTGACATACCAGTACATACCCAAACACTATCTAATATTTCAAAGCAATATCATGATACTATTGAATCCAATCACTTAACTTTAAGGATGAAGAAACTCAAGCCCAGGAGGTTTAACCGCTTATACAACTCATCACAGACAAAGCCAGAGCTGAAATCTTGATCTCCTAAAGCCCAAACCGCTGATCAGGTCTGCCCTTGGACAATCGCCCCCTCCCACAGCACCACAAAGGCCGTCTCCCAGTGGGGTGACATCCAATCAATGATGAGGCAGGCAACAGGTGTCGCAAGACTTTATAGTTGATAGATACAGTGAGGGAAACCACCCAGGAGGAGGGACCCCTCACCCCCTGCCTCTGCCCCACCTGTCTCGGAGCAGGGAGCCGCCGACTGTTTGGCACTGTTTTGGAGAGCAAAGTATGCATTTTGCTGGACACGTCAGGGTCCATGGGCCCCTACCTGCAGCAGGTGAAGACAGAGCTGGTTTTGCTGATTTGGGAACAGCTGCGGAAGCGCTGTGACAGGTAAGAGGCGAGGGCTGATCAGGAAGATCAAAGGGGCAGTTCCCGGGGCTTCCCTGGTCAAGCACACCGTCTCCTCTCAGTGCCAGCAGGCCTGGAGTTTCTGAGGTGCTCTTCTGAGTAACGCATTTGAGTAGGAAAGAGCACTGTATTCCGCTCTGCTGTGAAGGAAAGCAGTTTTTAGAGGCTGGGTATGGTGGCTCATACCTGTAATCCCAGCAATTTTGGGGGCCAAGGCAGGAGGATCACTTGAGCTCAGGAGTTCAAGACCAGCCTCAGCAACAAAGTGACACCCCATCTCTACAAAACATTTAAAAATTAGCTGGGTATGGTGGTGTGCACCTGTAGCCCCAACTACTTGGGAGGCTGAGAAAGGAGGATCACTTGAGCCCAGGAGGTTGAGGCCGCAGTGAGCTATGATTGCACCAGTGTACTCCTGCGTGGGCAACAGAGTAAGATGCTGTCTCAAAAAAAAAAAAAAAAAGGAACGCAATTTCAGGCCTAGGGACAATTGCAGGCACAGCAAAGGAACTACCATGTGGCCTTGACGTAGGGCTTTCAGCTGAACTTGATTTTTCTAATTTTTTAATTTTTTAATTTTTTAAATTTTTGTGAACTTGATTTTTGAGTGGAGGAAGTTGTTTACTTTCCCTATCCGGAAGGGTTGACCCTAAGGGGACCCCAGGGGACTCTCATCTTAGACTAGGCCTCGTTCTTGCCTTAATCAGAGTACACATTTCTTGAGCACTTTCTGTGCACCAGATGCTTTACACGCATCATTGCATCAACTCTCACAATGAGCCCGTGAGGCGTTGCTGTTATCAGCCCCCATTTTTCAGAAAAAGAAGCCAGGACTTCAAGAGGTTAAGACACTTGCTGAAGATTGGGTAACCAGTCACTGGGTGAGCTAGGATTGTTTGGGTTTTTTGTTTGTTTGTTTGACACGGGGTCTCATTCTGTTGCCTAGGCTGGAGTGCAGTGGTGTGATCATAGCTCACTGCAGCCTCAGCGTCCTGGGCTCAAGTGATCTCACACCTCAGCCTCCCAAGTAGCTTGGACTACAGGCACACACCACCATGCCTGGCTAATTTTTTTTTTTAATTTTTTTGTAGAGATGGGGTTCTCACTATGTTGCCCAGGCTGGTCTTGAACTCCTGGCCTCAAGCAATCCTCCCAGCTTGGCCTTCCAAAGTACTGGGATTACAGGCACAAGTCACTGTGTCTGGCTTGAGCTGGGATTTAAATCTATCTCTGTCTGCATCCAAATCGTCAGTATGTACCCTCTCATTCTCAAGAGGCCCCACAGCCCTCTCCCTGAGAGGCCACAGGGCTCATTGTAGGAGTCTTCAGTCTAGACAGGCCTATTCTAACCAATCTCTTTCTCCCCTTCTCTGCCCCTCACCTCCTCTTTTCCTCCTCCCCAGTTTTAACCTGCTCAGCTTTGCAGAGAGCCTTCAGTTGTGGCAGGACACGCTGGTGGAGACCACAGATGCAGCGTGCCATGAGGCTATGCAATGGGTGACCCACCTGCAAGCTGAGGGCAGCACCTCCATCTTGCAAGCATTGCTGGCAAGTCCCACCACGGAGCCCGACCTTGATGCAAAACAAATACCATCGTCCCCTGTGCTGACACTGCACGATGCTTTAGGATTTACAAAGGGCACTTTAGAATTGACAAAGCACATTTCATCTTCCCAACACCCCAGTGAGAAAAGGATTCTCGATGTTCTCACGTTATAGACGAAGACACAGGCTGGGTGTGGTGGCTCACACCTGTAATCCCAGCACTTTGGGAGGGCAAGGCAGGTGGATCACCTGAGGTCAGGAGTTCGAGACCATCCTGACCAACATGGTGAAACCCCATCTCTACTAAATGCAAAAGATTAGCTGGGCGTGGTGGCACATGCCTGTAATCCCAACTACTTGGGAGACTGAAGCAGGAGAATTGCTTGAACCCAGGAGGCAGAGGTTGCAGTGAGCCAAGATTGCACCATTGCACTCAAGCCTGGGCAACAAGAATGAAACTCTATCTCAAAAAAATAAAAATTAAAGAAAAATAGATGAAGACACAGAGGCTCAGAGAGGTTAAGTGACTTGCTTGGGATTAACCAGCTAGGCAGCGAGCCATGCTCTTCCTCCTAAACCTCAGCAGTTTCCTTGGTCTGTCTGAGGCTGAAAGAGAATCTCTCAGTCTTTTTGAACAGGTCAGAGGCATCCAATCAGATGCGTTTTGGCAGAGGCGGCAGCAGGCACCACCTTTAGGCATTTGGTTCTTGTCTTCCGGGTGAGCCTCTCCCCTGAGCTTGACAGCCGTCCTGTGTTCTTTCAGAAAGCTTTCAGTTTCCATGATCTGGAAGGACTGTACCTCCTGACCGACGGAAAGCCAGACACAAGCTGCAGCCTTGTCCTAAATGAAGTCCAAAGACTCAGGGAGAAAAGAGATGTGAAAGTGCACACCATTTCCTTGAACTGCTCAGACAGGTGCGCGATATGGAGCCACACATCTCAGCAGGGAGATCCAAGCTCCCCACCTAATCTACCTGCTCACTTAGACGCCGGTCTCTCCTGGGCCCTAATCCTGTAAATCAGAAATTAGGAGAAGTGGCCGGGCGTGCTGGCTCACGCCTGTAATCCCAGCACTTTGGGAGGTTGAGGCAGGTGGATCGCTTGAGATCAGGAGTTCAAGACCAACCTGGCCAACATGTCTCTACTAAAAATACAAAATACAAAAATTAGACAGGCGTGGGGGCACGCGCCTGTAATCCCAGCTACTCAGGAGACTGAGACGTGAGAATCGCTTGATCCAGGGAGGCAGAGGTTGCAGCCAGCTGAGGTTGCTCCATGGCATTCTAGCCTGGGCAACAGTGAGACTGTCAAAAAAAAAAAAGAAAGAAAGAAATTAGGAGAAGCATTGTTTTTCTAGAGGGCCCAAGCAGGTGTCACACCACAGGGTGAAAACCCCTCTCTTTATTCAGACATTTCCCTCTGACTTCCTCCAGCCTGGAAACACATTTGCACGAGATTCACACAGTCATGTCACAGTCTCCCTCCTACTCTTCCCTAGGATCACATTTGTGAGTATTTAGGGGACATTTAGGGGAAAAGCTAGAAAGAAAAATATTAATGTAGCCTCATCATGGTTATTTTTATAAACGATCACTATAGAACATGTGTTATGACTGGGCACCATGGCTCATGCCTATAATCCCTGTGCTTTGGGAGACTGAGGTGGGAGGATCACTTGAGGCCAGGAGTTCGAGACCAGCCTGGATATCATAGCAAGATTCTGTCTCTACAAAACAAAACAAAAATGTGAAAAAGAACACATGTCAGATAAGACTCAGCACCTTCAAAAATCAAAACTTTACTATTAGCAAAACAGACTACATAGGGACATATTTTATCTCTTGGTCTAAACCATAAGCCCCATAAGTGTAATATGTGTCCTTTACAGGCCTAACACATAGTAGGCACTGGATAAGTGTCCCATAAAGAAATGGGGGCTAGGCTGGGCACGATGGCTCACACCTGTAATCCCAGCACTTTGGGAGGCCAAGGTAGGCAGATCACCTGAGGTCAGGAGTTCGAAACCAGCCTGGCCAACATGGCGAAACCCCGTCTCTACTAAAAAAATACAAAAATTAGCCTGGCGTGGTGGCCGGCGCCTGTAGTCCCAGCTACTCAGGAGGCTGAGGCAGGGGAATTGCTTGAACCTGGGAGGTAGAGGTTGCAGTGAGCCAAGATCATGCAAGATCACTCCAGCCTAGGTAACAGACTAAGACTCTGTCTCAAAAAAGAAAAGAAGAAATGGGGGCTGGAGTGTGTGGGCTGTGTGGTTTGAGGGGGTCCAGGCTAGATGGCGACACTCACACGGGGAACACGGGGACTCCTCTTCCCTCAAGCAGCAGCAGTTGCTATAGCCATCCATAAACTGGTGGGGAAAGTGTCCTTTGGTGTTCTAATGGTGGTCTCCATGGCACAAGCCACTGCCCATTGCCAGGCTGATTTCTCTTAAGCCCCACAGACTTAAGTTCCCCATGGACCTGGGGAGTCACCCCAACTAGGCTGGTCAGTCAGCCTCCCCACCAGCCCTCTGTCCCTTCCTTCCAGAGCGGCGGCTGAGTTCCTGAGAAAGCTGGCTTCCTTTACCGGCGGACGCTATCACTGCCCTGTGGGTGAGGACACACTCTCCAGAATGTGCGGCCTGCTGACCAAAGGCTTCATCAATGAAAACGTAAGTTGCAGAGCCACTGAACATGAGTTCTGTTGAAACAACTCAATAAAATATCAACAGGTATGGGGTTTTCCTTCTTGAACTCCTGGGCTCAAGTGAACCTCCCACTTTGGCCTCCCAAAGTGTTAGGATTACAGGCATGAGCCACCACGCCCGTCCTGGGTTTTCCTTCTGACTAAAAAGATCTCTGCTTTTCGTTGAGACAAAATATTAACTAAAAAGGATTGGGTTTCCCTGCCACTGTCCTTTTAGGCTGACTCTCCTCAAGACTGGGAAAGAAGCAGGATTTGAGGGTGGTGTTATGTTTCCTGATGATCAGACCAGTTTGCCTGTGTTGGAAATTTATGTGGCTTTATGTAGATTACCTCTTTTAATGTTATACCCATTTAACAGATGAACAGCAGGCCCAGCGAGGTTTAAGAATACACCTAAAGCTGGGCACAGTGGTGCACACCTGTAATCCCAGCACTTTGGGAGGCCGAGGTGGGTGGATCACTTGAGGTCAGGAGTTTGAGACCAGCCTGGCCAACATGGTGAAATGACGTTTCTACTGAAAATACAAAAATTAGCCGGGCATGGTGATGTGAACCTGTAATCCCAGTTACTCAAGAGGCTGAGGCAGAATTGTTTGAACCTGGGAGACAGAGTTTGCAGTGAGCCGAGACTGCACCACTGCACTCCAGCCTGAGTGACAGAGCAAGACTCCGTCTCAAAACAAACAACAACAAAAAAAACTAAAGTCAGAGGAAGTGGTATAGCTAGAGCCCCAAGACACCCACGATCTTAACCTTTGTGCTTTAATTCCTGCATATTTGTGTCTTCTGGGGTTCAATTCATTGAAACACAGACATTCAAGTTATCTGTGAAGCAATAGATCTAGCAAAGTCATAGGTTATCTATGAAGTAATAAATCTAGTAAAGTCATAGATTTCAATGATCTACTTCTGACTTAACAGGAAAATTCTGCACATATTTATACCTTTTAGGAATGCAATGTTGCCAGTGATAACATTCCCAGGACAACAAATTATCAAGTAAGACAACCAATCAGAAATCCAGATTTCTTTTCAGCAGTTAAAGGTTACTTTCACAGGACATGGCATAATTTTTTTTTTTTTTTTTTTTTTTTTTTTTTTTTT
>NW_012103365.1:354441-357135 GCF_000951045.1 Mandrillus leucophaeus
TTTTTTGAGACGAAGTCTTACTGTGTCACCAGGCTGGAATGCAGTGGTGCAATCTCAGCTCACTTCAGCCTCTGCCTCCTGGGTTCAAGTGATTCTCGTGTCTCAGCCTCCTGAGTAGCTAGGATTGCAGGTGCCTGCCACCACACCCAGCTAATTTTTATATTTTTACTGGAGATGAGATTTCATCATATTGGCCAGGCTGGTCTCAAACTCCTGACCTCAAGTGATCTGCCCACCTCAGCCACCCAAAGTGCTAGGATTGGTAAGATGTATTTTTAAGGCTAGGTGGTGAAATTTTATTAGTTAACATTTTTTTTAAAAGCATGCCTCAGCCAGGTGTGGTGGCACATGCCTGTTGTCCTAGCTACTTGGGAGGCTGAAGTGGGAGGATAGCTTGAGCCCAGGAGTTTGAGGCTACAGTGAGCCATGATCACACCACTGTCCTCCAGCCAGGACAGCAAAGCAAGGCTCTGTCTAAAATCAACCAAATAAAAAGCATACCCATAAATCTATTTTACTAGAAGAAATGCAAAAAATGACTGAACAGATTTTACTGAATAGCGGTGAGATAAGGAACCTGTGCCATTTCTGTTCCACTGGCCCAGAGTGGGGCCACCTTCACTCAATTTCTGACACTATCTTGCTTTGCCACTGTCCCCTCCCTACACTGACTCTCACACACCGTATTTCAAAGTGTCCCCTTTGCAGAATGACTGTCTTGATAGGTAGTGAGCTTCCTGTCCCTGGAGATGTACAAGCGGAGGCTCACAAGATTTCCTGCACTGGATGGAAGCCAGAACGTGATTAGCTCTAAAATGCTTTTTCTGAGATTTTGGATTTTCAGCTCCCATCTATTTAATGGATCAAACTTCACACTCACTTCCCCTTTTCAAGGATCCCACGCTGCCACCATTTGAAGGAGATGATTTAAGGAGGCTGGCCCAGGAGATCACCAAGGCCAGAAGCTTCCTCTGGCAGGCCCAGTCCTTCAGGTATGCCCTTCACGCAGCCTTTCCCGCCTGCCATTTGGCTACAGCACGTGGAGACCCCGGACCCCATCTAGAAGGGCCGCACCCATCATGGTACCCTTGTTCCAAGGGTTCCTGCCCTGCTTCTCCCAGCCAGCCCAGAAATCTGGGCACCAGGGAGACCATCTTTCTTCATCTCGTGCCCACCAGATCCCAACTCCAGAAGAAAAATGATGCAGAACCAAAGGTCACTCTTTCCTAGAGAAGTGTTCTCAGGTAAGGGGAGGGGCCTAGACCCCACACTGCCTGAGTGTGCACTAAGCACCAAGTGGCATGCTCTGTTTTGTGGTCAATAATAACTTTGGTTAAAAAATAATGATTCCTCTAAACAGAAATGTCATCCTACAAAGGACCACTTACTGAGCAAATCGCGGCCCAGAGGGCAGGATGGGGTGGAATGCTGTGACCCGCAGGGAACATGATTCCTGGTACCAGGACTCCCTGGAAGCTGAGGAAGGAAAGGCTCTGTCTTTTGTGTGAGGGGCCATTCCTGGGTCTAATCTAACTCTCAAGCCCTGTCCCGCAGCGCACCCTACTCTCCAGCCACTAGACTGTCCCTCTCTGGGAAGCCCTAAACCAACCCCCTGCCTGAATGGTGCTTCTTGCCTCCTCTGCCCGGAGACTCCTGCTCACCCATCAAGGCACAGCTCAAATGACATCAGCTCCCTGGGAACCACCTAGAGCCAGGAGCCTCCAGTCTTTCTCTGGCAGCATCCTGACCACGCAGAACTCTCGCACTCAGCACTCCATGTCACGCCACCTTGCTCGCTGATCTAGCTCTTCTCCTTGACCGTGAGCTCCCTGGGGATGAGACTGCTGTCCCAGGATCTGCAGGTCCCCAGAAGCTGCCACATGGGAGACACATGGTGAACAGTGAGCAGGCGGCTGAGCTGTGGGAGTCTAGCTCTGGAAAGCAGCTGATGGGGTGGTCTCCACCCTGGTCCATCACAGGCTAATGCAGAGTCACAGTCAGCCCATCCTGGAGGAAGAAGAAACAAGTGAGCCTTACCACCACCCTCCATCCCTGCCCAACCAAACTGAAGTGAAGGCTGCTCATCCGGGGTCATTTTCCAAAATTAAAAACAATTACTTTTATTCCACTAATAGGATCAACATGACTTTAACTGTTTGAAATGATCATTGGCGTGTGTGTGTGTTTGTAAGTTTTTAGTGACATAGAACTTTATTAAAAGACTCATACCATACTATATAAAGGATTTCAATAAGAAAAAGATAAAATTCCAATTTTTTTTTTTTTTGAAATGGAGTCTTGCTCTGTTGCCCAGGCTGGAGTACAGTGGCACAATCTCGGCTCACTGCAACCTCCGCCTCCCAGGTTCAAGCAATTCTCCTGCCTCAGCCTCCTGAGCAGCTGGAACTACAGGGGCCCGCCACCATGCCCGGCTAATTTTTGTATTTTTAGTAGAGACAGGGTTTCACTATGTTGGCCAGGCTGGTCTTGAACTCCTGATCTCAGGGGATCTGCCTGCCTTGGCCTCCCAAAGTGCTGGGATTACAGGCATGAGTCACCATGCCTAGCCCATCCCAATTTTTTTTTTTTTTTTTTTTTAAATAGATAGAGTCTCACTCTCTTTGCCCAGGCTGGAGTGCAGTGGCACAATCTCGGCTCACTGCAACCTCCACCTCCCGGGTTCAAGCGATTCTC
>NW_012103365.1:357185-361668 GCF_000951045.1 Mandrillus leucophaeus
TCTCTTTGCCCAGGCTGGAGTGCAGTGGCACAATCTCGGCTCACTGCAACCTCCACCTCCCGGGTTCAAGCGATTCTCCTGCCTCAGCCTCCCGAGTAGAATAGCTGGAATTACAAGCGCCTGCTACCACGCCCAGCTATTTTTCTTTTTATTTTAGTGGAGACGGAGTTTCACCATGTTGGCCAGGCTGGTCTCAAATTCCTGACCTCAGGTGATCCACCCACCTTGGCCTCCCAAAGTGCTGGGATTACAGGCATGAGTCACCACGCCCGGCCCATCCAATTTTTAAAATGGACAATAGGTACATGAAAAGGTGCTCAACAGCCTTATCTGCCAGGGAAATGTAAATTAAAACCACAGTGAGATGCCACTACATCCCACTAGAATGACTAAAATCAAAAAGACTGGGGCTGGGCACAGCGGCTCATGCCTCTAATCTCAACACTTTGCGAGGCTGAGATGGGAGAATTGCTTGATGCCAGGGGTTCAACACCAGCCTGGGCAACATAGCAAGACCCTATGTCTCCAAAAATTTAAAACAAATTAGCCAGGCATGGTGGCCCAATGCATGCAGTTTTAGCTACTCAGGAGGCTGAGGCATGAGGATCAGTTAAGCCCAGGAGTTTGAGACTGTAGTGAGCTGTGATTGTGCCATTAAACAAAAACAAACAAACAAAAAATAAGATGGCCAGGCGTGGTGGCTCACACCTGTAATCCCAGCACTTTGGGAGGCCGAGGTGGGCGGATCACGTGAAGTCAGGAGTTTGAGACCAGCATGGCCAACATAGTGAAACCCTGTCTCTACTAAAAACACAAAAATTAGCTGGGCATGGTGGTGCACACCTGTAATTCCAGCTACTCAGGAGGCTGAGACATGAGAATCACTTGAATCCGGGAAGTAGAGGTTGCAATGAGCTGAGACTGGGCCATTGCACTCCAGCCTGGGCAACAGAATGAGACCCTATCTCTAAAAACAAAACAAAACAAAACAAAGAACTACAATATCAAGATGTGGAACAGTTGGAACGCTCATATTCCAGTTAGGGTGGGGGTTGGGGTAGGGACGTGTAATTTGACTCAATAACTTTGGAAGACTATTTGGCAATTTCTACTAAAGTAAAACATATGCCTGCTCTATGATCTAGTAATTCCACTCCAAGGGTAATGAGTGCATATGTTAGACAAAAGACATGTAAGGATTTTTCCAGCAGCCTTATTCATTAGAGCTCAAAATTGGAAACTACCCAATGTCCATCAGTGGCAGAATGTGCAAATAAAATCTGATACATTTTACAGTGAAACACTATGCATTGATTTAAAAAGAATGAACGGTTGACATGGTGGCTCACACCTGAAATCCCAGCACTTTGGGAGACCAAGACAGGTAGATGACTTGAGCCCAGGAGTTTGAGACTAGCCTAGGTAACATGGTGAGAACCCATCCTACAAAAAATACAAAAATTAGCCAGGCTTAGAAGCACATGCCTGTAGTGCCAGCTACTCAGGAGGCTGAGGTTCAAGGATCACCTGAGCCCAGGAGAGGCTGAGGCTGCAGTGAGCCTTGATCACGCCACTACACTCCAGCCTGGGCAATAGAGTGAAACCCTGCCTGCACCCCCAAAAAAGGATGATCTATACAGCTATATTCAACAAGATGCATCAGTCTCATAATATTGGGCAAAAGAAACCAGACACAAAAGAGTACATACTGTATAATGTCATTTATATGAAGTTCAAGAACCAGCCAAATTCCTTATTGGTGACTGAAGTCAAAATAGTAGTTACCCTGTGGGATGGGGAACACAAAGGGGACATCTGGCATGAGGAAAATATATATCTTGATCAAGGTAGGAGTTACATTGAAGTATACATAAGTAAAAATTCATCAAGTTGTTTAAAAACACTCAGTTGTGGCCAGGTGTGGTAGTTCATGCCTGTAATCCCAGCACTTAGGGAGACCAAGGCAGGCAGATGGCTCAAGGCCAGGAGTTCGAGACCAGCCTGGCCAACATGGAGAAACCCTGTCTCTACCAAAAATACAAAAATTAGCCAGGCGTGGTGGTGGACACCTGTAATCCCAGCTACTCGGAGGCTGAGTCAGGAGAATCACTTGAACCCGGGAGGTGGAGGTTGCAGTGAGCTGAGATCGTGCCACTGCACTCCAGCCTGGCGACAGAGACTCTGTCTCAAAAAAAAAAAAAAAAAACGAAACTCACTTGCTAAGGCTTGATGAGAACCTCCTTTGGCCAGATTCTGTGCTGGGTCCAGGAAGGCAATGGTGACCACAGCCCCTGCCGTGGTTATTCTCAGTCTGGTCCATCTTGCACAGCTGCCATTTTGGGTCACCTCTGTAAATACAGAGAAAAGGGCCTGTGGTGGTTGTATTCATTTGCTAGAGCTGTCATAACAAAGTACCACAAATTGAGTGGATGAAACAACGGAAATTTATTGTCTTATTGTTCTGGAAGCTGGAAGTTCAAGATTAAGGTGCCCTCAGGGCCATGCTCCCTCTGAAGACACTGGGAAGGATCCATTCCAGACTTCTCCATTCTGGTAGTTCCTTGGCTTTGGGCAGCATAACTCCAGTCCTCACATGAAATTCTCCCTATGTGCATGTCTCTGTCCAAATCTCCCCTCTTTATAAGAACACCAGTCATACTGGAGTAGGGGCCCACTTTATTCCACTATGACCTTAACTCATTACATCTGCAATGGCTCTATTTGCAGAGTTAGGGTTAAGTACATGGGATTGGGACTTCCACATATGAATTTTGTGAAGAACACAATTCAACCCATCACAGATATAAGTTATGCTTCTCTTTGCAAGACAATATCAGCAGCTGGTACCGGGGAATGTGAGTTCTCTGAGCCTGTTGGTGGGAGAAGAGGCTGGCCTTTATGAATGGAAGGTTGGACCAGACACATGGCTTATGAAGTGGGGAAGGACAGGACCTAGGTTCAAATCCCAACTTCCCATGTAATGAGAAGAACAGCTACCATTGTTTGCGCACTAATTGAGCCAGCACCATGCTCAACATTTTGCATAAAGCATGTTAGTCATAAACCTCACAGCATCGCAACTATTAAGTGCACATCATTTGCAGTTTACAGATTAGGAAACTGAGCCTCGTAGGTGCTCAAAGACACACAGCAAGAAAGTGGCAAAGCCAAGATTTAAATCCAGGACAGACCCCATGGCTTTTCCCCACCACATTTGGAGTCCCTTTTCTGAACCTGTTTCCCTGTCTCTAAAATTGAGCTAAAACAGAGTTGTGAGGATTAAGCAAGATCTCTTACCATCTGGCTCATACAACATGCAGACTAAGATTTTGTTTTTCTCTTCCCCACACCTATGCCCACAAAGGGTGTTGTATGGGTGGAGGCTTTTTCAGTTGCCCTTTTCAGAGCAAGGTGACCAGCCCTTGCTGCTCTCAGCCCCTGTGGCTCCATTACAGCAGTTGTGAGCTCTTGAGCACAAGCCTGACCCTCCAATACCACCACTTGAACATGAGTTTTCTTTTACTGAGACAGGATCTCACTCCATTGCCTGAGCTTTCCAGCAGTGAGAGTGCAGTGGCGCAATCACAGCCCACCACAGCATCCACCTCCCGGGCTCAGGTGATCCTCCTGCCTCAGCCTCCCAAGTAGCTGGGACTACAGGCACATACCACTACGCCTGGCTAAATTTTTTGTATTTTTTCATAGAGATGGGCTCTCACTGTGTTGCCCAGGCTGGTCTCAAACTCCTGGGCTCAAGTGATCTGACCACCCCAGCCTCCCAAAGTGCTGGGATTACAGGCATGAGCCAGACCCAGCTGAACATGAGTTTTCAAAGGGTGATATTATCCAGCACTGAAGAAGCATCCCTCAAAAGTAGAATGATGTGATTGATGCATAAATCAACAGAGATGAGTGGAAGATTGCAAGACAGGAAGAGTAGATAGATGGGTAGAAGGAAGGAAAGAAAGATATATGGGATGAATTAGATGGGTGGAAGGTTGGGTGGATGGAAGTTTGGATGGATAGGTGGAAGTATAGATGACGGAAGGTTGGATGGACAGGTGGAAGAATGGATGGATGAAAGGCCATATGGACAGGTGGAAATACAGATAGATGGAAAGCTGGACGGACAGGTAGAAGTACAGATGGATGAAAGGTTGGATGGATAAGTGGAAGGATGGACAGATGGAAGTTTGGATGGGTAAGTGGAAGGATGGATGATGGAAGGTTGGATGGATAGGTGGAAGGATGGATGGATGGAAGGTTGGATGGATAGGTGGAAGGGTGGATGGATAGGTAAAAGGATAGATGGATGGAAGGTTGGATGGATAGGTGGAAGGATGGATGGATAGGTAGAAGGATAGATGGATAGAAGGTTTGATGGATAGGTGGAAGGATGGATGGATAGGTGGAAGGATGGATGGATGGATGGAAAGTTGGATGGATAAGTGGAAGGATGGATGGATAGGTGGAAGGATGGATG
>NW_012103365.1:362923-365685 GCF_000951045.1 Mandrillus leucophaeus
AGCTGCCCGCGAGCCCAGCGCGCCCAGGGTCAGTCCCTGATGATCCCCACCCTTTTGCCAGTTCCTTCCACCAAACCCGCTTTTGGGGTCCCCATCGACCTGGATTCCGGCGGAGACATTGTCTGTGACTCCATCAAAGTTTCCTCATGTTCTCTGGGCCTCAGTTTCCACCTCTGGGTAATGGAAACCATAGCCTGTACTTCACTGAACTTCCAAAAGAATGAGTGCAGCCATGTCCGGGGTCGGTCTGGCACGCGACCATAGCACGGCCAGATCCCGAACATGCCCCAGAGATTTTGTTCACCCGGCAGCATTCGCTGGCCGCCTGCTTTGTGCCAGGCACTGTTCTAGGTGCTGGGACACTCCAGGGAATGAAATCCTCCTGGAGCTTTGCAATCTAGCCTTGCAAGGCATTCTGGCGTCTGTTTTCTCATGACCACCCGGTGAGGAGCCAGAGCAGCCAGAAATATTTGGGTCCATTCGCAGTTGTGCCTACTGAGGTACAGTGAGGTTTTAAGGCTGTTACCCAAGGGCACACCCCAACAAGTGAGTACCCAAGGCTGAGTCCAGCTTTTGCCACAAAAGGCATCCCCTTAGGGTAGAAAGTCAACTCTGATCGCATAGACCCTTCCCCAGAACAGAGTCCTCTGGGCCTGAGTATAAAAGGAGGGCTTGCTACTGGCTGCATCCTCTCCTCTCCCTCTGGGGGATTTAGGCCCCTCCTCCATGATGATTTGCAGTCTCTCTCATTAAACCCATGAATGGACTGGGTGCGGTGGCTCACGCCTGTAATCCCAGCACTTTAGGAGGCCGAGGCAGGCGGATCACTTGAGGCCAGGAATTCAAGACCAGCCTGGCCAACATGGTGGAACCCCCATCTCTACTAAAAATACAAAAATTAGTCAGGTGTAGTGGCGCGTGCCTGTAGTCCCAGCTACTGGGGAGGCTGAGGGAGGAGAATTGCTTGAGCCAAGGAGATGGAGGTTACAGTGAGCCAAGATCACACCACTACACTCCAGCCTGGGCAACAGAGTGAGACTCTGTCTCAAAAATCTAAAAAAGATCTAGGGAGCCGGGTACGGTGGCTCACACCTGTAATTCCAGAACTTTGGGAGGCTGAGGTGGGAGGATCACTTGAGGTCAGGAGTTCAAGACCAGCCTGGCCAACATGGTAAACAACTCCATCTCTACTGAAAATGCAAAAACTTACCAGGCATGGTAGCATGCACCTGTATTCCCAGCTGCTTCGGGGCTAAGATGGGAGGATCACTTGAACAGGGAAGGTTGAGGCTGCAGTAAGCTATGATTGCGCCACTGCACTCCAGCCTAGGCGACAGAGAAAATAAGTAGTCTGAGGCTGCAAAGAACAGGATCTTCAGTGCTGTCCCCCTAGACCCATAGACCAGACCCTAAAGCCTGCAGAGGGATTGGGCAGACCCTGTGGTACCAGCCACCCACACTACTGTTGGACCTGGGAGGACCAGAGGCGGCAGGTGTCAGGGTGGGGACAGGCACAGCACTTGGAGTCATGTACAAGTTTCCAGGGTGCAGAGTCCTTTTGGATCCGTGTGGATTCTCCTTCTCCTTCTCTTTCTCTTCCTCCTCTTCCAGAAGGCCCTCCCCATCGCCCCAGTCAGAAAGCAGCCACCTCCCATTCTGGTGAGGTTCCCGCTGGATGATTTGCCCTGTCTTCCTTCGGTGCTCCATGGAAACTGGAATTTTAAGAAACTGGTAGAGAAGTCAGGAATGCTTTATGTCAACCTCAGTCACACAGTGTGACTTTGGGCCTCAATTTCCCTAGCTCTAAAACCCAAGTCTTGGCTGCCTTGTCTCTGACTCTCTGTGCAGAGGATAGCAGCCACACTGGCGTTTCTTTTTGTTTGTTTTTTGAGGTTGAGTCTCACTCTATTGCCCAGGCTGGGGTGCAGTGGCACCATCTCAACTCACTGCAACCTCTGCCTTCTGGGTTCAAGCAATTCTTGTGCTTCAGTCTCCTAGCTGGGATTACAGGTGTGCCCCACCACACCCAGCTAATTTTTGCATTTTCAGTAGACACAGGGTTTCACCATGTTGGCCATGCTGGTCTCCAACTCCTGGCCTCAAGTGATTCGCCCGCCTCGGCCTCCCAAAGTGCTGGAATTACAGATGTGAGCCACCGTGCCAGGCCCCCACTGGAGATTCTTGAGATTCTGAAAGGGACAGGTTCCCTGGGAACTCAGAAAGTCTCTAATTTCCACCTGGAGCTCCCCTCAGTCCTAGAGGTCTAATAATCTATGTGACGTGAAACGATTCTAGAGCATTCTTTCTTCTACTTTTTTCCCCACAGGTGGTCGGTTTCTGGGTCTGCATGGCTCAGTAGAGGATGAAGTCCAACCCCCTAGGCTCCTCCCCAGAGGCCTGCAAAGCTGCAGGCCAGGGTGAGAAGAGCTGCCCTGTCTGCCAGGCCTGTGGAGAGGTTTCGGGTCCAAGATCTGGTTTAGGGTCTGAGTCAGGGCCTGCACCAAAGCCTGGTGCCATTCCAGGGCCTGGACTGGGGCCCAAAGCTATTCCAGGACCTCAGGCGGGTTCTGGTGTTGCTCTGAGGCCTGGTGCTGTTTCAGGGACTGGACCAGGTCTAGGACCTGGGCCAGGAGCTGGGTCAGTACCTGGACCAGGAGCTGGGTCTATACCTGGTCTAGGAGCTGGGTCTGTACCTGGGCCAGGAACTGGGTCTATACCTGGTCTAGGAGTGGGGTCTATACCTGGGCCAGGAGCTGGGTCTG
>NW_012103365.1:367270-368039 GCF_000951045.1 Mandrillus leucophaeus
TGGATGGATAGGTGGAAGGATGGATGGATGGAAGGTTGGATGGATGGGTGGAAGGATGGATGATAGAAGAACTTTTTTGGGTTTTTTTGTTTGTTTGTTTAAATATTTGCAAATCATTTATCTGATGAGGGATTTATATCCAGAATATACAAAGAACTCTTAAAAGTCAGCAAATAACTCAGCTAAAAATGAGCAAAGGATTTGAACAGACACTTCTCCAAAGAAAACACATTAATGTGCCAATGAGCACATGAAAACATGTTCAGCAGCATTAGCTATCAGGAAAATATAAATGAAACCACAATGAGACCCCACTTCACACCCAACAGAATAGTTAAAATTTTAAACATAGATAATAAGTGTTGGTAAGGATGTGGAAATCTTGGAACCCTATACACTGCTGGTAGGGTTGTAAAATGGTGCAGCTACTTTAGAGAACAGTTTGGCGGTTCTTCTCTAAACACGGAGTAATCATATGACCCAGCAATTCTGCTCCTAGATATAGATGAACCCTTTTTCTTGGGATTCTAGGACGACTTGGCCGGCAGGACAGAGCCCGGCACGCAGGGCCTTTGTGTGTTTTCCCACCAGAACCGTGGACCATTTCGCCCATCCCGGCCCTACTGGCTTCAGCTTCCCCTCTATGAGAGCCTGCGGGTCTCCACCTGAGAGAATGCAGGTGCTCCCTGCCGGGTGCAGAGGAGCAGGCGGGGGGCGGTCCGGATGCCACGCTCCGCCCCGTTCTGCCCCCTCTGGAGGAGGAGGTGGC
>NW_012103365.1:371229-379296 GCF_000951045.1 Mandrillus leucophaeus
TGGGGTCTATACCTGGGCCAGGAGCTGGGTCTGTACTTGGGCCAGGAGCTGGTTCTGGACCTGGTCTAGGAGCTGGGTCTGTACCTGGGCCAGGAGCTGGGTCTGTATCCGGTCTAGGAGCTGGGTTGGGACATGGCCTAGGAGCTGGGCCAGAAGCTGGGTCAGTACCTGGGCCAGGAGCTAGATCGGTACCTGGGCCAGGAGCTGGGTCTACACCTGAGCCAGAGCTAGGACCTGGGCTCAGACAGGGGTCTGGGACTGGGCCCAAACCCAAAGAGTCAACAACAACCCCAACACCAGCGCCGCAGCAGAAGACTCAAGCCAAACCCACAAAGGTTGCCAGGCAGAAGGTTCTGGTGACTGGAGGAGGAGGCTACCTGGGCTTTAGCCTGGGATCCCACCTGGCCAAGAGTGGCACTCCTGTCATTCTGCTTGATCGCTGCAGACCCCAGTGGGAACTGTGCCCAGAAACCGAGTTCATCCAGGTACAAGGGACAAGGGTCTTAATAGACTGGGGTGGTGGTGATGGTCAGGAGCCAGTGTTTGATGTGAAACCTGTGGTGTGGGGTTTAGGGGCACAGACCCTGAAGCCAGACTGTTTGAGCTATAGCTCTGGCTCCAGTGCTACCAGCTGGGCAGCTGTGGTCACAGAAAGGGGACAATAGTAACTAACACCTACTTCACAGGGTCTCACTGGGAGTTGATGAAACAGTACACATAAACCTAGCACAGCCCCTGTGACCTAGAGAGTGTGATGAATGAGCAGGGGATGATGCTTACAGTGCCCTGTAGGATCATTTAGTGAATCCTTCCCCACCAGCCTTTCCTGATGCTACAGAGGCTTAGCCTGGGCTGGGTCAGGAGGCCAGCTCTGAGAGCAGGCAAGGTGCAGAGGTGTTATCTCTTGCCTTGGACTTGGACCCCCTTCCCTCATATCTTTCCTCTGGTGCAGGCTGACGTCCGAGATGAAGAAGCCCTGTACCGTGCCTTCAAAGGGGTGGACTGTGTCTTCCACATGGCTTCCTATGGACTGTCTGGGGCTGAGAAGGTGGGCTCCTCACACATAACACCTAGAGTTAGACAGAGTAGGGTTCCAGTCCTGGCTCTGTCCTCACGCCCATGCATTCCCTATCATGCTTCACCTACTGTAGGAAGGACTTGGGCTACTCCCACCCTGCATCCTGCATCCATGAGACCAAATACCAGTTCGGCCATTTGGGTTTGTTTTTTGTTTTTGTTTTTTTGAGACCGAGTCTCACTCTGTCACCCAGGCTGGAGTGCAGTAGCACAATCTCAGCTCACTGCAACTTCCATCTCCCAGGTTCAAGTGCTTCTCCTGCCTCAGCCTCCCGAGTAGCTGGGATTACAGGTACCACCAACACGCCCAGCTAATTTTTGTATTTTTAGTAGAAACGGGATTTCACCATGTTGGCCAGGCTGGTCTCAAACTCCTGACCTCAGGTGATCCACCTGCCTTGGCCTCCCAAAGTGCTGGGATTACAGGCATGAGCCACTGCACCCAGCCCCAGTTCTGCCATTTCATAACTGTGCTATCTAGGGCAAGTTTACTTAACCTCTCTGATCCTCTTTCATCATCTGGAAAGTGAGGATATTGCTATTAGTAATAACACAACCTCTTCAGAGAGCGATGTAATAGTATCCACCAAAACATACATACACCGGTTGCCTCAGAAATTACACTCATTTGTGTATTTGCAGCATTGTTTTTAATAACAAAACACCAGAAATAACCCATCAGTTGAGGACTATTTAAATAAATTGTGTTTTACAGTCAAATTCTATGCAGCCATTCAAAAGAAAGAGGTAACTCAAAGTGTGCAGATTAAAAAAAGTTTCCAAGGTGCAAAGCAGTGTTTGGCATTCTCCTGTTTGTTTCCAAAAAAAGCTAAAGAAACTGTTTATTTCTGTACTCACACATGCTTATATGCTGATATTAACGAGAACAGATTATCTCGAGAAACACTGGAAATTTAACAGTGGCTGCCTCTGGGGAGGGAAAAGGAAGATTTGGAATCAGGAGTGGGAGGGAAACTTCTTTTTCACCATACACTCATTTTACTGTTTGAATTCTTTTTAACCTTGATCGTGTTGCCTATGAAACAAAAACAGCCGCAACAAGAATAAATATAGAGCCAGGCATGGTGGCTCACATCTGTAATACCAGCACTTTGGGAGGCCAAGGTGGGAGGATTGCTTGAGCCCAGGAGTTCGAGACCAGTCTGGGCAACATAATGAGACCCCCATCTCTATTTTAAAATAATAAAAGTAAATTTTATTATTTTTATTTATTTATTTATTTTTGAGACAGAGTTTCACTCTGTCTCCAAGGCTGGAGTGCAGTGGTGCGATCTCGGTTCACTGCAGCCTCCACCTCCCAGATTCAATCAATTATCCTGAGTAGCTGAGACTACAGTCGCACGCCACCACACCTGGCTAATTTTTGTATTTTTAGTAGAGATGGGGTTTTGCCATGTTGCTCAGGCTGGTCTCAAACTACTGACCTCAAGTGATCCACCTGCCTCGACCTCTCAAAGTGCTGGGATTATAGGCATGAGATACCATGCCTGGCCAAAAATTTTTAAGAGAATAAATATAGGCTGGACGCAGTGGCTCATGCCTGTAATCCCAACACTTTGAGAGGCCAAGGCAGGTGGATCACCTGAGGTCAGGAGTTTGAGACCATCCTGACCCACGTGATGAAACCCCATCTCTACTAAAGACAAAAACATTAGCCGGGCATGGTGGTGCATGCCTGTAATCCCAGCTACTTGGGAGGCTGAGGCAGGAGAATCATTTGAACCCGGGAGGCAGAGGTTGCAGTGAGCCAAGACTGCACCACTGCACTCCACCCTGGACAACATGAGCTAAACTCCATCTCAAAAATAATAATAATAAATATAGCTTAAAAATAAGCATGGAGCTCATCTCCTGGTGTGATGAGAATTAAATGAGATCGTGGATCGGGAAGCTCTCGCCCTGTCCCTGGCCCATAGGAGCCCTCATAGCCGCCTAGTTTTTGTTTTTCAGACCCCAGCTCCCTCATGAGGGCCCAGCCCATATTACCATGTCCACCTTACAGATAGGGAAACTGAGGCTTTGAGAGCAGGTTCTGAGGCTGTCTTCTGTGCCAGGGATTGTACCAGGTCCTCTCAAGTGTCTTATTGAGTCCTGCCCACCACCCAGGGGAGGAGGTTGGCCCTCACTTTACAGATAAGGTTGCTGAGGGCCAGATGTGGGGGCAGAACCTTCCCTGGCCACCCAGGAAGATGGTGGCAGAGCCAGGCACCCACACTCCAGGTGGGCCTTCGGGATCCCTGTCTCTGAGGTGAACATCCTGCTGCCCCGTCCCACCTGACCCCAAGCGCAGCCTTCCAGCCTCAGCAAGAAGGCATGGGTAGCACCATGACTTTCTCACCTGTCTTGTCTTTTAGCTGCAGAAAGAGCAGATTGAGTCTATAAATGTCGGAGGCACCAAACTAGTGATTGATGGTAGGTGCTCAGAACCAGGTATGACCTGCTGTGCGTCTCCCCCTCTCTCCCTTCTCCTGCTGCAGGCCCGGCTCCCAGGGTGTAGGGCTGGGAGACAGAGGTGGGGCCCTCCTGCCATCAATGGGCGGGCCTGGGGGCAGCACATCCCTTGTGCACTGCAGACCTGCCCAGGGCCCCGCATGAGTGTATCAGTGTGGTCTTAGCATGTCTGGGAACATGGGGACCAGAGTTACCTCTGAGGGCTTAGGGGATGGAAAAGAAAAGTTGCCAAAGCTGGCTGGGCATGGTGGCTCACGCCTGTAATCCCAGCACTTTGTGAGGCCGACAGGGGTGGATCACCTGAGGTCAGGAGTTCGAGACCAGCCTGGCCAAAATGGTGAAACCCCACCTCTACTAAAAATACAAAAAAATAGCCAGGCGTGGTGGCAGGTGCCTGCAGTCCCAGCTACCTGGGAGGCTGAGGCAGGAGAATTGCTTGAATCTGAGAGGCAGAGGTTGCAGTGAGCCGAGATCGCACCACTGCTCTACAGCCTGAGTAACAAGAGCAAAACTCTGTCTCAAAATAAATAAATAAATAAAATTTAAAAATAAATAAATAAGGCTGGGCGTGGTGGCTCATGCCTGTAATCTCAGCACTTTGGGAGGCCGAGGCAGGCAAATCACCTGAGGTCGGGAGTTCGGGACTAGCCTGACCAACATGGAGAAACCCTGTTTCTACTAAAAATACAAAATTAGCAGGGCGTGGTGGCACATGCCTGTAATCCCAGCTACTGGGGAGGCTGAGGCAGGAGAATCACTTGAACACGGGAGGCGGAGGTTGTGGTGAGCCAAGATTGCGCCATTGCACTCCAGCCTGGGCAACAAGAGTGAAACTCCATCTCAATCAATCAATCAATCAATCAATAAAAAGTTGCTGAAGCACCAAAATCGAAGACCCATGTGTGGGCTGCCTGGGCATGTCCTGCCTTATCCCATATGTCTCTGATTCTAGAGTGCCTTTTTCTATGTCTCCATCCAGTGAGACCTTCTTCTGACCTGTCTCTGGCAAGGTAGCCCAGGGGTCCAAGCCACAGTGAGAAAGAATAAGGAGCAGGCCTGGCTCCCAGAGGCCCACGGAGCAGGAACTTGACCTGCACCCTAAGTTAAGGGCAGAAGACTCTTCCTTCCTGAACAGCTGTAGATTCTGGGAGGGTCCCGGGGGTCCAAGTTGTGCATTGAAAACTTGGTGGAGATCTGCATGGCACCTCCTTAGCCGACTCCATGCTCACATGTGTCCCATGTGTCCCGTGTGTGTGTCTGTGTCTTTGCACATGTGTGTGTGTATTTGTTGCTATGTGCACCTGCTGCTGCAGTCTGTGTTCGCCAGCGGGTTCCAAGGCTCATCTATACCAGCACTGTCAACGTTGCATTTGGCGGGAAGCCCATAGAGCAGGGTGATGAGGACTCCGTGCCATATTTCCCATTGGACGAGGTACCTGTCTTTCGGGAGAGGTGGGCGGGGCCCGCGGACCGGGGACCTACAGCTCAGAGGGTAGGAATGGATGGAAGCAGGGTTGGTTTCACAACTCAGGATACGTCCTAGCAGGAAGGGGCCCCCAAAACTGGCTGGCATCAGCACTCCCCAACCGGGCCACATTCTACCCGTGTGACCCTGACCCTGAGCAAATCGCTTAAGCCCTTTGAGCCTGTTTTGTTTTTTGTTTTGTTTTGTTTTTTACTTTCTCTTTTCTTTTTTCCTTTCTTTTTTTTTTTTTTTTTTTTTTTGAGACGGAGTCTCGCTCTGTCGCCCAGGCTGGAGTGCAGTGGTGCAATCTCTGCTCGCTGCAAGCTTCGCCTCCCGGGTTCACACCATTCTCCTGCCTCAGCCTCTCGAGTAGCTGGGACTACAGGTGCCTGCCACCTCGCCCGGCTAATTTTTTGTATTTTTAGCAGAGACAGGGTTTCACCGTGTTAGCCAAGATGGTCGGTATCTCCTGACCTCATGATCCGCCTGCCTCGGCCTCCCAGAGTGCTGGGATTACAGGCGTGAGCCACCGCGCCCGGCTTTTTTTCTTTTTGTTGAGACAGAGTCTCACTCTGTCACCAGGCTGGAGTGCAGTGGCGCGATTTTGGCTGACTGCAACCTCCACCTCCCAGGTTAAAGCGATTCTCCTGCCTCAGCCTCCCAAGTAGCTGGGATTAGAGGTGCACACCACCACAACCAGCCAATTTTTGTATTTTTAGTAGAGACAGGGTTTCACCATGTTGGCCAGGATGTTCTCCATCTCCTGACCTCATGATCTGCCAGCCTCAGCCTCCCAAAGTGCTGGAATTACAGGTGGTTTTTGTTTTGTTTTGTTTTGTTTTGTTTTGTTTTGTTTTGAGACAAGGTCTTGCTTTGCTCTGTCACTCAGACTGGAGTGCAGTGGCAGGATCTCAGCTAAATGCAACCTCCACCTCCCGGGTTCAAGTGATTTTCCTGCCTCAGCCTCCCCAGTAGCTGGGACTACCACGCCCAGTTAACTTTTGTATTTTTAGTGGATACAGATTTCATTGTGTTGCCCAGGCTGGTCTCAAACTCCTGGGCTCAATCAATCCTCCCTCCTGGGCCTCCCAAAGTGCTGGGATTACAGGCATGAGCCACTGCACCCAGAAAAGCCTCTGTTTCTTCATCCCAGCATGGTGACACTACTGCCATGGGGTTGTGCAGAGCAGGAAATAATTTAACCAATGTGAAAATGCCATGTGAACACAAAAGAGCCATGTGTAGGTAATTCATCCAGCATGTGTCCAGCATCAGCCTTGCAAGGACAGGTGTCTGGGGCTGGCAGGAGTTTCCCTGAGTTGGGCTGCCCCTAGTCATTGTTACTGCTCCGAACCCAGTGCTCCTCTGCTCCTGTGGCTCTGGAAGAGGCTCCCGGGGGAGAGGAAAGGCCATGGGGCTCAGGGCTTGGCCATATCCCAGTGGGAGTCCCAAGGGAAGGTGCAGCCCTGGGGCTGGGCCAGGCTGGGCAAGCATTGCCAGCAGCATTGCTGACCCTCTCTGGTGGTTCTGTTTTTCCCGGCCTCTGGCAGCACATAGACCACTACTCCCGAACCAAAGCCATCGCCGACCAATTGACCCTCATGGCCAATGGGACGCCTCTCCCAGGTGAGTATCATGGGGCTCTGCTTATATCAAATGCACCTGCCCACTGCTGCCTCATCCAAAATACCTGTGTGATTCATGCTAACGTGTGACTGAGGCTCACCTTCCTCCCAAAGGCTGGTTTCCCAGGGTCTCGCCCATTCATCATTCAGCACATTCTGAACACCTGCTGTGTGGCTACACCCTGCCAGGGATACAGCCCAGAAGTCAGGCCCAGTGTCTGCCCTTACATAGTTCACAGTCAGGTGGTGAAGAGACTTGAGCAAACCCAGGTCTGGCTCTCTTTTCTCCTGCACAGGAGTGGATCCAGCTTTAGGGTCTCTCTTTAGACAAAAGAGCGCCAAATTATGAGTGTGGAATGAGATATAACACTTTGAAGGGGCCTTGCAAGGGAGAGGCCCAAAGGCTCGAGCTTCAATAACTTTCCAGAAGAGTCTACCTTGGCCGTCTTATTTATTTATTTGTTCTAGAGATAGAGTCTTGCTCTGTTGCCCAGGCTGGAGTGGAATGGCACAATCATAGCTTACTGCAGCCTTGAACTCCTGGGCTTAAGTAATCCTCCTGCCTCTGCCTCCCAGGTGGCTGAAACTGCAGGTGTGTGCCACCACACCAGGCTTATTTTCTATTTTTTTTGTAGAGATGGGGTCTCACGATGTCATCCAGGCTGGTCTCAAACTCCTGGCCTCAAGTGATCTTCCTGCCTCGGACTCCCAAATGCTGGGATTACAGGCATAAGCCACCATACCTGGCCTTGGCTGCCTTTTTATATTGCCTCTTCTGGTTATAGATGAGTAATAATAGAATGCAAATAGTCCATATTTCTTGAATGCACACTACATGCCAGGCCTATTTTGCATGCTATTTTTTTCTTTAAAATACAATTCTTAATCTCTTATTTTTTTTTCTTTGAGAAGGAGTCTTGCTCTGTCACCCAGGCTGCAGTACAATGGTATGATCTTGGCTCACTGCAACCTCCGCCTCCTAGGTTCAAGCGATTCGCCTACCTCAGCCTCCCAAGTAGCTGGGACTACAGGTGCATGCCACCACACCTGGCTAATTTTTGTATTTTTAATAGAGATGGGATTTCACCATGTTGGTCAGGCTGGTCTAGAACTGCTGACCTCAAGTGATCCACCTGCCTCGGCCTCCCAAAGTGCTGGGATTATAGGCATGGGAGTCCATGAGCCACCGCACCCGGCCCCATTCTTTATTCTACTTTTCCCTTTATTTTAATTTTATCTCATATTTTTTCATGGACTCTCCTCCCACAGGTTGCTAACTTTATATGCAAAGGTCAAATTAACCCTTCACAACGCCTTTTAGGTAAAAACCATAGGTATCCCTTGCTTTCTAAACTTCAGAGCCAAATTTATTCAGATAAATTTCGTGCTATCCAAATTATCACTACTTGGGCTGGTGCAGTGGCTCAC
>NW_012103365.1:379796-381025 GCF_000951045.1 Mandrillus leucophaeus
AATAATAATAATAATAATAATAATAATAATCCTCAATGTACAGGTGAGAAAACAGACAGATGAACTGACCTCACTCAATATCATCCTGCTGTTAGGTGGTAGAGATGGGATTTGAACCCCAAGGAGAGTTTTACACCAGAGCCTGGGGCTTAATCACTGTGCAGCGCTGCAGCCCCAGCTGAGCAGGTCCCTAAGCACTGACTCTTTTCCTTAAAATCTTCCCCATCCCCCAACCCCCACCCCACTCTCCATCACCCTGGGCCAGTCAGGCCTGGACCCCTGATCCCAGTAGAAATATCCAGCTGCTCTCCCAGAGGTTTCAACCTTGTGCAGTTGAATAATATTTTCTCTACCTGGGGCCTCTGCTGGCCAACCCAGCAGCCTGTACTCTAGACACCTAATCCTCCAGCCAAGAATTATTTATATGAGCATCTGCAGCTTTCCATGGTCAGGAGAGTCATAGATACCCTGGCCCTCCGTGAAGTAGCTGTCCAATGCCCCGCCTGCCAACGTCAGCTGCAACCCGACCGCCTCCCACTATGCCCAGGTGACCCAGAGTTTAAAATTAGCTGCAGGCTGTTTACAGGAAAGCTCACCTGATACCTGCCTTCCAGGAGTCCAGCTGCAGTCACCTGGGGTCTTTTTCACTCCCTACTATCCAAGCGGGTTCCTGAGACTGTTTTTCTGACTCAGTGCAGTTCCAGCGTAGTCCTGGAAGCAGAGTCCTGAGGCATGCAGATCCTAGCTCAGTGTTAATGCAGTTATGTCCTCCCATCTTCTGTCTCTGGGTGTGTTAGTATCCTGTGGCTGCTGTGACAGACGATGCCACCCAAATTTGATGACTTAAAACAACAGAAATGGGCCGGGAATGGTGGCTGACACCTGTAATCCCAGCAATTTGTGAGACCAAGATGGGAGGATTGCTTGAGCCCAGGATTTCAAGACCAGCCCGGGCAACATGGCAAAACTCTGTCTCCACAAAAAAAATACAAAAATTGTCTGGTGTGGTGGTGCACGCCTGTACTTCCAGCTACTCGGGAGGCAGAGGTGGGAGGATCACCTGAGCCCAGGGAAGTCAAGATGGCAGTGAGCGGTGACCCTCTCTCAAAAACAAATGAACAAAAGGCAATCATTTATTCCTTCACCATCCTGGAGGCCAGTCTGAAATCAAGGTGTCAGCTGGGCTGCACTCCCGGAGGCTTAGGTAGGCTGCACTCCTTCCTCTTTTT
>NW_012103365.1:382905-386668 GCF_000951045.1 Mandrillus leucophaeus
GCGAAACCCCTCCTCTACTAAAAATACACAAAAATTAGTGGGGCATGGTGGCACATGCCTGTAATCCCAGCTACTCGGGAGGCTGAGGCAGGCGAATCACTTGAACCTAAGAGACGGAGGTTGCAGTGAGCTGAGATTGTGCCATTGCACTCCAGCCTGGGCGACAGAGCAAGACTCTATTTAAAAAAAAAAAAAAAAAGTCATTTTAAATATTTTCTAAAAATCTTTTTTTAAAAAAAGTTATAGTGTTCTACAGCACTATATAGTGACTATAATTAACAACTATTTATTGTGTATTTTCAAATAGCTAGAAGAGTGGATTTTTTTTTCTTTGAGACAGAGTCTCACTCTGTCGCCCAGGCTGAAGTGCAGTGGCGCTATCATGGCTCACTGCAGCCTCAAACTCTTGGATTCAAGCGATTCCCCCACCCCAGCCTCCCAGAACGTTGGGACTATAGGTGCACACCATGGTGCCTGGCTAATTTTTTTTTTTTTTTTTTTTTTTTTGGATCAGAGATGGGGTCTCACTTTATTGCCCAGGCAGTAGATGTGAATGTTCCCAAGACAAAGAAATGATAAACGTTTAAGGTGATATTAATAGATATGCTCATTACCCAGATTTGATCATTACACGCTGTATTCATGGAGGTAAAAACCTTAGGTGTCCCTTGCGCTCTAAACTTCAGAGCCAAAACATCACCCTTTACCCCACAAATATGTACAATTACTATATGGCAATAAAAATAAAAGAACATTTTTTAAAATCTTAAACATGAATTATGAGGATAAACTGAATACTTTGTAGGCGTTTTCTGTATTATTATTATTTTTTTAATAAATAGTAGGGACAGTCTCTCTATGTTGCCCAGGCTGGTCTCGAACTCCTGGGCTCAAGCAATCCTCCTGCCTTGGCCTCCCAAAGCACTGGGATTACAGGCGTGAGCCACTGCTCCCAGTTAGTAGTAGGTGTTAAGACAAGACTGACATATGTCTGTGGCAGACATATGTACCCCCAGACTGTACCCCCAGACCACCCCAGGAGAGACATGTACACCCGCTTCTGCCATTTGGGTGCCTCCAGTGGAGAATTTGGGAAGCCCCAGATTGAGCTCTGTCGGGGTCTGGGGAGCTCCGCAGAGATAGAGCAGTGAAAGGGGTACAGACCCCGGCTCTTTCCTTTCTGCATTGATTGGAAAGTGTAGCAGCTGCTGACACTTCCAAAGCACCGATTTTCCATGTGAGGAAACCAAGGCTGCATAAGCTAAAATACAGGGTTCACTGTTTGCCTTACCGCTGAGAAGCAGGGGCATCAGTGGAAACGGTGTGGACTTCAGGTCCCCATCTCAGCTCCACCGTGCTGATCTGTGTGACTAGAAGCAAACCACATCCCTTCTCTGAGCTGTGTTTTTTTTCCATAGGCAGGGATTATAACATCTCCAACCTTGACGTATCAGAGCACCAGGAACATAGAAGGACCTCTCTGAGAGTCCTTGTCTCTTAGACATCTATTATATAGTCCTTATCTATACATAAGGACCTCTCCTGGTCCTTATCCAACTGATGATTAGAAAAAGGAGAGAACAAGACGGGGTGCCGTGGCTCACGTCTGTAATCCTAGCACTTCAGGAGGCCGAGGTGGGTGGATCACCTGAGGTTAGGAGTTCAAGACTAGCCTGGCCAACATGGTGAAAACCCGTCTCTACTAAAAATACAAAAATTAGCCAGGCATGGTGGTGGGTGCCTGTAATCCCAGCTATTTGGGAGGCTGAGGCAGGAAAATTGCTTGAACCTGGGGACGGAGGTTGCAATGCGCCAAGATCGCGCCACTGCACTGCAGCCTGGGCGGCAGAGCAAGATTCCATCTCAAAAAAAAAAAATAAATAAAGAAGAAGAAGAAAGAAAGAAAAAGAAAAAAGAGGGCATGAGGGTGTGTGTATCTATGTGCATCTGTAAAATGGGCACAGTAGTACACTCAAGGGGCATCAAAGAAAATCACTCTGCCGAGTGCTTGGTAAACAGACCGGCTGTGCACATGTTTGCATCTGGCTCTTACCTCTGTGACTGCACTGTGAGCACGGGGAGGGCAGAGACCATTTCTTGGTCATCCTTACATTCTTCACAGCATCCATCCAGGGTGGGGGCCAAGGGGGTTGGAGGTGGGAGTGAGACTCTGAATAGTGTCTGTTGAATGACTAAGAGAATAACAAATTGAACAAGGAAGCCCCTGGGCCGGTCTTCCCCTCTAGCCTGTCCAGGTAAGGACCAGGAGACAGAGGTGGCCTCTCTCTCCTTCTCCTGTGGGCTGCTCCTCCCCTGACCCCTGACCATGCTTCCCTGTGTGCTAGGAGGAGGCGCTCTTCGGACGTGTGTGCTCCGGCCTCCAGGGATCTACGGCCCTGAAGAGCAGAGGCACCTGCCTCGTGTGGCGGTACGTCATCCCCGCCTCCAGGACCCGAGTCAGAGAAGGATCCTGGCCGAGGTGCACACTGGTCGGACCCTCCCAGCCCAAGGTCCCTGCATCAGTCTCGAGACTAAGTGTCCCGAGCCTGGAACCCTCAGTTCTACAAGATGTCCCTGCCCCCACTGGTCCACAGGCCCCTTGGAGCTCCTGGCAGGAACAGAGCTCTCAGAGTGTACCAGCCAAGCCAAGGCACGGGGAGAGGAGCCATAGAGCTGTGACCCCAAAAAGGCAGAAAGGAACCTCTTGCCCTCACTCCCACGTGGGCTCCCTGCAGCCTGGATGGTTTATTCCATGCTGGGAGCACAAGTGTCTTCATACAGAAAGCCTCTAAAGGGTCAGGTGCCAGAAATACAGCTACAAGGGGCTATAGGCCCTGTCCTCGAATTTCTCAGGGAGACAGACACCACAGTCACAGCTTCAATGTAGGGAGGGCTGTGGAGAGAGGAGCACAAGAAGATGGGCCTGGCAAGGGAAACCCAGGAGGGTTCCCTGGAGGAAGTGATGTCTGTGTTGTTTGAAAAAGAAAAAGGAATTAACCAAGCAAATGAGGTGGTAGAGAGAAGATAGGCCAAACAGAGGGGACAGCTTGGGCACAAACCTGGAAGTGAGAAAGATCATGATTGGTTTAGGAAGCAGCAAGAGGTCCCTGTGGCTGGATCTGATCTGGGAGCGCAGGATCATGAGGAGCCAGAGTTATTAGCAGGGAGAAGTTCCAGTCTGCAGTTTCAAAACATTCCTCTGCCTGGCTATATGTCTTTTTGTTTACAGTCAGGATCTCACTGTATCACCCAGGCAAGAGTGCAATGGTGTGATCATGGCTCACTGCAGCCTCCACCTCCTGGACTCAAGCAATCCTCCTGCCTCCCGAGTAGGTGTGACTATAAGTGTGCACAACCATGCCTGATTGACTATTTTTATTTTTTGTAGAGATAGGGTCTCATTATGTTGCCCAAGCTGGTCTCAAATTCCTGGCCTCAACCAATCCTCCTGCCTCAGCCTCCCAAGTTGCTGGGATGACAGGTGTGAACCACTGCACCCGGCAATCATTTTTTTTTTTTTTGAGTTAAGTGGATTCTTAAGGAATGTGGTCAACCCCAGTGACTCTCTCCCCATGCATTTATTCATTCATTCAACAAATACTTACTAACTCCTAGTATGTGCCCTGCACTGTTCTAGGTTTGAGGACAGATCAGTGAACAAAACAGATGATTTCTGTCATTGTGGGGTTTCTCTTCTCACATGAAGAGACAGATAATAAACAGTGAACATGTTAAATTATAAGGTATGTTCAGGCCAAGCGCG
>NW_012103365.1:386963-393380 GCF_000951045.1 Mandrillus leucophaeus
TAGGGTGAGGGAATTGGGCTTGTCAGGTAGTCGGGGGTGAACTCATTTAGAAAGGGACATTTGAGCATCCACTTGACAGAGGTGACAAAGTCTGAAAGGCTCTTCCTCCAAATACCTTCCAGACAGTGGGAACAGTTCATCCAAAGCCCTGAGATGGGAACCTGCAGCAGAGTCCAGGAAGAGCAAAGGGGCGGTGCAGTTGTGATGGAGCGAGTGAGAGGGTTTGGTAGGAGATGAAGTCACAGAGGGACTGGGGCCAGATCAGGAAGGGTTGGACAGCCATTGTCAGGACTTGAGCTTCCAGCCTAGCAGGATGGGCGCCCCTGGAAGGTTCTGAGCCATGGAACAACACGGTTGTACTTAGAATTTTCAAAGGTGCTCCTGGCTGGGCACGGAAGCACATGTCTGTAATCTCAGCACTTTGGGAGGCTGAGATGGGAAGATCCCTTGAGCCCAGGATTTCAAGGCTGCAGTGAGCTGTGATTGCACCACTGCACTGCAGCCTGGGTGACACAGGGAGACTCTCTCTCTAAAAATAAAAGGAGCCCTGGCTGGGCACGCTGGCTCATGTCTGCAATCCCAGCACTTTGGGAAGCCGGGTGGGAAGATTGCTTGAGCCCAGGAGTTTAAGACCAGCCTGGGCAACATAGTGAGACCCCCATCTCTACAATAAATTTAAAAAGTATCCAGGTGTGGTGGTGTTCATCTATAGTCCCAGCTACTCAAGAGGCCAAGGCAGGAGGATCACTTGAGCCCATGAGTTCAAGGCTGCAGTGATTGTACCACTGCATCCCAGTGTGGGCAACAGAGCCAGACCCTGTCTCTAAAAAATATATAAAAGAACCAAAGGATCTGACCGGGTGCAGTGGCTCACGCCTGTAATCCCAGCATTTTGGGAGGCCCAGATGGGTGGATCACCCGAGGTCAGGAGTTCGAGACCAGCCTGGCCAATATGGTGAAACCCTGTCTCTACTAAAAATACAAAAATTAGCCGAGTGTGGTGGCATGCGCCTGTAATTCCAGCTACTCGGGAGGCTGAGGCAGGAGAATTGCAAGAACCCAGGGCATGGAGTTTGCAGTGACCAAGATCTTGCCACTGCGTCCAGTCTGGACAACAGAGCAAGACTCTATCTCAAAAAAAAAAAAAAGAGAAAATCAAAGGATCTGCCTGGCTGGGCAGACAACAGACTACAGGGGCTGAGGGTGGACAGAGGGGGACCAGTTAGGAAGCAACTGTGGTGTCCATGTGAGAGGAGGGTGGCCATCAGAGGGGTGAAAAGCTATCACACTCTGAACAGATTTTAACAGTTGAGCCAATTGGATTTGCAGGTGGGTTGGACCTGGCGTGTAAGAGAAGGGGGAGTCAAAGGTGGCTTTAGGGTTTTAGCCTGAGCGGCAGAGTGAACTGACCAGTCCACCGGAAAGGGAGGGAGGAGCGGGATGGGAGAGACTATCAGATGCTTGCTCCAGGAGCTGGTGAGTTTGAGTTTTCTGTTAGACAACCTGTTGTTGATATCTGGAGAGCATTGGATACATGAGCCTGGAGCAGAGGGGCTTGACCTGGAGCTAGAACCTGGGGAGCCATCAGCATCTAGATGGAATGTAAAGCCATTCCGGGCACAAGCCTATGTTTATCACCCACCCCTCTCCACCAGAGCCACATCAAGAAGAGGCTGTTCATGTTCCGATTTGGGGACCGCAAGGCACGGATGAACTGGGTCCACGTACACAATCTGGTGCAGGCACATGTGCTGGCAGCCGAGGCCCTCACCGCGGCCAAGGGCAACGTGGCTGTGAGTCCCCTCTGACATCCCCAACCACCTTCCCCACAGGGCTGCAGGCAGAGCGCCCCATCCCTAGGGGATTCCTGGATGGCACACAAGATTTCCCCCCAACTTAAGAAGGCTGAAGGGACTCTCAGCCCAGAGAGGCTTGGGGGAAGCTGGTAGGTAGAGTGCGGAGTTCTTTATAGAGCATCTTTAGCTCTTCCTATGACCATGTGAGGTTGGTGTTGATCCCAGAATAACAGTTGCCAAATGCTAAGCCTCCACACATAATGTCACATTTAATCTTCACAACAGTCCAAGAGGGAGATCTCATTATTATCCTCCCATTTCTCAGATGAAGAAACTGAAGTACAGAGAGGTTAAGCAACTCCGTGGAGGTCACACAGCTAGTTAGTGTGGTCGTCCTAGAATTCACAGGGAATAGCTCAGGTGTGTCCTCAGGTCTTGGGGCTGCTCCAGAGAACTCAGGGTTGGAGCAGCTGCTGGGAGCCATCTGGAAGGGTGGGGGCAGGCTGCTGGGGAGAAGGCTGACCGTCCCCTCCCACATGTCCCCTTCAGAGTGGGCAGGCGTACTACATCAACGATGGGGAGAGCGTCAACCTCTTTGAGTGGATGGCCCCGCTGGTAGGTGCCCAGATGCCCGCCCACCCCGAATGATCATTCTGGGATCCCTGACCTTCTCTTCCTTTTTATTTATTTACTTTTTAAAAAATTTTTTGAGACAGAGTTTCACTCTTGTCACCCAGGCTGGAGTCCAGTGGCGCAATCTCGGCTCACTGCAACCTCCACCTCCCAGGTTCAAGCAATTCTCATGCCTCAGCCTCCCAAGTAGCTAGGATTACAGGCACACACCACCACGCCCAGCTAATTTTTTGTATTTTTAGTAGAGATGGGGTTTCACCATGTTGGCCAAGCTGGTCTCAAAGTCCTAACCTCAAGTGATCCACCCACCTCAGCCTCCCAGAGTACTGGGATTACAGCGTGAGCCACTGCGCCCAGCCTGCAGCCTTCTCTTCTTGTCCTTTTCTATGTCCAAAAAGTCAGAAAATTTCACGTTAAAAACCAACTCTTTGCCCGGTGAGGTGGCTCACATCTGTAATCCCAGCACTTTGGGAGGCTAACATGGGAGGATCGCTTGAGGCCAGGAGTTTGAGACCAACCTGGGCAACAAAGCAAGGACCCCCGTCTCTGCAAAAATAAAAATTCAATTAGGTGGGCATGGTGTTGGCGCACCTGTGGTCCCAGCTACTTGGGCAGCTGAGGCGGGAGGATCTCTTGAGCGCAGAAGTTCAAGGCTGCAGTGAGCTATGATTGCACCACTGCACTCCAGCCTGGGCAACAGAACAAGACCCTATCTCTAAAAACCAATTTAAAAAAAAAAAAACAGCTCTGGCAACACTGGAACTGGCTGGAGCCCTTGAGGGGCGCTATGTGCTCCTCAGTTACCTGCAGTTCCCTTCTACCCTGCTTCCAGGCATTTGTTTTGCTTTGCTTTTTTGAGACAGTCTCACTCTGTCACCCAGGCTGGAGTGCAGTGGTGTGATCTCAGCTCACTGCAACTTCCACCTCCCGGGTTCAAGAGATTCTCCTGCCTCAGCCTACTGAGTAGCTGGGATTACAGGTGCACACCACCCTGCTCGGCTAATTTTTGTATTTTTAGTAGAGACAGGGTTTCACCATATTGGCCAGGCTGGTCTCGATGCTTCCAGATTTATGTTGGCTCCTAGCCCTGTGGAGTTTTGCTTGTGAGCCACCTGTTATGTGTTGAGGCTCTGAAGGAGGCATGTGGAAGAGTCAAAAGCGCAGGGGAGGTGTTTGGCGTTGGGGCCTCCCCACACGGCTGCCTGGGAACTCTGGCGTCCTCTCTGAGCAGCCCAGACTCCTAGCAGCCAGGCTTGCCTGGAAGGGGTAGACCAGAAAACCCAGGTTAAAGGACCCAGGTTTTCTCCTGACCTGGAAAGTTTTTATGCCAGTGAAGAGCTCACCTTATCCCATGCCAGCCCATTTCTGCTGCATCTCCTGCCACCCTCCACACACATGTTGTGTTGTTTTTTTTCTCTTTAATAACAGAAAAGTCTATTCTGGAAAAATCAGATTCTACATAAATGCCTTGGAGTGTCTCTAGGTATAGACAGATGTAGGTGATAATTAAATGATGTGAATGATCCCAAGTTAAAAAGCTACCTGGCAGGTGTAATGGCTTATGCCTGTAATCCCAGCACTTTGGGAGGCTGCGGCAAGAGGATCACCTGAGGCCAGGAGTTCGAGACCAGCCCAAGCAACACATCATGACCACTGATCTCTGCAAAAAAAAAGAATTTTTTAACTATCCCACACTTTCAATTCCTCCTTGGGTTTTCTGGGTCAAGGTGCAGATTTCATTTCAAGACTGGCATAGGCTTGGGTTTGGCTGCAGGGCCTGCCCCCTGGGGTGGGCTGGTGGGGAGACAGCAGGTACTTCTGCTGGTCCCCGGTAGAGGGAGCCTGTGGTCTTTCCACACCAGTACCTGAACCACCTATTCTCAGTCCAGCTCTTGTTTCTTTGCAGTTTGAGAAGCTGGGGTACAGCCAGCCCTGGATCCAGGTGCCTACTTCCTGGGTTTACCTGACAGGTAAGGAAAGGAGTGTGCGTAGTAAAACCCCTCCATGTGCCAGGTGTACCTTGCATTGCCTTAATTGGAACTCAGGGGCCAGGTGCAGTGGCACGCGCCTGTAATCCTAGGACTTTGGGAGGCTGAGGCAGGCGGATCACCTGAGCTCAGCAGTTCCAGACCATCCTGGCCAACACAGTAAAACCCCATCTCTACTAAGAATGTAAAAATCAGCCGGTGTGGTGGCGCACACCTGTATTCCCAGTTCCTTGGGAGGCTGAGGCAGGAGAATCGCTGTAACCCAGGAGGCGGAGGTTGCAGTGAGCCGAGATCCCACCACTGCACTCCAGCCTGGGTGACAGAGCAAGACTCCGTCTCAAAAGAAAAAAAAGAAACTCAGGCAGGACCAGGACTAGGATGAGGACAGTGAGGCACCGTGGTCACAAAATTGAAGGAGGCCGTGCAGCAGCTCCAAGCCTGAGTTTGCAGTTGCCTGGTGCTGGAAGCAAGTGCCTCCTTAAATTCCACAACCTAGGTGTCTCACTTCCCTCACCCTAGTCCCACCTGCAAGGCAGTTATGGTGGGACCATTGTAAAGATGACTTGACCCGAGGCTCTGAGAGGTTAGTGACTTTCTCAAAGTGCCACAGTGAGAAAGCGGGGGAGGCTGAATTCACAACTGGGCTTGGCGGGCTCTGGGCTCTTCGTGGTGCTGCTGGGAGGTCTCATGCCAGTCAGGAGAAGAGGGAACCCTGGGGTTCTGTCCCCCAAGGTCACCCTGAAGTTAGGGCTACTTTAGGACAAATGGAGGCTCCATTTTGATTCTAGATTCTCCTCCTGTCCCTGAAGGTCAGTCTCTGCTCCCACCTCCACCCCCGACAATGCGTCTTGGCTGCTGCCCTTCCCTCTGTCCCCAGCACCCATCTACTGGCCTCCTCCCAGCTGGAAGGCAGAGCAGGCTTCAGACATGGAGTGACCAGCCTGAAGGGATGGTGGCCCTCCAGTCCCAAATAGCTGTGTTCCAGGGTCTCCTTGATAGGATCTCTTGTGTTTTAAATGCATCAAGTAGCTTGGCATTAGAAGCAGGGGTTTGCAAATTTTTGTTCACTAGGGGACACATGCAGGGCAACTTCTCATGCACAGCATTTCCACAGTGATTGGCACTCCTGGCCCTGAGCCACGGCCGATGGCACTTGGGGAGGATTGTAAATACGTTCCCAGTTCCCAGTGGGCTAACAGTAACTCAGTGCTTCTCAACCAGGACTGCACTTCACAGTCACCTGGGAGCTTTTAAAATAGAGAAATGTCTCAGCCACACCACTGACCAATTAAACTGGGATTAGCAGGGAGGAAGCAGGAGGGAAGTGTCAGTATTTTTTGTTTTTTTAGAGTCAGGATCTTGCACTGCAACCCAGGCTGGAGTGCAGTGGCATGATCATAGCTCACTGCAGACTCAACCTCCTGCGCTCAAGCAATTCTCTGCCTCACCCTCTCAAGCCTCTAGGACTTCAGGCTCCTACCACCAGGCCCAGCTAATTTTTATATTTTAGTAGAGATGGGGGTCTTGCTATGTTACCCCAGCTGGTATCGAACTCCTGGCCTGAAGCGATCCTCCCACTTCAGCCTCCAGAATAGTGGAGGTGACAGGCATACACTTCTGTGCCTGGCTATTTTTAAAATATTTTTTTAGAGATGAGGGGGTGTCTCATTTGTTGCCTAGGCTGGTCTTGAACTCCTGGCTTCAAGAGATCCTCTCTCAGTCTCTTATGCTGGGATTACAGGCATGAGCCACCACACCTGGTTCTCACCAGCATTATTTTTAAATTGGTCCCACATGCAGCCCAGTTTGAGACCTGTTACTCCAACCTCTTTCTCTCCTACTGCAGAGAGCACTGGAGTAGAAGTGAGAGAGATTATTATATGGATAACTTTGCATCTGCTCAGATTTATTTAAAAATTTCAGTCCTTTAATTTTTGGGTTTTTTTTTTTTTTTTTTTAGACAGAGTCTCATTCTGTCGCCTAGGCTGGAGTACAGTGGC
>NW_012103365.1:393430-412048 GCF_000951045.1 Mandrillus leucophaeus
CAATCTCGGCTCACTGCAACCTCTGCCTCCTGGTATAAGCGATTCTCTGCCTCAGCCTCCCCAGTAGCTGGGATTACAGGCACATGCCACCATGCCCGGCTAAGTTTTGTATTTTTAGTAGAGGCGGGGTTTCGCCATATTGGCCAGGCTGGTCTCGAACTCCTGATCTCAGGAAGTCCGCCTGCCTCGGCCTCCCAAAGTGCTGGGATTACAGGCATGAGCCACTGCACCTGGCCCAGTCCTTTAATATTAAAAACAAGTTGCTTGTGACATACTTCACAGCTAAACAAGGCACCCCAGCATGGGCTGCTGATTTAAAGGAATCCAATGACTTTTGAAAGTGACCTCTAGCAAAGCAAATGGTGCCCCCATTGATTTGTCCCCAAGGGCCTCCCTGGAGTTTGCATAATGTGAGGCCCCTGGTCACTGGCCCCCTTCTTCCCCGCAGCGGCAGTGATGGAGCGCCTGCACCTGGCCCTGAGACCCATCTGCTGCCTCCCACCGCTGCTCACTCGGAGTGAGGTAAGTGGGCTGCTGCTGTGGGAGCCTGGGCCCTGCTCCCCATCCCTCCCTTCCCACCTCTCCCCACCATCCCCACTGCTACCACTCCTTACCCCTTTGACACCATGACGATGGATGCTTGTCTGAGGTCTCAGAACTTTCCATGTGGGCCCAAAGCTGGTGCTATTTCTGTTATGATTACCCCAACTTCTGGGTTTTTGCTGAGGCTGTGGGTCTGAAATGTGACAGCTCCAAGCCCATCCATCATCACTGGTTTTTCATTCATAAGCATCTTGTCTTTCCACCAGACTGGAGGTTCCCCAAGGCAAGTTTCAGGCCATTCACTTCTTTGAATGCTACCAATCCCACCAACTCTCAACACACACACATACACATACACACACACACACACACCAGCCTGGTGGTCCTAGGCTCATAGTTCATGCTTACTGAATAATGAGTATATATTAAGTACCTACTATATACAGAATATAATTATTTTTATGAGACAGGGCCTCACTACGTTGTCCAGGCTAGTCTCAAACTCCTGAGCTCAAGAGATCCTCTTGGCCAGTTGTGGTGGCTCACACCTATAATCCCAGTGCTTTGGGAGGCTGAGACAAGAGGATCACTTGAGGCCAGGAGTTTGAGACCAGCCTGGGCAACACAGAAAGACCTCATCTCTACAAAAAATTTTAAAATTAGCCGGGCAAGGTGGTGTATGCCTTTAGTCCCAGCTCAGGTGGGGGATCACTTGAGCCCAGGAGTTCGAGGCTGCAGTGAGCCACGATTGTACCACTGTACTCCAGCCTAGGCAACAGATAGAGACCCTGCCCCTAAAAACCAAAAAAAAAAAAAGAGAGAGAGAGAGAGAGAGATCCTCCCCGCTCAGCCTTCTAAATAGCTGAGATTACAGGCATGTACCACCATGCCTGGCTCAGAATACTATTCTCATAATAATGATGATGCAGGTTTATATTTGCTTAGTTAAAAGAGAAGATGTTTTCATCGCAGATTGTAAATAGCAAAGCAATAGGTGGTATTTGAGGTTATTTGCAAAAATCCTTCCAGTCCAGTCAGGCGCAGTGGCTCACACTTGTTCCCAGCACTTTGGGAGGCTGAGGCAGGTGGATCACCTGAGGTCAGGAGTTCAAGACCAGCCTGGCCAACATAGTGAAACTTTGTCTCTACCAAAAATACAAAAATTATCTGGGTGTGGTGGCACATACCTGTAGTCCCAGCTACTCGGGAGGCTGAGGCAGGAGAGTCGCTTGAACCTGGGAGGTGGAGGTAGCAGTGAGCTGAGACCACACCACTGCACTCCAACCTGGGTGACAGAACAAGACTCCATCTAAAAAAAAAAAAAAAAAATCCTTCAAGTCCACTCTCATTTGATTGTCTCTGATGCCTTGCTAAGTTAAAAAGGTCAAAAAAAAAATCATGCTCTCCATTTTATGACAAAAAATTGAGCATTAGGAAAATTATTGATTTGTCCAAGGCCACACCATACTGGAATTGGCTTCAGACTCCATGTTCAGTGCTCTTTAACAAGGGGAGTCAGAGGGGGAGAGTGGAGAATGGGCCACAGAAAGAAGTAGTCACCTTTGAACCATCCGGATCAGTAGAGGAGAGAATAAGATGATACCATCTCTTGAGTGGTGACAATATGCCAGGCACTGTGCTTTATCTCATTTAACTGAGTTGTAGACGCCATTGTCCTCTCCATTTAGAGAGGAGGAAGTGAGACACACAGTGAAATAACCTGCCCGTGATCACGCACTTAAATGGTAGAGCTGGAACTTGAACCCAGACCTCAGTGATGTCAAGCTTAACCATTAGCTTGTGAAAATGCATCAGGAATCACATCCATAAAATAGCTGCCAGGGTGCAGCTGAATTGTGGTCAGGCAGGGACTTGGCTCCTCTCCCTCTTCTTTAAGTTGGGGATTTCCTTGTTCAGTTCAGGGGCAGTGTCCTTAACTGTGGAAGTTCCTTGGCTGTGGCTCGGGTACCCTCTGCTGGTCAATCTGTGACACACCAACCAGCCCTCCAGTTTGACTTTGTAGCCTTTAACGCATTTAACATGTATTCAGCATCTCCTGTGGTACCAGGCACTGTGCTGAGCAATGGAGGCAAGAAGACATAGTCCTTCCCTCAGGGAGCTCCTAGTCCAAAGGGGAAGACAGCCCACGAACCAGGCAACTCAACACTGTAATTAGAGCCATTTTTGGGAAAATCGCGAGAAACTCCAGTGCACACAGAAGGGGCGCCTAAGCCAACTCTGAGGAAGTCAGAGAAAGCTCCCCAGAGGAGGTGACATCTAGAGACATCTAGTGTGTTAGGGACCCTGCTTATCTAGCATAACTCAGCTCCTGTGCTCCCCAAAGCTCTGCACTTAATGACTGGGACAAAAATGGACAAATACTGGCCTCTCTCCTCACCCCCCATTAAGCATCCAAGACCACAGGTTGGACCCCAGGGGCTGTTTCAGTGCCATGGGAGAATCCAGCAGCTGGTGGATTATTCCCCAGGGTCTGGCTGAGGCACAAGAGAGGAGGAAATGAGTCAGCTGGGAGAGCATCTTCAGATGCCAGCACAGCAGGGAAGAAATTAGGCTAGAACCTGGCTCCCCTGTGTGACCCCGGGCAAGTCACTCAACCTCTCTGACCTTTTTCCAAGTATGCACAGAACAGATAGTGCTAGTACCACCTTAGAGGATTAAATGAGGTGTAGGGCATAGAAAGGATTTAGCCCAGGCCAAGTGCAGGGTGTGTGTTCCTTAACTGATAGCTATCTTTACTACCCTTGACACCAGTGGGCCCCAAGCCATCTGGCAGCAGGGGAGACACAGCTTAGACCCTGGAGAGTAATCAGTTCTGCATAATGGAATTCCTCTCTTAGGGAAACTTAGTTAATCAGCGAGGGCGTGAAGGCTGCGACTGGGGCCCGCCTGGCCACAGTTGGTCTGGGGTTGGGAGCAGGAAGCCAATGTCGTTTCCTGGAGATGTTTCTGGCAGGCGTTCACCGTCTCCTAGCGGATGCCTAAGAATGTATCAAGGGCCTCCTGAGTCCCAGCACCGTGCTAGGCCGGGAAGATGAGTGTAGGGGTGAGACCTTTCCTTCTTAGGGGCCAAGGAGTTAAATAAGGTGCAAATTCAGCGGGGCTGGAGGGGGCGACGCAGAGGCGGCACCCTCCAATAAAAATGAAGATGGAGGGAACAAAGGAAAATCTCTCTAATGAGGGCATCGCAGGAGCAAGACGCTGTCCTCGGGTCCTTTTAAATCACTGTGCAATGGAGGGGAAATCCCTGCCCTCTCTTTTCCCTTTCCGTAAACAACGAGGTAGAGAATGCCCCCCTCCCACGAGCCCTGCCCTCGGATGCCCCGCCTGTCCCCGCAGGTGCGCAGCGTGGCCGTGACGCACACCTTCCAGATAGCCAAGGCCCGCGCCCAGCTTGGCTATGCGCCCGACAAGTTCAGGTTCGCCGACGCCGTGGAGCTATACGTGCAGTCCACGACACGGCGGCCCCGCGGCTCCACGGCGCGGACCCTCCTGCGACTGCTGCTCGGGCTGCTTCTGTTCCTCGGCTTGCTCGCCCTGGCCCTGCACTTCCTAGGCCTGCAGCCTCTGCAGGCCTCCGTGGAGCGCCTGTGACCGCCTGCCGCCCGCCGGGGTCGGCACTGCTGCACCCTCTCCCACGCCCGGCTCCCTGGGCTAGTACCAGCACCTGCCCCGCCTTCTGGGTTTGAGCGCGCCGCCGCTCCGCCCCTTGAATCCTGGCCACGCCCCTGGTCGGCCCCGACACCTAGCCCCGAGTCCCTTTTCATATTTTGGCCGCGCCCTTGACCCGCCCTTCAAATTGGGCACGCCTCTTCCCCGCCCCCTGACTTCAGGGCCTAGTCCTGAGCCGCTCTCCAGGCCTAACCCCGCCCCACGTCATAGCCACGCCCCTTCCCCTCCATGTTTGGGCACGCCTTCTGAGTCCTGGTCACGCCCCCGCCCTGCCCCCTGAGTCGTGCCTACGTCCATGTCCCTCCCTCCAAGCCCTGGCCCTGCCCCTTTTTACCTCCCTCCGACCTGCCCGGGTTACTGATATGGGTGGGCCAAGGCTCACAGCCTCCTCCGCCTTCTGGACCTTCTCCTAGTCTCTGCCCAGTTCCGGTCCGCCCCCAGATTCTCCCTCGTTCTGGTTTCGCCCCCTTTCTGGTCCTCCCCGCGTGCTTGAGCCCCCTTGGCTTCTCCTTTTGGGTCTGGCCTTGCTCCTCCCTTTGGGTCCAGTCCCGCCCTTCTCGCGTGTAATTGGGTCCTGGCCCTGCCCCCTCCCTCTCTGGCTTCACCCCTTTCCAGGTCCGCCTCCTGGGTGGGTTTTGCTCAGAGCCTGGCTGCCGCGTCGCTCTGGGCTAATGCAGGCTGGGGTGGAGTTGGTATGAGTTTGCGCCGTCGGCTGCTGCTCTGTCTGGTAACATTGCTTTCGATCCACCCCGACCCAGTGTTCTGGGCTTCTCATTCACACAGATCTGTGTTGACAGCCAGGGCTTGGGGAAAACCAGGACTCAAGCTTCTGCCGAGCCCGACTTGGCCTTTTTGGGTTCCTCTCTGAGGATGACAGCATATTAAGCACAGGTTTTAGTACCAGAAAGAGCATCAAAAAATTTAAAAAAAAAAAAACTTAAAATAATTGGATGTCTCGATGAAGTACCAATAAAGCTATAATGGGAAAAATAGAGTTTAGTTGGTTGCATTTTATGATTTAGTACTGTTTCTATTTACTAATTAGAGGTAGTGGTGATCACCATATAAGTTTAAGGTCACAAAACTTCTTAATCTAGCCCTGCTCTCCACAGAAACTTCGCCCCCTATCATCTTGGTGTCAGTTATCAGTTGTGAGTACCAAGACATCAGTGTGTCAGTACAGCCAGGTATAGATCGTAGTATGCACACGTGGGACTGGCAGAGAAGAAAAGCATCACAAGCCTGAGGTGGAGGGGATGGAATGGGCTCATCAGAACCAACATGGCCACAGCAGCGTGTGTCCCACCTGCTGAACAAGGTGGGCAGTTTGGGAAGGAGCTAAAAAAAAAAACCTGTATGCTGCTCTCTGCTAGGCTGAATTGTAGGTGTGTATATAATTTTTGAAAGATCAATAATAATCCTTTATGTCTGTTTAATGCTTGACAGTGCGAAAGGGCTTTCATTTATATGATCTTATTTAATTCTTACAGCCACTCTTAAATAGGATTTATTATTCTCATTTTATAGATGACGGAAACTGGGGCTTTGTCTCATTCCAAAGAGCAGAGGAGGGTGGGGGTTTCTGTTCTACAGCTGCGGGAATTTGGAGGATCACCGCCTAAGCCCCCACTGGCCTAAACACAACACGTGGTAACTTCTATTTTTCTACACCCTGGCCTTGCCAAGGCTTGTGGTTGAACTCTGGATTGGTCTCATTCTCTCAGAGCCACAAACCTCGGACCATTTGAAGCTGGCAGTCCTGGGGCTTCCTTTCCTCTCGATAACATGCTTACATCCAAACTCACTTCCTTCCTCTCTTTCTTCTCCCTGCTAATCCTGGGAAATCTATTCTTCGAGCAGGAAAAACAGTGTCACACTGCTCACATTATTTTCTAGATCTTTTGACTAGTGCCAAACCTCAGCTTTTGAAAACTCAAAAGCCAAGAATCAATTTATTTGTTTTCTGGATTTCTCCAACTCATCTATTCCTTAGCACTCTGGAAGCAGGATGTCTAAACTCTGGGCATGGGGACAACATGGATCGCTATGTCAAGAAAGCTTTTTTCCTTTCAAGCCTCTTTATCCAATGGAAAAGGAGGTGGCATCCCCACCCAACAGAAAAACTGAATCACTGTAAGAATTTTTGAGACTGCCCAGACCACTAGCCGTGACGTTCTGAAAGGGCAAGTAGGAGGTTCTAGCTTACTTGGAGACACTAAGGAGAAGCATCACAAATGCAAGAAACAGAGTTGTCACAGTGGGCAGCCCAAGGTGACAGAGTCGATTTGAAGGGACCATCAAGACAAAACTCATAAGCTTTCCATTATGGGTGCTGAAGCTGTTCCCCATTGTAAACCCAATGTCAGGCATCTAAACGATCCTCAAGTCTCTCTCATCTTGAAAATATCTTCCCAGCAGGGCGCAGTGGCTCACACCTGTAATCCCAACATTTTGGGAGGCTAAGACTGGAGGATTGCTTGAGGTCGGGAGTTCAAAACCACCCTGGGTGATATGGTGAGAACCCTGCATCTACCCCCCAAAAAAATAATAATTAATTAATTAATTAGCCAGATGTGGTAGCACCCAGGAGGCTGAGGCAGGAGAATCACTTGAATCCAGGAGTTTGAGTCTGCAGTAAGCTATGATTGCAGCACTACACTCCAGCCTGGACAACAGGGCAAGACCCCATCTTAAAAAAAACAAATAAAAAAATCCTCCCCTGATTCCCCCATTTCCCCTCCCACAACTCTTCCTTTTGCTCCTCCTCTTCAAAATCAAATTTTGTGATGAATTGACCATACTTATGTTTCCATTTCTTCTCCTCAACCCATTCCAAAATGACTTTAAGATCATCAATGATCTTGTCCATAAATCGTAATAGATATTTTTCAGTCTTTATTTTGCCAGTCTTCTTAGCTGTGTTCAACATAGTTGACCGCCTGCTCCTTCTTGATCCACTCTTCTTGGTCTCTATAAGACCACACCTGTTTTCCACATATATGGCTGGCCTTTCCCGTCTCTTTCACATCTCTTTCACTGGCTTTTCTTCCACTGCCCTCCCTTTAAGATGATGTCTCTTGGCACTTTGTCTTGTTCCCTCTTCTCCCTCTGTGGGCTCTTTCTGGGTGAATTCATCCCTTCCCATGGCCTCAGTCTCTAATACCTCCCAAATCTGTATCATTTCCTTGGAGTGCCTCTTGACCTCCAGAAATCTATGTCCAACCTCCTACTCAACCCCATATCCCACAAGAATCTCCAACTCAATGAAAATCAAACTGAAGTCATCATCTCCCACAAACCTGCTTTCCATTTATCCCATGTTCCCTCTGAGGGAGAGGAGAAGCACAATCAGCCATCGAATGACCCAAGCCCAAATCCTGGGCGTCACTTTTGACATGATCCTCTTCTTCTCGACATGCTCATCAGTGGATTCTGTCAACTCTGTCTCTAAAATGTCTCCCTGACTCACTCCTTCTGTCCCGCACCCGGCCACTATTGCGGCACAAGCCACTGTCCTTTCTCCTAGACAATTGCAATAGGCATTGAATGGGACCTCCTGTCCCTGCTGCCAGTGGGAACTTTCTTTTCTTTTCTTTTCTTTTCTTTTTTTTTTTTTTTTTTTGAGACAGAGTTTCACTCTATCGGCCAGGCTGGAGTGCAGTGGCATGATCTCGGGTCACTGCAACCTTTGCCTCCCGGGTTCAAGCAATTCTCCTGTCTCAGCCGCCCAAGTAGCTGGAATTACAGGCACGCGCCACCACGCCCAGCTAAATTTTATATTTTTACTAGAGACGGGGTTTCACCGTGTTAGCTAGGCTGGTCTTGAACTCCTAACCTCTGGCCTCGGCCTCCCAAAGTGTTGGAATTACAGGTGTGAGCCACCATGCCCAACCGGTGAACTTTCAAATTCCAAATTGAAACATGCCACTCTCTAGCTCAAAAGCCTTTCATGGTTTCCCATTGCCCTTGGGAAGGGACCAAGTTCAAAGCTCTAACTCGGCATTCATGGTCCTCTTTGCCTATCTCTTCAGCCTCACCTGTTGCCAATACTCCACCTCCACTCTCTGTGCAGCTGCCCTCAATTGCCTTGACAGCGTCAGCCTTAGCAGACTCTCGTCCTTTAGGAGTTCCCTCTTCTTGGAAATCCTCCCCCCCTTCCCCAACCCCCGACCCCGCGCCTTCACTTGGCTAATCTCAATTTCAGGCCCCAGCTAAATGTCACTTCGTTGCTTCTCAGGGACCAGGTTAGCATGCTGTACTGCCTAACACTTCTCCCACGTGTGATTAATTACAATGACAATGTCTGCAAATTCGATGGGTTCGAAAACATGTCTGCCTTGTACACCACCGTAGCCTCAGGACAAGCACGGTTTCTGGCACATAGTAGGCCCTTCATAAACAGTTCAACAACTGTTTATAAATGAGGACCCCTAAATCAAGCCTGAAAACCAAGTAAGAGGTGAATCAACGAAGCAGAGACCTCAAGGTTGGCACTCCCACGTAGGGCCAGACCCCTACTACTCCAGGGTCACCTGGCAAGAGAGGTTTATGGGGTCCCTGGAGCCCTCTAAAGTACATGGAGCAGGCCAGAAAGGGACCCCCCCCCCCCACTCCCTAACTCAGGTCATGATTACAACCACCCGCAACTAACCATGGGAAGACTCAGACAGGCTGTTGGGAACTTTTCAAGCTAGCTCGGACGCTTTCGCCTGGAAATGGAGAGCCGTGTTTTGTTTTTTTTGTTTTGTTTTGAGGGAGCTGGATGGGCAGGTGAAAGAGAGGTTTGTATTGGGCAACAGAGTGAAAGAGCCTGCACTGCAGTTTCTGCCTTTTCTCTTCCCTTCTCCCTTCCACTAAAAAAAAATCCATTATAAGCAATCTAAAGCTTTAAAGAAGACATCAGAAAGGAGAAAAAAGGAAGAGAGGTTGGAAAAGGACTACATAGAGGACTACATAAAGAGATGGTTTACGGACTACATAGAGGACTACATAAAGAGATGGTTTACGGATGGCAAAAAAGAAAAAAAAGTGAGACCCTCCGGGGTGTGGCAGCGGTGGGATTCGAACCCACGCCATCGAAATGACTGGAGCCTAAATCCAGCGCCTTAGACCACTCGGCCACGCTACCTCCCCTTAGCGGCTTTCTCTATGCAGCATATATTAGGGTGATGACGCAGGCGCCCCCGCCCTCAAAGTTTGCGCATGCTTAATATGGAACCGGCGTCTCCTGCGTCGCTCAGGGAGCGTTGGAGTCACAGTGCTCTCGTGCTCAGCAATAGTAAACACACTAGGAATGCACTATTAAAATGAAGAGGGCCTAATTATCAAACATCAATATTTTTAATATTAAATCCTCACATTTGTGTTTGGGTTTGAGTTTTCCTTGGGCGTGATCCTGTCTTCAGCCACGCAGGGGCGCTCCCGCGCTGCCGCTTCCTCCCGGGTGGGCCGGGGTCTTGCGTGGAGCCCCAGTTTGCACCGAATCAAGCTGGATCCCCAACCTGCGGACGCCCTGTCCTGCTCAAGGCGCTCTGTAGCCCTGCGTGGCCTCATGGCCTAGCCTTTGCCCTCGCGATGTAAGAATCAAGAGTTCAGCGGGGAAAACCATTGAACGTTGTTACAGATTCTTTACAGGTGTGGGCTCCTTCCATATCAAACTATTAAGCTTTCATAAGCTGTGCGACCCATTTTACAGAGGAGAAAAATAGAGATGCTAAGTAACTAGCCTCGGGTGTCCCAACCAGCCGACATGCCCCAGCCTCCCAAGATCCTTGTTCCTACGTGCAGAGGATTTTAGTGTTTTTAGGAAAAAAAAAAAAAAAAAAAAGCAATAAATGTAGAGTACAACCTAGCAAAATTCCATTGCCCATCATCTCGAATTATTACTAACATTTTGCATATTAGCTTCAATTTTTTTTTTTTTTTTTGAGACTGAGTTTTGCTTTTGTTGCCCCAGGCTGGAGTGCAATGGCGCAATCTTGGCTCACTGCAACCTCTGCCTCCCAGTTTCAAGCGAGTCTCCTGTCTCAGCCTCCCAAGTAGCTGGGATTACAGGTGCATGCCACCACACCCGGCTAATTTTTGCATTTTTAGTAGAGACGGGAGTTTCATCATATTGGTCAGGCTGGTCTCGAACTCCTGACTTCAGGTGATCCACCGGCCTCCATCTCCCAAAGTGCTAGGATTACAGATGTGAGCCACCGCGCCTGACCTCAAATTTTTAAAATTAAATTTAAAATTAAAATGAATACTCTAGATAAAATTCAAGTCTCCTTTGATGTCCCCAAGTTCTATTCCCCCTTCCTTCTCTTTCAGGAGTTTCCCATCTTTTCAGTCTGTATTCACAATCACATACGGTTTTCTATTTCCTTGCACGTGTAAGGAAAATGGCAAACAAAAATCCAAGGTTGTAAAGACAGTCTAGTAAGTGGGTGTGGTAGTCTGTATAATGACCCCCTAAAGATGCCCACACTGGAACCTGTAAATGTTGTACCTTCCGTGGCAAAAGGGACTTTTGCAGTTGTGATTAAATTAAGGATCTTCTGATGGGGAGAGGAGCCTGGATTATCCAGGTGGTCCCAATGTAATCACAAGAGTCCCTATAAGAAAGAGACAGGTGGCCGGGCGCGATGTCTCATGCCTGTAATCCCAGCATTTTGGGAGGTCGAGGCGGGCAAATCACTGGAGGTCAGGAGTTCTAGACCAGCCTGGCCAACATGGTGAAACCTCATCTCTACTAAAAATACAAAAAATTAGCCCGGCATGGTGGCATGCGCCTGTAATCCCAAGTATTCGGGAGGCTGAAGCAGGAGAAGCACCTGAACCCGGGAGGCCGAGGTTGCAGTGAGCTGAGATTGCACAACCGCACTCCAACCTGGGCGACAGAGCAAGATTCCATCTCAAAAAAGAAAAAGAAAGAGGCAGGAATTCGAGGAGGTATGAGGATGAACCAGAGGTCCCAGTGATGTAGCCAGGAGCCAAGGAATGTTGGCAGTCTCTAGAGACTGCAAAAGGTAAGGAAATTAATTCTCCCCTAGAGGCACCAAAAAGGGAACACAAGGTGTCTGACACCTTGATTTTAGCATTTCTGACTTCCAGAACAGTACCACTATAAATCTGTGTTGCTTTAAGCCACTAAATTTGTGTTTTGTTACAGCAGCAATAAGCGACTAATCAAATGGGTAAACCCATGGGCTTGGGAATGAAACAGTCTGAATTCCCATGAGCTGTGTGATCTTGGAAAAGTCGCTTCTCTCTGGGCCTCAGTTGCTCATCCCTGTAATGGAGTGATACTGATAGTATCTACCACATAGGATTTGCTGTGAGGATTAAACTCATTCATTCTCCAAATGTTTCATGAGCACCTACGGTGTGTCAGGTACTGCTCTGGTCGTATCAGAGAATAAACTCAATACAGATTAAATGTGGTAATTCGGCCAGGCATGGTGGCTCATGCCAGTAATGCCATCCCTTTGGGAAGCTGAGGTGGGAGGATCGCTTGAGGCCAGGAGTTTGAGGCTACGGTGAGCTCTGATCATACCACTGCACTCTAGCCTGGGTGACAGAGAGAGATCTTGTGTCTGAACACGTGCCAAGCATTTAGATGAATCTCTGGCACATGTGAGAAGGGTGACAGTGATGACTTTGTTCTCTCCCGGTATCTTGAGGGTTCTCACCACAAGGGTTCTTTTTGGTTTTTGTTTTGTCTTGTTTTGTTTTTTTAAGACAGAGTTTCGATCTTGTGGCCTAGGCTCCAGTGCAATGGCACGATCTTGGCTCACTGCAACCGCCGCCTCCCAGGTTCAAGGGATTCTCCTGCCTCAGCCTCCCGAGTAGCTGATATTCCAAGCACCCGTCACCAAGCCCAGCTAATTGTTTTTGTTTTTTGTATTTTTAGTAGAGATGGGGTTTTGCCATGTTGGCCAGGCTGGTCTCAAACTCCTTGACCTCAGGTGACGCCCCCCCGCCTCTGCCTCCCAAAGTGCTAGGATTACAGGAGTGAGCCACCACGGCCTGGCCACCACAAGGGTTCTTATCCAGGCACTGGCCACTTGGTGGTATTCTACATACATCTCTCCAAACCCCCTGCTTCAAGTAGGGGTTCTCTCCCAGGATGATACTGGGCCCTGCTAGGAGGTCAACTCCAGGAGGGCAAGTGATGGTGTCTTGTTCATCCACTGCTGTATCTTCAGGACCTAGAACAGTGTTGGCAGCAGGAATATTCCTTGAAAAAAATAGTTTTGCATTCTTGGTTAAGTCCACTCCATCTTGCCACGTGAACCTAAGAGTCAGAGACAGATGCTTTCGGCAGGAGCTGCCCAGCATAAGGTCTCAGAGAACTTTTGTCTGGACTTGAGTTTCAGCAAGGAACACTCGTTACTTTTGCAAAAGTTGTTTTGTGATTTGTTTGCCCTCTGTGATCACAAGAAGGAAGCAGCGTCCCCTTTAGGTAAATTCCCCTACGATTGCTCAAAGTATCTTTGGGCAGTGGACCATCTGCCAACAGCATCACGTCCCCTAACTCTGTTTCTGATCACTTTACGCAAGTCAACACCTGTCCTGCACCTACTAGACCTTATTAGGCAAAAAACAGGCCTTGCGGGCTCAGGGAGGGGTTTCTGGAGCTGCTCAGAACCCTTGTGCTGGAGTTGCTTCTCTAACAGAATGAAAATCCAGTGGAGCCCCGCCCGGTGGCTCATGCCTATAATCCCAGCACTTTGGGAGGCCCAGGCGGGTGGATCACCTGAGGTCAGGAGTTCGAGACCAGCCTGGTTAACATGATGAAACTCCGTCTCCACTACAAATACACAAATTAGCTGGGCGTGGTGGCACGCTCCTGTGATCCCAGCTACTCAGGAGCCTGAGGCAGGAGAATCGCTTGAACCCAGAAGGCAGAGGTTGTGGTGAGCAGAGATCACGCCACTGCACTCCAGCCTGGGCACAAAGTCTTTAAAAAATAAAATAATAAAATCCAGTGTTGAAGGCAAGGCCGCCAGTTCCTCTGCTCCACCCTGCATTTCTCCAGGCCCGTCGCCCTGCTGGCCTCCCACAGTCCTGCTGACAAGGCGTCTCTGGTGATTCATGCCTTCAAGGGTGACGCTGCCAGGGCAGCTCATATGCAAAGCCCATGCAAAGCCCAGCCACAGCCAGGCAAGGGTGGGGAGGCCACAGGCACCAGAGCAGCTGGGCTATGTTTGGTTTTTTATTTTTTATTTTTCTATGTGACATTTAAAAATAACTTTTGCAAAAGTAACCCATTTTCCTTGTTGAAACTCAAGCGAAGAAAGGAAAAGCACAAATGAGAAAAAAAAAATCCCTTCATTTCTCCACCCAGTTAAACTCTGTCCATACTTTGGTAAGGGAAGCCGGATTTTGTCTTTTTAAAATTTGTGATGTAGGCCGGGCACGGTGGCTCACGCGTATAGTCCCAGCACTTTGGGAGGCCCCGGCAGGTGGATTACCTGAGGTCAGGAGTTCGAGACCAGGCTGAACAACAAGGTAAAACCCTGTCTCTACTAAAAATACAAACATTAGCCAGGAGTGGTGGCAGGTACCTGTAGTCCCAGCTACTCGGAAGGCTAAGGCAGAAGAATTGCTTGAACCCGGGAGGCAGAGGTTGCAGTGAGCTAAATTGCACCACTGCACTCCAGCCTGGGCGACAGAGCAAGGCTCTGTCTCAACAAAAAGAAAAAAAAATTGTAATGTAAGGCATGCTTGTTGTACATTTTTTAAAATGTTCAATCAAAAGAATAAGATAAAAAAAAAAGAAAGAAAAAAAGTCAAATCACAGGCATAAAGTTAAAAGGGAAATTCTTTCCCTCACCGCAGCCCTTCTTCACAACCGAATACCATAGCTCAGAAGTAACCACTGTGAAGAGTACCAGTTTGGGCTGGGTGCGGTGGCTCACACCTGTGATCCCAACACTTTGGGAGGCTGAGGCCGGCGGATCACCTGAGGCTACTGAGGTCAGGAGTTCCAGACCAGACTGGCCAACATGGCAAAACCCCATCTCTATTAAAACTACAAAAATTAGTTGGGCATGGTGGTATCCACTTGTAGTTCTGGCTTCTTAGGAGGCTGAGGCAGGAGAATCGCTTGAATCCAGGAGGCGGAGGGTACAGTGAGCCGAGATCATGCCACTGACCTCCAGCCTGGATGACAGAGTCAGACTGTCTCAAAAAAAAAAAAGAAAAGAAAAAGAAAAAAAGCTGGGCACGGTGGCTCACACCTGTAATCCTAGCACTTTGGGAGGCTAAGGCAGTTGATCAGTTGAGGTCAGGAATTCGAGACCAACCTGACCAACATGGTGAAACCCCCGTCTCTACTACAATACAAAAATTAGCCGGGCATAGTGGTGGATGCCTGTAATCTCAGCTACTTGGGAGGCTGAGGCAGGAGAATTGCTCGAACCTGGGAGACAGAGGTTGCAGTGAACCGAGATCGCGCCACTGCACTCCAGCCTGGGTGACAGAGCAAGACTCTGTCTCAAAACAAATACACAAATAAATTAATTTAATTTAATAAATACAAGAAGAGTGGTGTCTTCTCACTTCCTCAAGTCTTTCTGTAGCTACAGGTGGGCCATCCAGATGGCTCTGTGTTGGGCATTTCTCATATCCAGTAGGCCCAGGACCTCTGAGCCTAGGAGGTGAAACACACAACCCACGCCCACTGTGAGCAGGGAATTTGGGCAGTTAACACTTTGGAAACCAGAGCTTTCCTATGGTGCCTACGGCCAGTGCAGCTCTTCAGCCCCGCCCTGAGCCGATGGGAGGATTATACCTGTCTTGTTGCAGTTGGGAACAGCCACGTGACTGTGACTGTAAGAGCCGGGGCTCTATCACCATGGTGAGGTAGAAACACCATAACACCATGAGTCTGTCTTGTCTTTTTTTTTTGTGACAGCTTTATTGCTGTTATAATTGCTGATATAATTCACACACTCTTTTTTTTTTTTTTCTTTTTGAAATAGAGTCTCTCTGTCACCCAGGCTGGAGTGCAGTGGTGTGACCTTCCGAGTAGCTGGGATTTCAGGCACACGCCACCACACCTGGCTAATTTTCGTATTTTTAGTAGAGATGGAGTTTCACCATGTTGTCGCCAGGAGTTCGAGATCAGCCTGGCCTCAAGTGATCCGCCCGCCTTGGCCCCTCAAAGTGCTGGGATTATAGGCATAAGCCACCACCTGGCCTACTGCATTTTAATTATGCATTCCTCAGTCGTTTAGATTGTTTTCACATTTTGCCTATTATGAATAATATTCCTATGAACATTCGTGTGTAAGTTTTTGTGTGGACATGTATTTTCATTTCTGCTAGGATTTGAATTGCTGGGTTATATGGTAACTTCATGTTTAATTTTTTTAAGAATTGCCAAACTGCTTGCCATTCCCACTAGCAGTGTATGAGAGTTCTAGTTTCACTACATCCTTGCCAACACTTGCTATTATCTGAGATTTTGATTATAGTCATGCTAGTGGGTAGTGGGTGTGTTTTGATTTGCTTTCTTTGGTCACCCACGCTGGAGTGCAGTGGTGCAGTCATAGCTCACTGCAGCCTCCAGCTCCTGGGCTCAAGCAATCCTCCCACCTCAGCCTGTCGAGTAGCTGGGACTACAGGCACACACCACTGAACCTGGCTAATTTTTCTATTTTTTTGTAGAGATAAGGGTCTTGTTATGTTGCTTTTGCTGATCTGGAGCGCTTGGGCTCAAACAATCATCCCACCTCGGCCTCCCAAAGTGCTAGGATCACGGGCATGAGCCACAGTGCCTGGCCTTGCATTTTCTTAGTGGCTAATGACGTTGAGCACCTTTTCATGTCCTTATGAGTCATTTGTATATCTTTGGAGAAATATCTATTCCAATCTTTGGCCCATTTTTAAATTGGGGTATTTATCTTTTTATTATTGAGTTGTAACGGTTCTTTATATATTCTAGCTGCAAATCCCTTATCAGATATGATTTGCAAATTTTTTTTCCCCCATTCTCTGGTTGTCTTTTCACTTTCTTTTTTGTTTGTGGTTGGTTTTTGTTTTTTGAGACAAGGTCTTACTTTGTCCCTCAGGCTAGAGTGTAGAGGCGGGATCTTGGCTCACTGCAACCTCTGCCTCCCAGGTCCAAGTGTTCTTCCCACCTCAGCCTCCTAGGTCCAAGTGTTCTTCCCACCTCAGCCTCCTGAGTAGCTGGGACCATAGAGGCAAGCCACCACATCCGACTCATTTTTGTATTTTTTATAAAGATGATTCTTCACTATTCTGCCCAGGCTGGTCTCGAATTCCTGAGCTCCAGCAATCCGCCAGCCTCAGCCTCCCAAAGTACTGTGATTACTGGCATGAGCCACTGCGCCTGGCCTTTTTCATTTATTTATTTAATTTTTAGAGACAGGGTCTCACTCTGTTGCCCAGACTGAAGTACAGTGGCATGATCATAGCTCACTGCAGTTTCAAACTATTGGGCCCAAGGGATCCTCCTGCCTCAGCCTCCTGAGTATCTGGGACTACAGGCACACACCGCCACACTTGGGTTTTTTTTGTTTTTTTTTTTTTTAGTGTTTTATTTTAAAGACAGGGGTCTCGCTATGTTGCTGAGGCTGGTTCTGAACTCCTGACCCCATTGATCCTCCTGCCTTGGCCTCCCAAAGCTCTGACATTACATGTGTGAGCCACCTTGCCCGGCTTTGAGTAATTTTATTTTACCACAGTAGACATCTCCTTGAAGGCAAGCGTTTCCCCCAATTCTTAGCACCGTATTTGGCACACAATAGGAGCTTAATAAATATCTGCCATAAGAATGAATGCTCAGAAACTCCACTATTACATCCTATCTGCTCAACAACTCCCTGGAAAAGAGAGATTTTTTTTTTTTTATGGTTACTAAAAAAGGCCCATATTAGTATTTCATTGGCCTAACTTGGATCACGTGCTCATCCCTGAACCAATAAATGGGGCAGAAGGGATGAAATATGCTAATTGGCCAGCTCTGGCCACGAGTCCATTTTTGGAGCCAGGGGAGTGGGGAGGGCTATTTTCCTGAATTGAGAATAGGGTGAACTGGTTCCCTGAAGACTAACCAAGACGCTAATGCAAAGCAGGACACTCCTGCTGGTCAGGCAAAAATGACAGAGGCTCAGAGAAGTAAAATAACTTGCCCAAGGGCCATAGAGCTTTAAGCAGTAGCGTCTTTTTTTTTTTTTTCAATCTTGCTTTGGGCTTGGACAGACTAGTTCAGCATCTTTGATCTTCCCTTCCTGCCTGACCGCCCCAGGATCAGAATTCTAGGTGCAATTTTGTCTTTTGCCAAAAGCTGTAGTTTACTCTCTTGAGGGTTTATAAATAAGGAAAAAAGTTCTTTGAAGAGCCTGAACTTTGAAATCAGAGAAGTCTGGATTTTAGTGCTGGCTCTGCCTTTTCTAACTGCCTCACCTGGCGCATGTTATTATCTCTTTAAGTCTCAGTTTTGTTCTTTGTTTGTTTGTTTGTTTGTTTTTGTTTTTTTGCGACGGAGTCTCACTCTTTCACCCAGGCTGGAGTACAACGGCAGGATCTCGGCTCACTGCAACTTCTGCCTCCAGGGTTCAAGCGATTCTCGTGCATCAGCCTCCAGAGTAGCTGGGACTACAGGCCCGCCCGGCTACTTTTTTTGTATTTTTAGTAAAGACGGGGTTTCATCACGTTGGCCAAGCTGGTCTCGAACTCCTGACCTCAAGAGATCTGTCGGCCCCGGCCTCTCAAAGTGCTGGGAAGATGGAATTAGGAAAAATCCCTCAATAAATGTCACTCACTGTTACTACTTTTATATCTAGAATGTGTGGAATTTCTAAAATTTCACTAACGAAGTATCTAGAAGGACCTAATATCAAAGTGTTCACAGCAGTTATTAGTTTTAATTCGTTTTCTTCTTTATACCGTATCCACTCTACCACTCATGCCACAGGTATTAAGCATCTGTGTGCCACCCAGGCCCTGTGTCAAGAGTTAGGAATAACTAGAGGAGATACTAATTTTAAAACTACACAAATAATTGCAATCGTCATACATGCCTGTTTTTACAAAGCAGAAATCAGGAAAAATAAAGTATTTCCGATAAAACATATTTTAAGGTTATGTACAGAGATGTATACAAACAAGCGATGGGCTTGGATCACTAGTGATTTTGGAAAGGACAGGAATACAGGAACACAGGAACTAAGCGAGAAGCTGGCGAGAGAGGCGGGAGAGGACGGAAGTTGGGCACTCCCTTGAATTGCTCCCTCGCTGCCGGATGCTAGGCCAGCCTTGAGCAGGAGAACCAGACACTGTGTACTCAGCAGGGGGAGTCAGGACTTAGCGCTAACCATTGCACCTGGGGCTAGGAGCCAGCGCCGGAGCCAGGAGGCCCGCTCGGCG
>NW_012103365.1:412773-418783 GCF_000951045.1 Mandrillus leucophaeus
TGCCAACTCCTCTGGATCCTTGCGGCCGTGAGCAGCGGCTGCCGCGCCTGTCTGCCAGAGGGAGGTAGGTGTGGACCGCGGCCGCCAAGGCTGTGGGGGGCTGGGAGCCGGCGCTACAGGCGTCTGGAGCGTGCTGGGTCTGGGCTTGGGAATGGGGCCGGAGAAGGCATGGAAGGAGAGTGTGGGGGCACTTCTCCTCTGGTTGTTAAACTCTCTGGGGCTCAGTGCTTGCTTTGGTGAAATGGGGAAGTTGTGCGGATTAACGGCGATGTGGATATGGAAAGCAACTGGCAAGCAATGGGCGGTGATCTGGCTGCAAGTGACAGATAGTTTGGGGGCCTCTGCCCGAGACGCCCTCGGGGCCCCTAGGAGGGTGGGCGTATCGCTGCCTTCCTGTCCCCTGCAGGGCTCAGAGCCGCATCCCCCACCCTTTCCCCTGACCTAGAGGCCTGCGTCAGCCCGAATTCCCGGAACCTCCAGGACTGTGTAGACGCGCCCTTGCAGCATTGTTGGCTGCGGGAGTTCGCTTGTTGGCAGGCGCCTCTGACTTGTGCGCCAAGGGGCTGAGCATTAATAAGCCGGTGGCCGCGCAGGGGTGGGGGCCTCCTGGGTAAGCCCCGGCCTAGATCCTAGATCCCCCGGCCTGGGGGATTTCGGGGAAACAGCCCAGCTGCTCCCTGAGTGTGACAGATGGGCCGCATGGGGAAGTGAGATCTGCCCAGAGGGACGGTCCTAGGGAGCCCGACCTCTGGGACCTCGGTGGTGGGCGCTTCTTCAGCCAGGAAAGCAGGAAACACTAGGGCTGGAGTCCTGGGTTGGAATTCTAGCTCATTTCTGCTCTCTGGCCCTCGGTTTTCTCATCGGTAAAATGGGTACAGTATTAGTATCTACCACTTGGTGTCCTTGGAAAAAGTAAATGAGTATGTATATGTCAGGTACTTGAAACAGTGCCTGGCACACAGTGTGATAGTCTGTGTCCCCGGGAGACATCTGATGGCCGAGGGCCCTATGGTCGAGGGCCCTGGACAGGCTGTGAAGTCACAGGGAATTGAGTCACCTAGTCTATCCTAATGTTTTTACCGAGGAGGAAACCGAGGGTCAGAGTGATCCCCAGGCCCACAGAAGCTCCCTCAGAGGAAACCAGTCACATAAACAGATTCTAAAAAGCGAGATGGAGTAAATGGGAATACAGAGCAAACAGGTGGGAGCTGAGAATGCCCACTGTGTGTGTAAAGGGGAGAGGGTGATGTTTAAGCTGAGCTGGGAAGAGGCAGGAGGAAGGAAGGTAGAGTTCAGAGATGGCGTATGCAGGTGTCTTCCTTCTCTGTGGCCTCCACAGCACCCGATGTTCATTCCTTTGTTCAGCTATTAATTCAACAAATACAGTAAAACCTCTCAACGACATGAATTTCAGTGTAACATGTCTGGGATTGGCGTCCGCCCTCCTCTGAGCCCCGTTTCTCAAAGAAGTGGGTGCGGTCCGAAGTTCTTACCCTCTGCAGGGAATGGGGAGGCCAGAAGTCAGAACTGAGATGATCACAGTTTACACATACTGGTGTACATTTTAAGAGCTACCGGTTTTTTGGGCGAGGGGCGCGGTGGCTCAGGCCTGTAATCTCAGTACTTTGGGAGACTGAGGCGGGTGGATCACTTGAGGTCAGGAGTTTGAGACCAGCCTGGCCAACATAGGGAGCCACCATTTCTATTAAAAATACAAAAATTAGCTGGGCGTGTAGGCATGAGCCTGTAATCCCAGCTACTCGGGAGGCTGAGGCAGGAGAATCGAGAATCGTTTGAACCCAGGAGGCATAGGTTGCAGTGAGCTGAGATGGCACCACTGTACTCCAGCCTGGGCAGCAAAGCGAGACTCTGTCTCAAAAAATAAGATCCGGCTGGGCGCAGTGGCTCAAGCCTGTAATCCCAGCACTTTGGGAGGCCGAGACGGGCGGATCACGAGGTCAGGAGATCGAGACCATCCTGGCTAACCCGGTGAAACCCCGTCTCTACTAAAAAATACAAAAAACTAGCCGGGCGAGGTGGCGGGCGCCTGTAGTCCCAGCTACTCGGGAGGCTGAGGCAGGAGAATAGCGTAAACCCGGGAGGCGGAGCTTGCAGTGAGCTGAGATCTGGCCACTGCACTCCAGCCTGGGCGACAGAGCGAGACTCCGTCTCAAAAAAAAAAAAAAAAAATTCACCATTTTTTTTTCTTGTGCTTTTTGTAACTGTACAGTACTTTTTGACTGATTAAGGATATATCACTGGCTGGGTGCGGTGGCTCCTGCCTGTAATCCCAGCCACTCTGGGAGGCCGAGGCCGGAGGATTGCTTGAGCCCAGAAGTTCAAGACCAGCCTGGCTGACAGGGTGAAACCCGGTCTCTATTTAAAATTTAAAAAAAAATCGCTGATTTGCTTTTAAAATATTTTATTGTATTATGTGGCAGAGAAAGCTATGGGTCACCAGTATCCATGTTCTCATCCTCCTGGGGCGCTCCCTGGATGAATTTTCCCAGGCTCCCTGACCATTCAGTAGGGCCACAAGGCTGAGTTTTCGCTGATGAACCGTGTGTCCATTTCAAGCCTCGACCCTAAAAACCTCTCACTCTTTCCTCATTTGTTGGACAAATCAAGGGGACTTTGAAGGCCTAGAGGAGGGCAGAGCCTCAAGCCAGAAGGAGCATTTTTTGTTTTTTGTTTTTGAGATGGAATCTTGCTTTGTCACCCAGGCTGGAGTGCAGTAGTGCGATCTCAGCTCACTACAACCTCTGCCTCCCAGGTTCAGGTGATTCTCCTGCCTCAGCCTCCTGAGTCTGAGCTGGGACTACAGGTGCATGCCACCATGCCCAGCTGATTTTTGTATTTTTAGTAGAGACGGGATTTCACTGTGTTGGCCAGGCTGGTCTCAAACTCCTGACCTCACGTGATCCACCCGCCTCTTTCTAGTGCTGGGATTACAGGTGTGAGCCACCACGCCCGCCCGGGAAGCCCGGGAAGGGTGTCTTTAGGGTTGTTATCTTGTGTGGGAGAGTCCCCAAAGCAGTCTCGTTCCGTCTTTGGCGGGGTTGGTGTCTGGTTGCCAGGACTCTGGGAGCTGTGCAAAGAAAGCCAAGGGTGAACAGCAGAAGCTTGGACTTGTTCAAGCCCATTCTCCAGGATTCACTATTTCTGGTCCAGTTCTTACACCTGAAGCAGAACAACTGAATTATCAGGGCTATAGCCAAAGTAATAGCAGCTGGTTGAACTAATTTAAAAGAATCAAAGTGTTTTTTGTTGAGGAAGATTGGGTCTGCTGACCTAAAAGCTGCAGGTCATTACCCCAATGAACTGAGAAGGCTCCTAGAAGGTGGTTAGAGTGATGACCTTGTCTACACCTGGGATGAAGGCGGCCTGGGCCTTAAAGTGTTGCTGGATTAAATGCTTGCAACCAAGGCTGATGAGCACAAGCAAGGAGGCTTCTTTTTTGTTGTTGTTTTGAGACAGGGTCTTGCTCTGTCACACAGGCTGGGGTGCAGTGGCACGGTCACAGCTCACTGCAGCCTGGAATTCCTTGGCTCAAGTGATCGTCCTGCCTCAGCCTCCCAAGTAGCTGGGACTACAGACATGAGCTACCACCATGCCTGGCTAACTTTTAATTTTAGTGTAGAGATGGGGTCTCACTCTGTTGCCCAAGCTGGGCTTGAACTCTGGGCTCAAGCAATTCTTCTGCCTCAGCCTCCCAAAGTGTTAGGATCACAGGCATGAGCTGTGCCCAAATGTAAGAAGGCTTCACACAAAGGAAGGAATGAGTCACTAACATGCTGATGATAAAGCAGAAGATAACAGTCCCCCCTACAACCCCCAAAGTCCCAAGGCTGTGGGACTCCAAGAGAAGCGTTTCAAATGGCTGCAGAGTCAGAGGGTGGATGGCGTTCTGTTCTCCAGCTGTGAAGCTTTCGAGATCTAGCAAGGACTAGCAAGTCAGAGGAAGCACCCGGAAGTAGGTGGCTAAACTGAAGAAAATTGCCCTAGGCCAGTGTTCCTCTAACTTCAGTGCATACCAGCATCCCCAGGAGGACTTGCTTACACTTTGATTGCTGGACCCATCCCCAGAGTTTAATTTAGTAGGTCTGTAGTGAGGCTTGAGAATTTGCATTTCCAGCAAGTTGCCAGGTGAGGCTGCTGCAGTGGCTGCTGCGGCAGCTGGTCCCATACTTTTAGAAGCACTGGTTAAGGAAGTGATGACTGCGTTGAAAGCCCTGGATTCAGCCCACACCAGCTTCAAACCCAACTCTAGTCATATGATTTGCGGTAATTCACATAACCTCTCTGTTCCTTAGTTTTCTCATCTGTAGAGTGAAGCTAAGAGCAACTACCTCCTGGGGTTCAGGGGAGGCTTCCTGGAGGAGATGGCATCTAAGCTGAGACCTGAGGGATGAGCAGACAAGTTGGCCAGGGGATGGATAGGGAGGACAGGCTGGGGTGTGTACCAGACAGAAGCCATAGCATTTTCAGAGCCCAAGGAGGAAGGAGCACATGCCTTCTAGGGAGCTGAGAGGAGTTATGTAGCAAGTGCTTTGTAAGTGATACTGAAATGCTACCAATCTGTTTTGGGCAGGATTGCAGTGGAGAGGAAGCCAACCAGGGTATGGAAAATGGGTTGCTGGATGGGCTGAGACATAGTACAAGTTATTTGTGCTCTTTTTCACTGGCCAGAATGCAGTCACATGACCTTACCTAGCTACAAGGGATGCTGGGAAACGTAGTCCCTGGCCTGGCAGGGGAGAAAGGATTCCTGGAGGAAAGCCAGCTCTCTGTGCCACTGTGGTTTTCAGGTCCCCTCTCTCACTTCTTCTCCACCTTGCTCACTTTGCTCTGCTCTGTTGGGTGAATGAATTTTACAGATGAAGAAGCTGAGGTTCAGAGAGGTTAAGTAATTTCCCCAGCATTCCTCAGCTGATTGTGACAGGGCCAGGAATTGAATTCATCCCAAAGGCCTTGTTTGGCTAGATCTGGTTTTGGTGCTTTTCAGATCCTCCATGAGCCAGTCTTTCCCACTACAGCCTCAGCCATGTCATTGGACTAAGTAACCCCTATGTGGTTACAACACAGTAGTTTTTTTGTTTTTTTGTTTTTTTGCGGAGGTCTGGGGGCAGGGGGATAGAGTCTTGCCCTGCTGCCCAGGCTAGAGTGCAGTGACACAGTCTTGGCTCACTGCAACCTCTGCCTCCTTGGTTCAAGTGATTCTCGAGCTTCAGCCTCCCAAGTAGCTGGGACTATACAGGTCGTGCGCCACCACGCCTGGCTAAATTTTTTAACTTTTGGTAAAGATGGGGTTTCGCTATGTTGCTCAGGCTGGTCTTGAACTCCTCGCCTCAAGCGATCTACCTGCCTCGGCCTCCCAAAGTGCTGGGATTACAGGGGTCAACCACCGTGCCCAGCCACAACACAAAAGTCCTTCTGTTTCTCCATTATATCAGCAGGAAACTGCCAGCTTTTCTTCACTTACTCGTTCATTCATGCAGCACGCACTTGTGCATTTATGGTGTGTGCCAGGCATTGTGCTTTGGGCTGGGAGCTGCAGAGGAACAAGACACGGTCCCTTTTGTTCAAGACACTCACGTGGTCTGGCCACCGAGAGGGCTGGGCACACAGAGTCCATGTGAGAAGTGAGACGTGCTGTGTCCCTGAGCTCACCCACCAGGAGTACAGAGTGTACCGTGGACACGCAGAGGGTGCCCAGCAAGTGGTTAAACATTACAATTCAAGCTCCCTTGTGCATTTTGCTAATCAAAGCTATAATTATGATATTTTGTGTTTCATATTCCGAAATGCAGTTTTCAGATTCCTGAAACAATAAAATAGCCCTTGCATGATGACAGTTTTATATGCAGAAAACACAGTGTACTGCAATGATATTTTTACGAGCCTTTAGCAGAGCAAATGATGACGTATCTCTGGCTTCTGCAGCAGGTTGCTGTTTACGTCGGTTAAGTTGATTTCTCTGTCTCTTTTTTTTTTTTTTTTTTTTTTTTTT
>NW_012103365.1:418833-421330 GCF_000951045.1 Mandrillus leucophaeus
TTTTTGTTTTTTTTTTGAGACAGAGTCTTGCTCTGTCACCCAGGCTGGAGTACAGTGGCACGATTTTGGCTCACTGCAACCTCCGCCTCCCAGGTCCAAGCGATTCTTCTGCCTTGGCCTCCTAAGTAGCTGGGATTACAGGTGCACACCACCACACCCAGCTAGTTTTTGTATTTTTAGTAGAGGTGGGGTTTTCACCATGTTGGTCAGATCTCAAACTCCTGACCTCGTGATCCACCCGTCTCGGCCTCCCGAAGTGCTGGGATTACAGGCGTGAGCTACCGCACCCGACCTTGTCTGTCTCTTTATGGTATGTGGGGAGATTTGTTTTTAAAGGGAAAAGGGGAAGAGAGGGTTGGGGAGGGCTCCTTAAAATTATACCAGAGGCCGGACACAGTGGCTCACGCCTGTAATTCCAACACTTTGGGAGGCTGAGGCTAGAAGATCACTTGAGCTCAGGAGCGGCAAGACACCATCTCTACAAAAAAATTTTTAAAATAAGTCAGGCATGGTGGCACATGCCCGTAGTCCCAGCTACTCGGGAGGCTGAGGCGGGAGGATCCCTTGAGCCCAGGAATTCGAGGATGCAGTGAGCTATGATTATGCCAATGCACTCCAGCCTGGACGAGAGAGCAAGACACCCACCCAGTCTCTTAAAAAAGAAAAAAAAGAGCCCAGGCACGGTGGCTTACGCCTGTAATCCCAGCACTTTGGGAAGCTGAGATGGGCGGATCACCTGAGGTCAGGAGTTCAAGATCAGCCGGCACACACCTGTAATCCCAGCTACTCAGGAGGCTGAGGCACAAGAATCACTTGAACCCAGGAGGTGGAGGTTGCAGTGAGCCAAGATTTAGCCACTGCGCTCCAACCTGGGCGATAGAGTGAGACTCCATCTCAAAAAACAAAAGAAAGAAATTCCACCAGATTCATTCTAGAGCTGGGTTTCTTAGCCTCAGCACTGACATGGGGCCAGATCTTCATTGTAGGGTACTGTTCTATTTATTTTAGGATGTTTAGCAGCATCCCTGGCCTCTATCCACTACATGCTAGTTGCACCCCTAGAGTTGCAACAACCAAAAATGTCTCTAGACGTTGCCAAATGTCCCTTGAGGGAGCAAAATTGCCCAAGGTTGAGAGTCGCTGTTCAGGACTCTGTTTCCGATTGCTGCTGTAACAAATTGCTGCAATTACTTAGCGGCTTTAAAACAACAAATTTATTATCTTATAGTTCCTGGAGATCAGAAGTTCTGAAATCTAGGAGTCAGCATCATTGTGTTCCTTCTGGAGGCCCCAGGAGAAAATCGGTTTCTTTGTCTTGTCCAGATTCTAGGGGCTGTCCTCATTACTTGGGCTCCTGGCCCCTCTCTCCATCGTTGAAGCCGGCAGTGTGGCAACTTCACACCTTTCTGTCTTTGGTCACATCTCTTCCTCTAACTCTGACCCTTCTACCTCCTTTTTCTTTTTTGGAGACGGAGTCTTGCTCTGTCACCCAGACTGGAGTACAGTGGAGTGATCTCGGCTCACTGCAAGCTCTGCCTCCCGGGTTCATGCCCTTCTCCTGCCTCAGCCTCCTGAGTTCTGGGACCACGGGCGCACGCTGCCACGCCTGGCTAATTTTTTTGTATTCTTAGTAGAGACGGGGTTTCACCGTGTTAACCAGGATGGTTTCGATCTCCTGACCTGGTGATCCGCTCGCCTCGCCCTCTCAAAGTGCTGGCATTACAGGCGTGAGCCACCACGCCTGGCCTTCTCTACCTCCTTTTTATAAGGATCCTTGTGATTATACTGGGCTCACAGGATAATCCACGACTGTCTCCCATCTTAAGATCCTTAATCACATCTGCGAAGTCCCTTTGGCCATATAAGGTAACATATTCACAGGTTCCAGGGATTAGGATGTAGACATCTTAGGGGGACCATTTTTCTGCCTGCCACATAGACAGTTTGGCCTCAGGGTATAATGAAATTTGCTTATGGAGGGCTTGTAGGGAGCGAAGTGATTTAGGGAGCCGGAGACCGGGGGATTATTGGGGCATAACAGCAGCTAGTACTTTTGAGAGTCAAGTCTATCCCAGACACCATGTGCCTAATCTCATTGTATCCTCAGAGCAACTGCTGCAGGGGTACTGTTTAGCTGACCCCTGTTTACAGAGGAGGCAACTATCCAAGGAAGGCTTTCTGGAGGCCAGGTGCAGTAGCTCATGCATGTAATCAACTTTGGGAGGTCAAGGCAGGAGGATCGCTTGGGGCCAGGAGTTCAGAGGCAAGAGGATCACTTGAGCTTGGGAGACTGAGGCTGCAGTGAGCCATGATTGCACCACTGCACTCCAGCCTGGGTGACAGAGTGAGACCCTGTCTCAAAAAAAAAAAAAAAGAGACCAGAGACCAGCCTGGGCAATGTAGGGAGATGCTCATCTCTACAAAAATAAAATAACATACTTAGCCAGATGTGGGTGGTATGTACCTGTAGTCCCAGGTACTCTGGAGGCTGAGGTGG
>NW_012103365.1:421380-434827 GCF_000951045.1 Mandrillus leucophaeus
TTCGATCTCCTGACCTGGTGATCCGCTCGCCTCGCCCTCTCAAAGTGCTGGCATTACAGGCGTGAGCCACCACGCCTGGCCTTCTCTACCTCCTTTTTATAAGGATCCTTGTGATTACACTGGGCTCACAGGATAATCCACGACTGTCTCCCATCTTAAGATCCTTAATCACATCTGCGAAGTCCCTTTGGCCATATAAGGTAACATATTCACAGGTTCCAGGGATTAGGATGTAGACATCTTAGGGGGACCATTTTTCTGCCTGCCACATAGACAGTTTGGCCTCAGGGTATAATGAAATTTGCTTATGGAGGGCTTGTAGGGAGCGAAGTGATTTAGGGAGCCGGAGACCGGGGGATTATTGGGGCATAACAGCAGCTAGTACTTTTGAGAGTCAAGTCTATCCCAGACACCATGTGCCTAATCTCATTGTATCCTCAGAGCAACTGCTGCAGGGGTACTGTTTAGCTGACCCCTGTTTACAGAGGAGGCAACTATCCAAGGAAGGCTTTCTGGAGGCCAGGTGCAGTAGCTCATGCATGTAATCAACTTTGGGAGGTCAAGGCAGGAGGATCGCTTGGGGCCAGGAGTTCAGAGGCAAGAGGATCACTTGAGCTTGGGAGACTGAGGCTGCAGTGAGCCATGATTGCACCACTGCACTCCAGCCTGGGTGACAGAGTGAGACCCTGTCTCAAAAAAAAAAAAAAAAGAGACCAGAGACCAGCCTGGGCAATGTAGGGAGATGCTCATCTCTACAAAAATAAAATAACATACTTAGCCAGATGTGGGTGGTATGTACCTGTAGTCCCAGGTACTCTGGAGGCTGAGGTGGGAGGATCACTTGAGCCCACGAGTTGGAGGCTGCAGTGAGCTATGATTGCACCACCGCACTGCAGCCTGGCCAACAGAGCCAGACTCTCTTTCTCTCAACGACGACAACAACTACAACAGCAACAACAACAACAACACAACAAACCCAAAAGAGACAAACAAGAAAGGCTCTCTGGAGGAGGTCAAAATTTGAGCTGCGTCTTGAAGAGATTAAAGGGTTTTGCTAGTGAGTGGGAAAGGGATTCCAGGCAGAGGTGTTACTGGTGGAGGATGTCCATGTTCTTGGCGTTTTAAGCAAACAACTGGACAAAACACACGAACAAAGGAAGGAAAGAATAAAGCAATGAAAGCAAATATTTACGGAAAACAAAAGTACACTCCACAGGGTGGGAGTGGGCTCGAGCAAGTGGCTTACAGAACTGCCTGGGGTTTAAACACCCTCTAGAGGTTTCCCGTTGGTTACTTGATGTATACCCTATGTAAATGAAGTAGTGGCCTGGGATCAGTCTGATAGGTTGTGGAAAGCCACCAATCAGAGGCTGAAGTGAAGTTACAAATGAAGTTTCCTATACAAATGAAGACTTGGCCAGCACCAGCCTGATTGGTTGTGGGAAGGGACCAATCAGAGATAATTTCAGTTTTTCATCTGCCACACAGAAAAGTTGGGGGTTGCAAAGGGAGTAGCTTCTGTTCCTTTTGTTACTTGGGCGTGGAAAATTGGGATTTTCCTTTTGATTTAGTTTTAGGAGGTCAGCCTGAATCAGCCTCAGGTTCCCTGCCTCCAGACCCTATTCTCCTGCCTCAGAGGCACCTGCAGATAGATACAAGGGCAAGGAGGTGAGGAGAATTTGGTGGTGCCTGGAGATTGATTCTTAGACTTGGAAACTTGGGAAGCTGAGATGGCAGGGAGGAAGGGATGGATGGGCTTGATTCTGTAAATTGGTTCTTTCATTCTGATGTAAAGTGTACTATTTCTCTCAATAGTTTAAATAAATGTTTATGAGCACCCACTATATGCTAGGGGTGCAGACATTAATAAGACACTGATGTGAACTCTTAGCATGATGCTTGACTTAATCACTCCTAATGCTGCACCCCAGTAAATAAACACTGAGCAGCCAGGTGCAGTGGCTCATGCCTGTAATCCCAGCACTTTGGGATGCTGAGGCAGGCGGATCACTTGAGGTCAGGAGTTCAAGACCAGCCTGACCAACATGGTGAGACCCCGTCTCTACTAAAAATACAAAAATTAGCCAGGCGTGGTGGCGGGTGGCTGTAATCCCAGCTACTCAGGAGGCTAAGGCAGAAGAATCACTTGAACCCGGGAGGCAGAGGTTGCAGTGAGCCGAGATCGCACCACTGCACTCCAGCCTGGATAACAGAGCGAGACTCCGTCTCAAAACAAAAGAAACACTAAACAGAAAGGTATTTGAGTTCATGTTGAGCACCTGTGCACTGAAGGCAATACAAGGTATGGGGGGAGGGATGAAGACAGCAGTGCAGACCTTAGGATGTCACAGCCTGCCTGACAAGTCTGTTGTCTAGAACAGGGTCCCAGCTCCTAATGGTGGGACCCAGGATTCAAACCCTGGCCATGCGGCTGTAGAGCACAAGCTGTTAGCCACTGTATTGGGCTTTGGTTTTTGTTTCTTGTTTGAAGGAAACTGGGGACTCTAACTAGGGTTTAAAATATCTTCAGAACAAGCCAGGTGCAGCCCTCAACAGCCTAGCGCTGTGCAGTTCCGCTCCCTTAAGGTTGCCTTTTCAGGGATAGACTGTCACTTCTGGACCTAGCAGCTCCTGTCATTGAAGGAGAGTCCAGTGTAGCACTTGGTGTGCAGTCAGTCTTTCACATGCATTATTTGTCTTTCTTATTTCCATAGAAATTATGCCTTTTTGAGGTTGATAAGCAGATAAGAAGCTCTTCTGCTTTTTTTTTTTTTTTTTGAGACGGAATCTTGCTCTGTCATCCAGGCTGGAGTGCAGTGGCGCGATCTTGGCTCACCGCAAGCTCCACCTCCCAGGTTCACACCATTCTCCTGCCTCAGCCTCTCAGGTAGCTGGGACTACAGGCGCCCGCCACTACGCCTGGCTAATTTTTTGTATTTTTAGTAGAGACGGGGTTTCACCATGTTAGCCAGCATGGTCTCAATCTGCTGATCTCGTGATCCGCCCGCCTCGGCCTCCCAAAATGTTGGGATTACAGGTGTGAGCCTCTGCGCCCGGCCACTCTTCTGCTTTCTTATCACACATTCACAGCATGAAAGCCACACCGTCCCTTCTCTGAATTTGTGCTAAACTGTGAGAAACTCAGCTTCTTCTAGTTTGTGGAATAAGACAGTGTTCTTGGCATGGTATGTAAAGGAAGCAGACGGCTGGGCACTGTGACAGCCTGTAATCTCAACACTTTGGGAGGTTGAGGCGGGAGGATCACTTGAGACCAGGGGCTCGAGACCAGCCTAGGCAACAGAGCAAGACTCCGTCTGTAATAAATAAATAAAGGAACCAGAAGAAGACCTACCAGTGTAGGGATAGGGTGGGGAAGGGAAGTAGTAAGGGGAAGTAGAGCTAAAGTCTCATTTATCATACCTGGAAATCAGAAGATAGAATCAAACCAGATAAATTAAGAAATAATCAGGGCCGGGTGCGGTGACTCATGCCTGTAATCCCCGCAGTTTGGGAGGCCAAGATGAGTGGATCCCTTGAGTCCAGGAGTTTGAGACCAGCTGGGCAACATGGTGAAATCCCATCTCAACAAAAATATACAAAAATTAGCTGGGTATGGTGATGCGTGCCTGTGGTCCCAGCTACTCTGGCGGCTTATGTGGGAGGATCACTTGAGCTTGGGAAACAGAGGTTGCAGTGAGCCAAGATTGCACCACTGGACTCCAGCCTGGGTGACAGAGTAAGACCCTGTTTCCAAAAAAAAAAAAAAGAATCGGAGAAGCATATTATTTAGTTTTATATATATATACACACACACACACACACACACACACACACACACATATATATATGAGAGAGAGAGAGATAAAGGTAACACTGAGAATAGTTGGAAGTGGTTGCCTCTAGGGGTGGGAAGTAGGGCCGCCCATGCACAGTTGCAAAGGTTGTTCACTAGAGTTGAGCAGTACCCCACCTATATGATCATATACAGTGGCCCTAGTAAGAAAAAGGTGTTTAAAGTATTTTTTAAATTATATATAAATAATATACAGTGGCCCAAAGCCTGGCTGGGTTTAGACACAGTCTCACTCTGTTGCCCAGACTGGAGTAAAGTGGCACGATCTTGGCTCACTGCAGACTCTGCCTCCTGGCTTCAAACAATTCTCCCACCTCAGCTTCCCCAGGAGCTGGGATTACAGGTGCCCGCCACCACGCCCTGCTAATTTTTGTATTTTTAGTAGAGACGGGGTTTCACCATGTTGGCCAGGCTGGTCTCGAACTCCCGACCTCAGGTGATCTGCCTGCTTTGGCCTTCCAAAGTGTTGAGATTACAGGAGTGAGCCACCATGCCTGGCTGGTTTGGGGCTTTTCATATTGCATGTGACAGAAAACCTATCTGTAACTAGCTAAATAGCCCTTTCCCCTACTGCCCCCCCAAAAGGCGGGGTTTATTGTATCATGTGATTCAGAAATCTACGCGGGGCTTGGTAGTTTGGTTTCGGGAACATCTGGATTCCAGGTCTCAAATGACATCATCACTTCATTTTCCTCTTTCTCTGGTTCTGCCCTCCACCACACATCAGCTTTGTTCCGTGTTGGTCTCAGCCCCAGTCTCAAGTTCACATTCAGCATGAAAAGGCTGATCACCTCTTCCAGTCACTCAAGCAAAAAGCCCCAGGTTTGCCGCAATGGGCTAGAATAGTTTGACTGATCACATGACCACCTCTGAGCCAGTCTCTGTGGCCAGGCACCCCAGTGGTTGGTTTAGGCCTGGATCTTGTGACATACTCCTAAACACATGACTTGAGGGTAGGGCAGAGGCAGATCCTCACACAGAAGCTGGTGCATGATTCCAGGATTCCAGGTGGCTGATCAGTCACCTGTGTCCATTGTGGTTGTAGTCAAGGCTGTGTGGGTTGTGCTGGGCATACACTAGCGTGTGCATTGGTCAGCTTGGGGGGCCCTGCGTTGGCTTTGGGATGCTGGTTCCCAGGAGTGGCGGTGGGAAGATTCCACCCGCTTTCTACAGTAGGAAGGCAGGTCCTGGGGTGAGGGTGAACCCCGGGGGGACCAGTGGCCACTGTGGCTTGACCCACAGGCCTTGACCTGAGCATTGCAGGCGTAGTTTCCTGCCCCTATAACTGCCAGATCGAGACTCAGTGAGACAGTGGTTTCCGTGGCCAGAGTCTGAAATAGTCTGTTCCTGGAGGATTCCTGAAGAAGCTTGGCTTTGCTACGAGCCAGACGTCCGGGTCACAAGTCTGGCTGGGACCCAAGGCTCAGTCCCCTTTATTTACGATAATAGAAATGATGATAATAATAGCTGTTGAGTTCACGGGGTGAGTACAATTATGCATCCCCACCGAGGCTCAAGAGGTGAAGTCACATAGCCAGTTAGTGGCAGAGATGGGGCTTGAACCTGGTCTTCCTGACTCAGCTACCTTTCCATAGAAATAGGAACTGGAGGCCGGACACAGTGGCTCATTCCTTTAATCCCCAGCACTTTGGGAGGCCGAGGAGGGTGGATCACTTGAGGGCAGGAGTTCAAACAAAAAAATTTGAAAAAAAAGAAAAAGAAAAAAGAAAAGAAATGAGGACTGGGAGGAGAAGATGTGGATGCCTGAGTGAGGTAGAGAAAGAAAACTTTCAAGAGAATCCTGATGTCTTTCAGCTGGAGTCCTGTTCTCATCACAGGCGCAGATCCTTTCTTTGGGCCAAGGGAACCCCAGGTTAGATAGAGATCCCTAGGAGGCTGGGTACCGTGCCTGGTGTTAGAACAGGCCTCTGGGAACTGACTTAGGGGCTAAGGAAGGTTTCTTGCGTGTCTGGGGAAATCCAGCATCCTCCAGGTACCCAGTCCTCATGTGCAAATGTAAGAGTGTCTGCCAAGTTAGGCCTCTGGATTGAGGCCACAGTTTTCTCAGGTTGACCCTGCCCAGGCACCCATTTGTCATAAAGGATGTGACCTTTAGGTCAGGTGCAGTGGCTCACGCCTGTCATCCCAACACTTTAGGAGGCCAAGGCGGAAGGATTGCTTGAGGCCAGGAGTTCAAGACTAGCCTGGGCAACATAGTGAAACCGTGTCTCTACAAAGATAAAAAATTAGGTGGGCAAACCTGGGCGCAGTGGCTCACGCCTGTAATCCCAGCACTTTGGGAGGCTGAGGCGAGTGGATCACCTGAAGCCAGGAATTCGAGACCAGCCTGACCAACATGGTGAAACCCTGTCTCTACTAAAAATACAAAAAATTAGCTGGGCGTGGTGGCACATGCTTGTAATCCCAGCTACTCAGGAGGCTGAGGCAGGAGAATCCCTTGAATCCGGGAGGCAGAGGTTGCAGTGAGCCAAGATAGTGCCATTGCACTCCAGCCTGGGCAACAAGAACGAAACTCCATCTCAAAAAAAAAAAAAAAAAAAATTAGGTGGGCATAGTGACACACACCTGTAGTCCCAGCTACTCAGGAGGCTGAGGTAGGAGAATCACTTGAGCCCAGAGATCAAGGCTGCAATGAGCTATGATCGCACCATTGTACTCCAGCATGGGCAGCAGAGCAAGACCCTTTCTCAAAAAATAAAACTTTACAAAAAAGAAGATGTGATTTTTTTATGATATGGGAGAGGAGCTACTGTTACCAAATAAAATTAGCAAGTAGAAAGGAAAAAAGAAAATTACAGTAGATTATACAAGTTTAGGTATCAAAGTATAAAGATTGTGAGTCCAGGATTGTTATACTGCCCCATGGCATAAGAGACCCAGATTCTCTTTGTCTCATAGCTCTTCAAGCCTCAGCACATGGCCATCCACCTCATGGTCTAAGGTAGCTGCTTGAGCTCCGGCAGTCATATATGCATTTCAGTCAGCAGGTTGGAAGGCGAGCCAAGGGGCACATTCCCTTTGAGAACCCTTCCCTATAGTTGCACACAGTCATTCTTATATCCCATTGGCGAAAACTTGTTCACACAGTTACATCTATCTGCAAAGGACTCTGGGAAATGTATCCTGAGTGGCCATGTGACATGCTTAGCCAAAACCCGGTGGTTCTGTTATTAACAAAGAAAGAGTGAACAGCTATTGGAGGATAGTTGGCCACAGCTGCCTTAAGAGCAAATTTATGACAACTCAAAAGCCATAAAACAGATGACACTCACTTAGCTCTGGAATGCATATCAAGTGCCTGCTGTGTACAAGGCTCTGTGCCAGGCAGGGTCACAGCTGCTTGTCTTCGTTTCCCAGGGCCGAGGAGAACGTCAGGTCTGTGGTGGGACATGGCCGAGGGCCGGGCTCCCCACGCTGTAAGATGAGGGAGTCGGCTAGGTGAATTAATTGTGTAAGGAGCCAGGATTTACTTGCTAGCAGCCCAGATCCTGAATCTGAGCGTGCTTTTTTATCGTTTTTTGCTTATTTGAGATGAGGTCTTGCTCTATCGCCCGGCAGTGGCACAATCTCAGTTACTACAGCCTCTGCCTCCCCAAGTTCAAGTGATCCTCCCACCTCAGCCTCCTGAGTAGCTGGGACTATAGGCACACACCACCACGCCCGGCTAATTTTTGTATTTTTTCGTAGAGACAGAGTTTTGCCATGTTGCCCAGGCTGGTCTCGAACTCCTGAGCTCAAGCGATCCGCCCACCTTGGCCTTCCAAAGTGCTGGAATTACAGGCATGAGCCATTGCGCCTGGCCCTGGATATGAGCTTTTAACCACCAAACTACACTGTCTGGAGGTCTGCAGGTTGGGGCTGTGGTTCTGGACCTTCTCCTGGCACCATCCTGGCCCCCAGTGGCTGCTGAGTAGGCTGGGCCTGCTGGCAGCTCCTGGCACCACACCATGTTGGTCAGCAGGGATTCTGGCCAAGGGCTGACCAGGGCAGAGTAGGCGCTGGGGCTGGGAGCAGCTGACAGTGTGGAGAAGCCAGCCCAGGGCTCAGGGAAGATTTTGGTGACAAGCAGGATCAGGTGGCTCTGGCATTGGATCCAGGCCTATGACGTGTCTTGCCCAGAGGATAAGAAATAAACTCAGCAGTTCACGTCGATTTTCAAACTGTGAATATAGAAATCAATGTGTGGGTGGTGTGTTAAGGAAAAAGATTAAACAGAAAGAAAATACTTAAGTAGAATAGAAAATAGCAAGAGTGGGCCAAGCGCAGTGGCTCACGCCGGTAATCCCAGTGCTTTGGGAGGGCAAGGTGGGAGGATCATTTGAGGCTGGAAGTTCAAGACCAGCCTGGCCAACATAGTGAGACTCTGTATGTACAAAAATAAAAATCTTTAGCCGGGCATGGTGGCATGGACTGCTCTGGAGGCTGAGGCGGGAGGATCGCCTGAACCCAGCTGTTGGAGGCTACAGTGAGCTGTGATCACACCACTGCACTCCAGCTGGGGCGATCTGTCTCTAAAAATAAAATTTAAATAAAAAAAGGCAAGAGTGCATTATACAAAGTAAGGCTAAGCACAATTTCTTGAAATTTTACAAGCATGTACTGGGTTAAGATATAAATATATTTCCTGCTTCAGTAGCCAAAGGACCAAAGCCTTGGCTCTAGAAGACTGCGCACCTGACGGACAGCACTGTCAAAAAAATTGGAGTTATTGGTTTGATGTAAAAAAAAATTTTTAACTAATTTACTATTTTGTGTCTGAAGCAATCCAGCTTTGTAAAAAAGTTAAAGCAGTATAGAAATGTACAAAGTTTTAAAAAGCTGGCCAGGCTCAGTGGCTTATGTCTGTAATCCTAGCACTTTGGGAGGCCAAGGCGGGCAGATCACTTGAGGTCAGGAGTTCAAGATCACCCTGGCCAACATGGTGAAACCCTGCCTCTACTAAAAATATAAAAATTAGCCAGGCATGGTGGTGGGCTTCTGTAGTCCCAGCTACTCGAGAGGCTGAGGCAGGAGAATCCCTTGAACCTGGGAGGCAGAGGTTGCAGTGAGTGAAGATCGTGCCACCTCACTCCAGCCTGGACAACAGAGCAAGACTCCATCTCAAAAAAATTAAAAAGTTTCCCCCAGCTCTACAAATGCTTATTTCAAGTGCTGTACAGTTGCTGTAGATTTTTCAGGGAAGTTTTCATGCACGTACACATGTCCTTTTTCTTTTCTTGGAGACAGGGTCTTGCTGTGTTGCCCAGGCTGGAGTGTTGTGGTGCAATTTCAGCTCACTGCAACCTCTGGGCTCACTTGAACCTCCTAGGCTCAAGTGATCCTCCCACCTCAACCTCCTGAGTAGCGGGGACTACAGGCGCACACCACCACACCCAGCTAATTTTTTGTATTTTTTTGTAAAGACAGGGTCTCATTATGTTGCCCAATCTAGTCTCAAACTCCTGGGCTCAAGCGATCCTCCCACTTTGCCCTCCCAAAGTGCTGGGATTACAGACATGAACCACCACATCCAACTTTCTTTTCTTTAACTTTGGCTTTCTTGAGCTATAATTCACATACCTTACAATCTGCTCATTTAAAATGTACAATTCTGGCTGGGCACAGTGGCTCGTGCCTGTAATCCCAGCCCTTTGGGAGGCTGAGGTGGGCAGATCACGAGGTCAGGAGTTTGAGAACAGCCTGGCCAATGCTGTGAAACCCTGTCCCTAAAACATAAAAAAATACAAAAAATACAAAAATTAGCTGGTTGCAGTGGTGCGTGTCTGTAGTCCCAGCTATTTGGGAGGCTGAGGCAGGAGAATTATTTGAACCTGGGAGGCAGAGGTTACAGTGAGCCGAGATCACGTCACTGCCCTCCAGCCTGGGTGACAGGGTGAGACTCCGTCTCACATAGATAGATAGATAGAGAGATAGATAGATAGTACAATTCAATGGTTTTTAGTATGTTCAGTCATATAGCCACAATCAATTATAGAACCTTTTCATCAACTCAAAAGAAACCCCATACCCATTAGCAATCATTCCCCATTTCCCCCCAACCATTCCCACCACCACACACTTCCTCCATCCTCAGGCAACCATTAATCTGCTTTCTGTTGCTGTAGCTTTGCCTTCTCTGGAAGTTTCATATACAGAGAATTAGTCAATGTGTATAGTCTTTTGTGACTGCCTTTCGCCTCCCCTAGTGATTGTAAATTTCATCCATATTGGGGTGTATCTCAGCACCTAGGAGTGGAATTGCTGTCATGCGGTAACTCAGTATTTAACTTTTTGAGATGTTGTTTTTTTCTGTTTTTGTTTTTTTTTTATTTTGTTTTAGACAAGGTCTCACTCTCGCCCAGGCTGGAGTGCAATGGCACAATCTCAGCTCACTGCAACCTCTGCCTCCCAGGCTCAGGCAATTCTCTCACCTCAGCCTCCCAAGTAGTTGGGATCATAGGCATGCATGCACCACCACGCCTGGCTACTTTTTATATTTTTAGTAGAGACAGGGTTTCACCATGTTGGCCAGGCTGGTGCCAGAGTGTTTTCTAAGGCAGTTGGCACCATTTTACATTCCACCAGGAGTGCAGAAGGGTTTCAATTTTTCCACATCCTTGCCAGCCCTTGTTATTTTCCATTTTTTAACTTGTATCTGTCTTAGTGGGTGTAACATTCATTTGTATTTCCCTAATGGCCATTGATGTTGAGTATCTTTCCATGTGTTTATTGGCCACGCGTATATGTTTTTGAGAGAAATGTCTTTTCAAACTCTTTGCCCATTTTTATTTGATTTGTCTTTTTATTGTTGAATTGTAAGAGTTCTTAATATAGTCCTTTATCAGATACATAATTTGCAAAATTTGTGGGTTGTCTCTTTCTCTCTCTCTCTTTTTTTTTAAGAAGGAGTCTCCTTCTGTCGCCCAGGCTGGAGTGCTGTGGTGTGATCTCAGCTCACTGCAACCTCCGCCTCCCGGGTTCAAGCAATTCTCCTGCCTCAGTCTCCTGAGTAGCTGGGACTACAGGCACATGCCACCATGCCTGGCTAATTTTTGTATTTTTAGTAGAGACGGGGTTTCACCATGTTGGCCAGGATGGTCTCGAACTCCTGACCTTAGGTGATCTACCCAGCTCAGCCTCCCAAAGTACTGGAATTACAGGCATGAGCCACCATGCCCGGTCTCTCTTTACTCTCTTGATGGTATCCTTTGAAGCAAAAAAGTTTTTGATTTTGGTGATGTTCAATTTATTTATTTATTTATGAGATAGAGTCTCACTTTACCACCCAGGCTGGAGTGCAGTGGTGCAATCTCAGCTCACTGCAACCTCTACCTCCCAGGTTCATGCAATTCTCATGCCTCGGCCTCCCAGGTAGCTAGGATTACAGGCGGGTGCCACCACACCTGGCTAATTTTTTGTATTTTTGGTAGAGTCAGGGTTTCGCCACTTTGGCCAGGCTGGTCTCAAACCCCTGACCTCATGTGATCCACTTGCTTCAGCCTTCCAAAGTACTGGGATTACAAGCGTGAGCTCCCACCTCCAGCCCAGGTGATGTCCAATTTATCTATTATTTTGTTGTTGTTGCTTTTGGCATCTTATCCAAGAAGGCTTTGCCTAACTCAAGGTCATGAAGAATTTATTCTATATTTTCTTCTAATCGAATTTTAGCTCCTAATTTAGGCTTTTGATCCATTTTGAGTTAATTTTTGGGTATGGCATACGGAAGGGGATAAACTTCATTTTTTTGCACGTGGATATTCATTTATCCCAACACCATTTGTTGAAAAGATTCTTCCAGCCGGGCGTGGTGGCTCACACCTGTAATCCCAGCACTTTGGGAGGCCAAGGTGGGCGGATCACAAGGTCAGGAGTTCGAGACCATCCTGGCTAAAAAGGTGAAATCCCGTCCCTACTAATAATACAAAAATTAGCCGGGCGTGGTGGTGGGCGCCTGTAGTCCCAGGTACTCGGGAGGTTGATGCAGGAGAATGGTGTCAACCTGGGAGGCAGAGCTTGCAGTGAGTCAAGATTGCACCACTGCACTCCAGCCTGGGCAACAGAGCGAGACTCTGTCTCACAAAAAAAAAAAAAAAAGGATTCTTCCTTCCCTGTTGAATCATCTTGGCATGCTAGTTGAAAATCAAGTGGCTGTAAAACTAAGGGTGAATTATCTTGGCACCCTTGTTGAAAATCAGGTGGCTGTAAATGTGACAGTTCTATCCTACAATCTTCCTGAACTCTTTCTTGATTATTTTTGCGTGTCTGTGGGTATGGGACCTTCCCCTTTCTAACAGTCATGGAGTATTTCATAGTGTAGAGAGAAATACTGTAATCTGTGTAATGAGCTTCTATTGGACATTTGGGGCTGTTGGGTTTTGTTTTGTTTTGTTTTGTTGCTGTTACTGATTGTGCTACAGAAAATGCTTTTAGGCCAGGCATGGTGGCTCATGCCTGTAATTCCAGCACTTTGGGAGGCCGAGGCAGGTGGATCACCTGAGGTCAGGAGTTCGAGACTAGCCTGGCCAACATGGTGAAACCCTGTCTCTACTAAAAATACGAAAATTAGCTGGGCGTGGTGTTGGATGCCTGTAATCCCAGCTGCTCGGAAGACTGAGGCAGGAGAATTGCTTGAACCCAGGAGGTGGAAGTTGCAGTGAGCCGAGATCATGCCACTGCACTCCAGCCTGGGTGACAGAGTGAGACTCCATCTCAAAGAAAAACAAACAAAAAAACACACATTAAAAAAAAAAAAAACGCTTTTAGGGGTACTCCTTCATTCCGGGAAAGTGCGTCGAGTGCCTTCTCTGTGCTATACACTTTGGGAGGTATTGGGCATACAGGCAATAACAAAGTAAACGGAGTGATTTCACTTTGAGAAAAGCACAGTGAAGAAATGAAACACGACTGTAATCCCAGCATTTTGGGAGGCCAAGGCAGGAGGATCACTTGAGCCCAGGAGATTGAGATGAGTCTGGGCAACATAGGGAGACCCTGTCTCTACAAAAAAACAAACAAAATTGGCCAGGCTTGGTGGTATACACCTGTGATCCCAGCTACTTGGGAGGCTGAGCAGGAGGATCACTTGGGCCTGTGAGGTCAAGCAGTCACCTAGGTGAGCCAGGATTGCACCACTGCACTCCTGCCTGGACGACAGAGCTGTCTTAAAAAAAAGAAAAAAGTCTGGACGTGGTGGCTCACACCTGTAATCCCAGCGCTTTGGGAGGCCCAGGCAGGTGGATCACCTGGGGTCAGAAGTTCGAGACCAGCTTAGCCAACATGGTGAAAGCCCTCTCTACTAAAAATGCAAAAATTAGCTAGTTGTGGTGGTGGACACCTGGAATCCCAGCTACACGGGAGGCTGAGACAGCAGAATCGCTTGAACCTGGGAGGTGGAGGTTGCAGTGAGCCAAGATCGCACCATTGCATTCCAGCCTGGGTGACAAGAGTGAAACTCTGTCTCAGAAAAAAAAAAAAGAAGAAGAAATGGAACAGGGAAGGCCGGGCGCAGTGGCTCAAGCCTGTAATCCCAGCACTTTGGGAGGCCGAGACGGGCGGATCACGAGGTCAGGAGATCGAGACCATCCTGGCTAACAC
>NW_012103365.1:435112-445250 GCF_000951045.1 Mandrillus leucophaeus
GGCTGAGGCAGGAGAATGGCGTAAACCCGGGAGGCGGAGCTTGCAGTGAGCTGAGATCTGCCCGCTGCACTCCAGCCTGGGCGACAGAGCGAGACTCTGTCTAAAAAAAAAAAAGAAATGGAACAGGGTGATATGCAAGGGAGTGATTGGATATGCATGTTGGGTTAAGGGTTTTTTGATTTGGGGATTCACAGAATATTTCACTGAAGAGGCATCCTGTGAGCTGTGAGCTCGATGAGAAAGAGCCCACTGTTAGGAAGGTTGTTCCAGGCACAAGGAACAGCAAGTACAAAGGCCCGGAGGTCGAAATGAACTTAGTGTGCTCACAGAACAGGAAGAAACCCGGTGTGCCTGGAGAGCAGCCAGGGCCGGAGGAGAAGCGGGCAGCACGCTAGATGAACACAGCTCTTGCAGCCTTACTAAGGCATTTGGATTTTATTATGAATGTGAAAGGAAGCTGCTGGGGGTGGGCGTTAAGCAGAGGAGTGCCTCGATCTAATTGATGTGCTAAAAAGAACACTCTGCTTAAGAAGCAGTTGCTTTCCCAACCTGGTTCCAACATTTGCAAACACTGAATTCTTAAAAGTGGAATGACTGGGTCAGCGGGTTTAGATATTTAAAATGTTCCTGGGTGCTGCCAACTGCCTCCCCCCAAAAATAGCTCTAGGTTTTACCCTAAGGGTGCCAGCGCCTGCGATAGCCTGCAGCATTTGGGGTGAGAGTCGGGTGAATTCGCACCCCTGGGCCCCAGCACCCACTCTCTGGCCGTTGCTTTCCTTGTAGGACCTTCGCCTCTGCATTTGCCCAGTAACTCTGGCTGTGCCGGATACTGCTTGGGTAAAACGAGTACCCCAGGAACATGGCAGACGAAGATCTCATCTTCCGCCTGGAAGGCGTTGATGGCGGTCAGTCCCCCCGAGCTGGCCATGATGGTGATTCTGATGGGGACAGCGACGATGAGGAAGGTTACTTCATCTGCCCCATCACTGATGACCCAAGGTCCAACCAGAATATCAATTCCAAGGTTAATAAGTACTACAGCAACCTAACAAAAAGTGAGCGGTATGGATCCAGTGGGTCCCCGGCAAACTCTTTCCACTTCAAGGTGAGTGAGCCACCTACACCACCTTCCCCACCCAGGTTAGCTGCTGTGTAAGGGATGGAGGGTTGGGGTCGCTGGTTGGGGTCTTCTTCGTATTTCCAAACCCTGGCCAGTGCTCTAAACTCTGATCTGAGGATATACTTGTTAAGCAGGGAGGGTATTGTTGCTTTAAAATAAATTTCATTACCTTGGAGCTGGGTGTTTTTCAAATAGTAGCCCAGGGCACACTACGGAGTTGTGAAAACCTTTTGCTGAGTTTTGTCCAATGTTTTGTTTTGTTTATTTATTTATTTTAGTTTTCTTTAGAGACAGAGTTTTGCTCTGTCACCCAGGCTGGAGTGCAGAGGTGCTGAGTTTGTTTTTGTTTTTTAAAGAAATGGAACAGAACAGAATAAAATAGCAACTACTGGGGAACATTGCAAACTGTAAAGATCTTCTTTCTTTTTAAAAGCTTTTATTTATTTATGGCAATAGAAAATTCCCAAACTAAGGACCTTATTTCTCTTTCTCACTTTCTTTTCCTTCCTTCCTTCCTTCCTTCCTTCCTTCCTTCTCTTTCTCTCCCTTCCTTCCTTCCTTCCTTTCTTTCTCTCTCTCTCTTCTTTCTTTCTTTCTTTCTTTCTTTCTTTCTTTCTTTCTTTCTTTCTTTCTTTCTTTCTTTCTTTCTTTCTCTTTCTTTCTTTCTTTATCATTCTCTCTCTCTCTCTTTCTGTATCCTCTTTTTTTTTTTTTTAAATAAACATGGTCTTGCTTTGTTTCCCAGGCTGGCGTGCAATGGCACAATCATGGCTTACTGCAGCCTTGAATTCCTAGGCTCAAGCAAGCCTCCCACCTCAGCCTCCTGAGTAGGTGGGATTATAGGCTTGCACCACTATACCTGGCTCATTAAAAAAATTTTTTTTTGTAGAAATGGGGTTTCCCAGGCTGGTCTTGAACTACCACGCCCGGCCACTTGTTGTTAATTTTTGGAAGAATTTATTTAACAATATAATTTTAGGTTAGGCATGGTGTCTCACACCTGTAATGCCAGCACTTTGAGAGGACAAAAGGGAGGATCACTTGAGCCTAGGAGACCAGCCTCAGCAACACAGTGAGACCCTGTCTCTCAAAAAATAAAATAGGCTGGGTGCGGTGGCTCACGCCTTTAATCCCAGCACTTTGGGAGTCCAAGGCAAGTGGATCACCTGAGGTCAGGAGTTCTAGACCAGCCTGGCCAACATGGTGAAACCCCGTCTCTACTAAAAATGCAAAAAATTAGCCAGATGTGGTGGCGCACACCTGTAATCCCTGCTACTTGGGAGGCTGAGGCAATCACTTGAACCTAGGAGGCAGAAGTTGCATTGAACCAAGATAGCACCACTGCACTCCAGCCTGGACAACAAGAGTGAAACTCCTTCTCAAAAAATTAAAATAAGTACATTTATTATTCATTTTATTTTTTTGAGACAGAGTCTTGCTCTATTGCCCAGGCTGGAATACAGTGGTGGGATCTTGGCTCACTGAAACGTCTGCCTCCTGGGTTCAAGTGATTCTCGTGCCTCAGCCTCCTGAGTAGCTGATATAACAGGCATGAGCCACCACATCCAGCAAATGTTTTGTATTTTCAGTAGAGACAGAGTTTCACTGTGTTGGCCAGGCTGGTCTCAAACTCCTGGCCTCAAGTGATCCACCTGCCTCAGGTTCCCAAAGTGCTGGGATTACAGGTGTGAACCACTGTACCCAGCCTAAAATAAATTTAAAAACATAATTTTATTGAAAACCATTTGGTAGGTGCCAGCATGGGGACTTGATCACATGAAATTTGCATTTCTTTATTGCATATTATCTATCTGTCACCAGGCTATGCATTGAGTACAGAGAGGCAAATAGCAATTGTTTACAGACTTAACAATCTCCCCATTTATCAGCAGAGACATTCAAGTGGAGAAACAAACATAATAACTGTTAGTTACTTTGATAGAAACTTGTTTTAGGCACACTGAAAAAAAAAGATCTCATTTAATACTTACAGCTATCTTGGTTGGGCACAGTGACTTGAGCCTGTAATCCCAGCACTTTGGGAGGTGAAGAGTTTCAGACCAGCCTGGTCAACATAGGAAGACCCCATCCTTATTAAAGAAAAAAAAAGAAAGAAAAAACGCTTACAGCCGTCCTATGTAGTTACAACTATGAAAGATAGACTAAATTTTTTTTTTTTTTTTTTGAGACAGAGTCTCGCTCTGTCACCCAGGCTGGAGCGCAGTGGCACGATCTCGGCTCACTGCAATCTCCACCTCCCAGGTTCAAGCAAGACTAAATTCTTTTTAATCATTACTTTTGAAACAATACCTAGTATTGTGTGTCACACATTATAGGTGCTTAGTAAATGTTATTTCCCTCTCTGTTGCCACATTCCAGGAGTGTGGCCCTAATAATTTGTCATTGATTATGAGAATTAATGGTTTTTTAAAATCTTTCTACAAATTAGCTACCTTTTTCCAAATTTGTTTACTGATTAAAATCTCATGCTGTGGGCCGGGCGCGGTGGCTCACGCCTGTAATCCCAGCACTTTGGGAGACTGAGGCGGGCAGATCACGAGGTCAGGATTTCGAGACCAGCCTGGCCAACATAGTGAAACCCTATCTCTACTAAAAATACAAAAATTAGCCGGGCGTGGTGTTGCAGTAAAACTCCAGCCAAGGAAAAGACAAAGAGACCTTTGGAAACCAAAGAGAACTTTATTTAATTCGGGTACCCGGGCTGGCAGCAGGCTCATGCCTAAAACAGCTGCCGACCCCAACATAGAAAGCAGGCTGGTTTATATGTCGTTTGAGGCAGGAAAACGAGGCAGGATACAGGTTTCAGACAAAGACAGTAAATTATTTAACCCGTGACAATTCCGAGAAAACTTAAAATTTAGTTATCTTGACCAGTCAACCTTGAAGCTGGACAGCTCGAGCTGAGGTAAGGGAAAACAGGAATTACAGAAACATGTGGGGGTCTGGAGGCAGGCAATAAGCTTGGGAGGGTGAGATAAGCTCACAGATGCAACTTGTTAGCAATGCTGGGAGAGGTTGCTTAAATTTCTTAGCCTATGTATCACTTCTACATAACCTATACTTAATGTTAACTATTACTTATGTTTTTATTAGTTTTAACTTTATTATGATTTTATTTTCCTTCCACAATGGTGGTGCATGCCTGTAGTCCCAGCTACTCGGGAGGCTGAGGCAGGAGAATCCCTTGAACCCAGGAGGCAGAGGTTGTGGTGAGCCGAGATTGCGCCACTGCACTCCAGCCTGGGCAACCGAGGAGACTCCGTCTCAAAAACAAAAACAAAAACAAAACAAAACAACAAAAAAAAAAAAAAAGAAGAAGAAAGACCCTCATACCGTGGAAGATTTCCATCTCAAGTGTCTTCTACATTTGTCCAATTGTGTGTTGAATATTTTGAAAGCACCCCTGCATATGTGTGTATGTGGGTATAGAGACATATGTGCAATGTGATTCTTCATGTTGGTTATCTTAAAAAAAACAAAAACAAACAAAAAAACACTTTTTAGGGTTGGACATCCTTCTCTGGACTGAGGAAAAGCATACTTATTTTGATAGGGATTTCTGTTCATACCATAGCAAAGCTGGTATAAAGAAGAGGGGGAGAGGCTGGGCGTGGTGGCTCATGCCTGTAATCCCAGCATTTTGGGAGGCCAAGGCAGGCAGATCACCTGAGGTCAGGAGTTTGAGACCAGCCTGGCCAACATGGCGAAACCCTGTCTCTACAAAACCACAAAAATTAGCTGGGCGTGGTGGTGCCAGCTATGGTCCCAGCTACTCAGGAGGCTGAGGCACGAGAATCACTTGAACCCGGGTGGTGGAGGTTGCAGTGAGCCGGGATCGTGCCACTGCACTCCAGCCTGGGTGACAGAGCGAGACACCGTCTCAAAAAAAGAAGAGGGGGAAAGGCGAACATTATTGGACTTTGTATAATAACTGGTGGGGGTAAAACATCAAAAGTGCAATACCATTAACCTTACTTAATCAAATCCTCACAAACAGTTAAGTAAACAAAATTCCTATTACCACTTTGGGATTTGAAATTAAAAATATTCTAGCCAGGCATGGTGGCTCATGCCTATATTCCCAGCACTTTGGGAGGCCGAGGCGGGTGGATCACGAGGTCAGGAGATCGAGACCATCCTGGCCAACACAGTGAAACCCCATCTCTATTAAAAATACAAAAATTAGCCAGGCGTGGTGGCTCATGCCTGTGATCCCAGCTACTCGGGAGGTGGAGGCAGGAGAATCCCTTGAACCAGGGAGTTGGAGGTTGCAGTGAGCTGAGATCGCGCCATAGCACCCTGGCCTGGCGACAGAGTGAGACTCCATCTCAAAAAAAAAAAAAAAAAAAAATTCTTCCATAACTTCTAAATTAATGTTTTTAGAAAATTAATAATTTTAGTTCTTGGAGATAGTTGGGTAATGTTTTCCCTTTAGGCCTAGAGTTCTAGCTGGAGTTACTCTGGGGCAGGCAGCTCCAGAAATAGCCCCGTGGGTCTCCTCTGGGGTCGGGACCCCTGAAGGGGCAGGTTTCCACTGATCCTGTTTCCTGTCCTAAGGCAGCTTTGAAATGAACACCCACCCCCAGGAGGGCAGCTCAAGTGTCCACAAGAGGGACTGATTTAAATTACAGGCGGTGGTTCTCACAGAATGTTGTGTTTACATTAGAACAAAGTTGATGTTTCTTTTTTTCTTTCTTTCTTTCTTTTTTTTTTTTTTTGAGACAGGGTCTCACTCTGTTGTCCAGGCTGGAGGGCAGTGGCGTGCTCTTGGCTCACTGCAACCTCCACTTCCCAGGTTCAAGTGATTCTTGTGCCTCAGCCTCCTGAGTAGCTGGAACCACAGGTGCACGCCACTATGCCCTGCTAATTTTTGTATTTTTAGTAGAGATAAGGTCTCGCCATCTTGCCCAGGCTGGTCTTGAACTCCTGGCCTCAAATGAGCCGTGCTCCTCAGCCTCCCAAAGTACTGGGATTACAGGCATGAGCCCACATACCCAGCCTTTTCTTCTTCTTCTTCTTTTTTTTTTTTTCTTAGAAACACGGTCTTGCTCTGTCACCCAGGCTGGAGTGCAGTGACTTGATCATAGCTCATTGCTGCCTTGAACTCCTGAGCTCAAGCAATTCTCACACCTCAGCCTCCCGAGTAGCTAGGAACACGGTGCATACCACCATGCCCAGCTGATTTAAAAATTTTTTTTGTAGAGATGAGGTCTCACTATGTTACCCAGGCTGGTCCAAAGATGATTCTATGTGATTTGACCTTTTTTGTTGTTGTTATTGTTTTACTTTTTTTGTAGAGACAGGGTCTCATACTACGTTGTTCAGGCTGGTCTTGAACTCCTGGGCTCAAACGATCATCCCACTTCAGCTTCCCAAGGGGGATTACAGGAGTGAGCCACTGCGCCTGGACATGAGTTGACTCTAAAACTGTGCCTACTATTACATGTAGTATATGTGTGTGCAAATCCATAAAAAGCCTTTGGCACAGGCCTGGTCCCTAATGTCAAAAAATGTTAGCATTTTTATGTATGTAGTTAAGTAAAAAAGCAAGTTGAAATATAGTATGATCCTTTTTTTTTTTTTTCTGAGACAGATTCTTGCTCCGTCACCCAGGCTGGAGTGCAGTGGTGCAATCTCGGCTCTCTGCAACCTCCGCCTCCCAGGTTGAAGCAATTCTCCTGCCTCAGCATCCCAAATAGCTGGGATTACAGCTGCCCGCCACCATGCCTGGCTAATTTTTTATTTATTTATGTATCTGTTTATGTATTTATTTATTTGTATATATAGTAGAGACGGGGGTTTCACCATGTTGGCCAGGCTGGTCTTGAACTCCTGACCTCGTGATCTACCCACCTTGACCTCCCAAAGTGCTGGGATTCAGGCATCAGCCACCACACCTGACCTGATCCTGTTTTTATTAAAAATGTGTGTACACATACATTGGTATCTGCATAGCAAAAACCGTTTGAAGGGGAAGTTTGCACCCAACAATTAATGGCAGTTCTCTCTAGGGGAGAGGTACCGTTAAGAGGGGGCTTTATATGTTTTTTTTAAACATTTTAAACTTTTAAAGCTACATTTACGTATTACTTATGTGGAGAAAAAGATGTTGTTAAGATAAGAAAAATAAAGTAAAATAACCAGGTAACTTCCTCTCCCTCAAATACATTGGTAAATACCCCCTCCTCAAAACTCATCACTTCTGACCAGCACAGTGACTCCAGCACTTTGGGAGGCTGGGGCAGGGGGATCACGAGGTCAGGAGTTTGAGACCAGCCTGACCAACATGGTGAAACCCATCTCTGCTAAAAATACAAAAATTAGCCAGGTGTGGTGGCTGGCGCCTGTAATCCCAGCTACTCGGGAGGCTGAGCCAGGAGAATCACTTGAACCTGGGAGGCTGAGGTTGCAGTGAGCCAAGATCGCACCACTGCACTCTAGCCTGGGCAACAAGAGCAAAACTCTGTCTTAAAAAAAAAAAAAAAATCCTCATCACCTACGATGGGAGTGTCTTCTAGGTCCCTCCGCTCCAGGACCTTTCTAGGCTCTGTTCATCCCCTCCACTCACACACATCTGGAAGCTCCTGGAATGGGCTTCCCTTTTTCACACTTCTGCCTAATAAAACCTCTTTCAACTGATGTCCTGGTCTATCAAAATTACAGTTCTGTCTCCTTCAGAACCCAGTTTTTATTTTTATTTTTTTAATTTTAGAGACAAGGTCTTGCTGTATTGCCCAGGCTGGAGTACAGTGGCACGATCATAGCTCACTGCAGCCTCTAACTCCTGGGCTTGAATGATCCTCCCACCTCAGCCCCCTGAGGAGCTGAGACCACAGGCGTGCACCACCACACCTGGCCAACTTTTAAATTTTTTTGGGGAATGATGGAGTCTCATTACATTGCCCAGGCTGGTCTTGAACTCCTGGCCTCAAGCGATCCTCCTGCCTCAGCTTCCCAAAGTATTGGGATTACAGGCATGAGCAATTGAGCCCGACCCAGAGCCCAGATTGAAAACAACCTTTCCAGGCTTTCTCCTCTGCCTTCCGGAGGGCTCTTAGCAGACCTTTATGTGTGTGAGTCATTCTCCAGTGTCATTCTTTGTTTGAGTCAGCACCTGACTGCAAGACTAGGGCTGTGTGTGATGCGACCTCCATTCCCTTGGTCTTGCATAATAGGACTTGGTAAAACGTTTGACTACGTGTGGACAGGAGTTGACACTTCATTGCCTACTTTCTAGGTTATCGAAAGCAGGTTCTGTTGGGTTAGTGTTGCCAGGGGTGGCTTCAGAGGGAGAGAACAGCTCAGTTTTCCAACCCTTGTTCCCTCAGCATGCCATAAACCTAAGTGGTTTTTTTTTTTTTTTTTAACTTACTGTGACCTGGCAACCTGGATTGTTTAATCAAAATGGCCCGCTGGCCTCCCTCCAAGAAACACACCCGGCAGGTACTGGGTGTGGATTGTGAAAAGTCAGATTCTATCACTATCAAGCCCAGCCTTCTGCCCAAGCTCCCCTGGAGACGTGGCAGAACCATTCAGGGGGGCCGCCGTCTCCATAGAATATCAGGCAGCCATCCAAAGATGTTTATGGAGTTTATGATAACGTGGGAAAGTGCCTCTGCTCCAGAGTCAAATCTAAAAAGAATACAGCACGATTATAGCTCTGTGAAACTCGCACGTACACACACAGCCAAGGCCTGAGGGGAAGCACATCACCAGGGCAGCAGGGATGGTCTTTGGATCAGATTAGGAGGGACTGTGTTCCTTTTCTCCTTCTCTGTCATTTCTACATTTTCTAGAATAAGCATAGGGAGCAAATACATGTTTTTAATTTCTTATTAAGGTGGGAAATTTTATTTTTAAATATTATTTTCAGCCAGGCGCACTGGCTCATGTCTGTAATCCCAGCACTTTGGGAGGCTGAGGTAGGTAGATCACTTGAAGTCAGCAGTTCGAGACCACCCTGGCCAAGATGGTGAAACCCCATTTCTAGTAAAAATACAAAAAAAAAAAAAATTAGCCAAGCGTGGTGGCAGGTGCCTGTAATCCCAGCTACTCCAGAGGTTGAGGCAGGAGAGTCACTTGAACCCGGGAGGTGGAGGCTGCAGTGAGAGATTGCACCACTGCCCTCCAGCCTGGGCAACAGAGCGAGACCCTCCCCCCTGCCCACGCAAAAAAAATTTGCCTGATCTGAGAATATCTTAGAGATCATTCCACATCAATACACGTAGATGACCTTTTTTAAAGAATTTCTTTTGAGATAGGGTTGCCTGGGCAGAAGTGCAGTGGTGTGATCATAGCTCACTGCGTTGAAATCCTGGGCTCAAGTGATCCTCCCACCTCAGCCTCCTGAGTAGCTGGGACCACAGGCATGTGCCACCATGCCCAGCCTGTTGTTGGTTATTTAACGGCTGAATATCATTTCACTGTTGAAAGCGCCATAATAAATGTAGCCAGCCCCTCCTTGTAGGATATGTAGGTTATTTCCAGTCTTGTCCTGCGACAAACAGCACTTCCTTGTGCATGGGTCTTTGTACCCATGCATGGGTGTGCCCACCAGAGGACCCTCCAGAGGTGAACTGGCTGGGCAAAACATTTGTGTGTTTAAACCGGGATAGGTGTTGTCAGTTTCTCCTCAAAGAGGTTACACCATCGTGTGTGCCCCCCATGATGGGTGGGTACACCGGCTTCCCATGCCCTTATTTGGCCAACTTTGGTGATTACACTCATACTTGTAACCCACTGAGGGCAGCTCTGACAGCATAATCAAAGAATAATGATTGCCTTGGGAGGCCGAGGCTGGCGGATCACCAGAGGTCAGGAGTTCAAGACCAGCCTGACCAATATGGTGAAACTCCATCTCTACTAAAAATACAAAAATTATCTGGGCTTGGTGGTGTGCAACTATAGTCCCAATTACTTGGGAGGCTGAGGCAGAGAATCACTTGAACCCAGGAGGCGGAGGTTGCAGTGAGCCGAGATCGTGCCATTGTACTCCAG
>NW_012103365.1:445875-447833 GCF_000951045.1 Mandrillus leucophaeus
GGCATGGTGGCACACGCCTGTAGTCCCAGTTACTGGGGAGGCTGAGGTGCAAGAATTGCTTAAATCTGGGAGGCAGAGATTGCAGTGAGCTGAGATTGTGCCACTGCACTCCAGCCTGGGAGACAGAGCAAGACTGTCTCAAAAAAAAGAAAGTGCAGATAGTTTGCTATCAAGGTCTTAGTGTATATTTCAGACTTTACTGTATTTCACTTTAAATATACAGAAATATGGACTTTTTGTTGCTACTGTGGGATCATGCTATATATGTCTTCAGTAACCAGTTTTTTTCCGGCAAGTAATAAATCATCATGTCTTTTCAAATCAGTAAATATGGATATAGCATCCTGATGACTCTGTCAGCCCATTGTATGGCTACAGCACAGTTTCTTTAAGCATTGCCTCTTGTGGGATACTTAATCAGTTTCTAGGTTTGTTTGTTTGTTTTTGAGATGGAGTTTCGCTCTTGTTGCCCAGGCTGCAGTGCAATGGCACGATCTCAGCTCACCGCGACCTCTGCCTCTGGGGTTCAAGCGATCCTCCTGCTTCAGCCTCCCCAGTAGCTGGGATTACAGGCATGCCCAACCACGCCTGGCTAATGTTGCATTTTTTGGTAGAGGTGAGGTTTCTCCATGTTGGTCAGGCTAGTCTCAAACTCCCGATCTCGGGTGATCCGCCTGCCTCAGCCTCCCAAAGTGTTGGGATCACAGGCGTGAGCCACTGCATCTGGCCAGTTTGTTTGTTTTTTAAGAGATAGGGTCTCACGCTGTTGCCCAGGCTGGAGTGCAGTGGCACAATCATAGGTCACTGTAGCCTCAACCTCCTGAGCTCAAGTGATCCTCCCACCCCATCTCCCCAAGTAGTTGGAACTAAAGGCATGCACCATCACGCCTGGCTAATTTTTGTATTTTTTTTTTTTAGAAATGGGGTCTTGCTATGCTGCCCAGTCTGCTCTGGAACTCCAAGTGTCAAGTGATCCTCCTGCCTTGGCCTCCGAAATTGCTGGGATCACAGGCATGACCACTGTGGCTGGTTTCCAGTTTTTTGCTGCTGTATTCCATGCTGGGTTCCACTGATAATTGTACCAAACCTCTAAGTGCATGTGGCATAGATTGTGGCCTCCACACACCACTGTTGGGCTCTTCCCATCCCAGAGCCTCGCTGTATTCCCCCACTTCTTCCTGCTTCTTTTATTTGAGCCCTTGAGTTTGGTTAAACCCATTACTGCTCTCCAGGAGGGGAGAGGAGTTGGGCTGTCTCTGAGTTGTATTTCTTTTTTTTTTTTTTCCTCGACTTCCCAGGTTCAGGTGATCCTTTCACCTCAGCCTTCTGAGTAGCTGTGACTACAGGCGCATGGCACCATGCCTGGCTAATTTTTTGCATTTGTGGTAAAGGGTTTCGCCATGTTGCCTAGACTTCTGAGCTGTATTTCATAAAGTCTGTAGAAGTGATGATTGGGAAAAAATGATTTTATAACATTCATGAAGTGACTGTATAACAGGTGATATTTCAAGAAGGAGGTCTGGGTGAGTCACTGGATGTGTCCTCAAGTAAGATCCAGAGGCCTGGATTACTCTGATAATGGCAATAATAACAGTAACCTAAAATCGGCAACAACAGTGATAAGATCCCACGTGCCATAACATTTGTAAACACATTGCCGGCACTCCACCCTCACTCCTGGCATACTCAATGAAGTAAATTATTATTACTATAATAATCATTATTATTATTTCCATCTCCCTTTCCTGGTATATAATTATTATTATTTCACTATTATTTATTTTTATTTTGTACTCTCAGACTTTGAAATATCACAGCCTTTCTATTCTGTAGCCAGGATAATATTTTCCTTTTTTATGAAATATCCGGCCGGGCGCGGTGTCTCAAGCCTGTAATCCCAGCACTTTGGGAGGCTGAGGCGGGCGGATCACGAGGTCAGGAGATCGAGACCATCCTGG
>NW_012103365.1:452488-453014 GCF_000951045.1 Mandrillus leucophaeus
AAAAAAAAAAAAAAAGATTAGCAGTTTTTGGAAATATAATTCACATGCCATACAATTTACCCATTTAAAATGTGCTATTCAAAGCCTTTGAGTATGTTCATAAAATTATGCATCCATCACTACAACCACTTTTAGAACATTTTACCCAAAAAGTAAATTCTATAGCCCTGAGCCATCACGCTCTAATACCCACATCCCACCCAGCCCCAGGCAACCACCAGTCCGCTTTCTGCCTCTCTGGACTTGCCTTTTCTGGACATTTTACATAAATAGAATCATACAACATGTAGCCTTTTATGTCTGGCTTCTTTCACTAAGCATAATTTTTTTTGTTGTTTTTTTGTTCTGTTTAGTTTGGGACAGTTTCACTCTGTTGCCCCTGCTGGAGTGCGGTGGCGCGATCTCGGCTCACTGCAACCTCCGCCTCCCAGGTTCAAGTGGTTCCCCTGCTTCAGCCTCCCAAGTAGCTGGGATTATAAGCAACATGGTAAAACCCCACCTCTACTAAAAATACAAAAAATTAGCC
>NW_012103365.1:455669-477524 GCF_000951045.1 Mandrillus leucophaeus
TAGTGCAGCGGTGCAATCTCAGCTCACTGCAACCTCAGCTCACTGCAACCTCCACCACCTGAGTTCAAGCGATTCTCCTGCCTCAGCCTCCTGAGTAGCTGGGAGCACAGGAATGCACCACCACGCCCACCTAAATTTTGTATTTTTTGTAGAGAGGAGGTTTCACCATGTTCACCAGACTGGTCTCAAACTCCTGGCCTCAAGTGCTCTGCCTGCATCGGCCTCCCAAAGTGCTAGGATTACAGGCATGAGCCACCACGTCCAGCCCACGGCTGTTCTATGTAAGATTAATTAACCTACTCAACAACTGAGTTCCGGAATCCTTAGAACTAGAGGATATTAGAGCTGGCATGGCCTTAAGAATCATCTAACCTGGCCAGGCACAGTGGCTCATGTCTGTAATCCTAGCATTTTGGGAGGCCAAGACAGGTGGATCACTTGAGCCCAGGAGTTTGAGACCAGCGTGGGCAACATGGTGAAACCCTGTCTCTACAAAAATACAAAAAATTAGCCAGGTATGGTGGCATGTGCCTGTAGGCCCAGATACCCGAGAGGCTGAGGTGGAGGTTGAGGTTTCAGTGAGCCACGATTGCACTACAGCACTGCAGGCTGGGTGACAGAATGAAACCCTGTCTCAAAAAAAAAAAAAGAAAAAAAGAAAAATCGTCTAACCCAGTAATTTAGTTTCTTAACTTTGATTTACACATACAATACCTAAATACATTCTCATTGTAAAAAGAATGCAAACAACATAGATAAACTGAGGTCTCCTTGAGCAACTTCTTATCCCTTTCTATTCCGAGATAAGCATTATATTAGTTTCATATAAATTACTTTTCAGACCTCTTTTTATGCATTTGCATATAAGTATACATTTGTGTATATGTCTACAGACACACATATCCTTAGAAAATCCATGGTATTGATTTGTGGGTTTCCTCCACCAGTAGGTGATATCACAGTGTTTGTATTGTTCTGCAACTTGGTTTTTTTCCCCCTAAACAATAGGTCTTAGAAATTGCCCTGGCTGGGTGTGGTGGCTCACGCTTATAATCTCAGCACTTTAGGAGGCCAAGGCGAGTGGATCACCTGAGGCCAGGAGTTCAAGACCAACCTGACCAATATGGTGAAACCCGATCTCTACTAAAGATACAAAAAATAGTCAGGTGTGGTGGCGCGCACCTGTAATCCCAGCTACTTGGGAGGCTGAGACAGAATTGTTTGAACCCGGGAGACGGAGGTTGCAGTGAGCCAAGATCGTACCACTATACTCCAGCCTGGGCGACACAGCGAGACCATGTCTCAAAAAAGAAAAGAAAAAGAAAAGAAAAAAGAAATCACCCATGTTAGCATCTCATTTTCAGTAGAACAAGTATATGTAATCATGCCCCTACAGATAGGCAGTTTGTTCGTACTGCCTGATCATTATAGCATTGTAAAGTGCTGACCTTGAGGCCGGAGTTCAAGATCACCCTGGACAACATAGACCTTCATTTCTACACACACAATTTTTGTAATTAGCTGGACATGATGGTGAGCACCCATAGTCCCAGCTACCCAAGAGGTTGAATTGAGAGGATTCCTTGAGCTCAGGAGTTGGAGGCTTCAGTGAGCTATGATCCCACCACTGCACTTCAGCCTGGGCAACAGAGTAATACGCGGTCTTGAAAAAAAAAGCACTGATTATCTTTGGACCAGCTTACCTGGGCACACCTAGGTAGGTGATAGGAATGGCTGGGTCAGAAGTCGGTGCAGAATAAGGTTCATAGCCACTGCCAGGTGGCTCTCAAAGGTGGCAGTACCTGCTTCCATTCCCCTCCTGATGGTAACGTATTACTGGTGATTTCCAGCTCAGGCAGGGGTCACCCATAATGAGCACTGCCACCCCAGTGAGCCACTCTTTCTGGTGGGCATGTGTCTACCCTGGTTGCAGGGGCCACAAAAAAGTGGACCACCAGCAGCCAAAACTTTCATCCTTGTTTGTAAACAAGGAAATGGAGGTTCCCATAGCCAGTCAGTGGTGAGCTGGAATCAGGGACATGAATGGTAGTACAGGACTTTTTAGACTGTCCTTATTAAAAACAAACAAACAAAAACCAGTTGCATTAATCCCACCTGTTGCCAATAAGGTTTGGCATGACTCTGGGTTTGGAAAAAGAAGGTAATTTTGATCCTATGAAATACCACACCCTCTAATTCTGCAGTACTTTCCTCCCTGTTTTGTGGTTGGTGCCACGGCATCCAGCCAGGAGGTAATTTCTGTTGCTAATCTTCACTGAATGGGGACGGCCCCTGTCAGTGGCTTAGGGAGTGGCAGAGTCGTTTGAGAGAGGCAGTGTCAGAGAACTGTGTGTTGCAGACAGAGAACAGGGCACCTGTACAGACACGCTTGAGTTCTCAACACTGCAGGCTCTCCTGACAGGTGGAGGTCGAAGGCTGTCCCTGCCATTTGTAGCAGCTGGAATATGAGCCGAGACTGTGGTGCTTTAAGATACAGGGATTGGGCTGGTCGTGGTGGTTCATGCCTGTAATCCCAGCACTTTGGAAAGTCAAGGCAGGAGGATCACTTGAGCCCAGATGTTTGAGAACAGCCTGGGCAACATATCGAGGTACTGTCTGTACAGAAATTTAAAAAATTAGGCATGGTGGCACACGCCTGTCATCCCAGCTATTCGGGAAGCTGAAGCAGGAGGATCATTTGAACCCAGGAGTTTGAGGCTGCAGTGAGCTATGATCACGCCACTGCACTCCAGCCTGAGTGACAGAGCAAGACCCTGTCTCTTTAAGAAAAAAGTACAGGGGCTCGGTGCGGTGGCTCATGCCTGTAATCCCAGCACTTTGGGAGGCCAAGGCAGGCGGATCACAAGGTCAAGAGATTGAGACCATCTGGCCAACATGATGAAACCCTGTCTCTACTACTCAGGAGGCTGAGGCGGAAGAAGCGCTTGAACCCAGGAGGCAGAGGTTGCAGTGAGCCGAGATCACGCCACTTCACTCCAGCCTGGTGACAGAGCCAGACTCCATCTAAAAAAAAAAAAAAAACAGGAACCGAAATTCAGAAAAATGTTTTAGACATACACATGTCTGCTGTGGAGTTATTTACAACAGAGCACAATCAGTGATAAGCTTGAAGCCTAACAGTGGAGAGCAACAGGTGAATAATTAAGTCAATAAGAATAAAGTTCTACAGTAAATTATTATGCAACTATTAAAGCAGGATGCAAATAACTTGTGAATTTTATAGTTATCCGATGTACTTGCCTGTGCCAAAAAAATTTTAGTGATTTGTATACTGCTTCTTGGAGTATAACTTAGGATAAATTTTTTGGCAGAGAACTCAGTCATTTATAGATTTTAAATGAGATCCAGCAGTTACATTTCCCAAAAAATATGTCCTTCTGAGATCTTGCACATGCGCACAGAGATTTGGATAGGAAGATGTTCACTTCAGCACTGTTTGTACTAGGAAATGTTGGAGAGAATCCAAACATTATTCAACTGGAGGTTAGACAAATACCTTAAGGTACATTCATCTAATTGTGTGTCTGGCCGTTCTGGAATGAAAGGAGGTCACTCAGCCCGTCTGCACATATGACATGGAAAGATGTCCAAGATCTTGCATTAAGAAAAGTCAGATGCACAACAGAACATGTAGTGTGGTCCAATTGCTCTTTCTTTTTATTTTTATATTTATTTATTTATTTATTTATTGAGATGGAATGTCACTGTGTTGCCCAGGCTGGAGTGCAGTTATGCGACCTGGGCTCACTGCAACCTCCACCTCCTGGGTTCAAGCGATTCTCCTGCCTCAGCCTCCCAAGCAGCTAGGATTACAGGCTCGTGCCACCATGCCCAGCTAATTTTTGTATTTTTAGTAGTGACAGAGCTTTACCATGTTGGCCGGGCTGGTATCAAACTCCTGATCTCGTGATCTGCCCTCCTCAGCCTCCCAAAGCGCTGGGATTACAGGTGTGAGCCACCACGCCCGGCCTAAATTGCTCTTAAGTACGTGTTGGTGTTCACAGAGACATAGGAAAAAATTTTGCAGAATGTCTACATCAACTGTCAACTGTGGTTTTCAGAGGAAGTGGATTAGGGAGGACTTCCGCTTTCTAATTCAGAGTTCTATAGTGCTTGCAGTTTTTATGTGATGTAGATCATACTTTGGAATCAGAAAAAAGAAAATCAAGATCACTAAATAAAGCACAAAGTCCCATTGACCCACTCTCCTGAAAGGAGGTAAATTATATTTTACAGTATGATACCAATCTTATTAAAAAATGCATGTAGGCTGGGCACGGTGGCTTATGCCTGTAATCCCAGCACTTTGGAAGGCCAAGGCGGGTGGATCACCTGAGGTTAGAAATTCAAAACTAGCCTGGCCAACATGCTGAAACCCTATATCTACTAAAAATACAAAAATTAGCCAAGCATGGTGGCTCACGCCTGTAATCCTAGCTACTCAGAAGGCTGAGGCAGGAGAATTGCCTGAACCCAGGAGGTTGCAGTGAGCCAAGATCACACCACTGCACTCCAGCCTGGGTGACAGAGGGAGACTCTGTCTGGGGAGGAAAAAAAAAACAAAAAAACAAAACAAAACAGCACATAGAAGATCTGGAAAAGGATTAGTCCACAGCATTGACTATTGCTTCAGTGGATGGTGTGTGGTGGATTTGACTTTTCTTCGTCTTCTGTATTTTCCAGTTTTTAAATTAAGCCTAAATTAGCTACCAAAATAGAAGAAAAGAATTACAGGCTTTATTTTTGAACTTTGCAGCAGTAAAAAAGCCCCAGCAGCCTAAGCGTGGCAGCTCATGTCTGTAATCCTAGTGCCTTGGGAGGTTGAGGCAGGAGGATCACTTGAGGCCAGGAGTTCGAGACCAGCCTGGGCAACAAACATAGTGCGACCCCATCTCTGCAAAATAAAAATCAAAATTAAAAAATTAGCTGGGCATGGTGGCATGTAAGTGTAGTCCCAGCTACTCAAGAGGCTGAATAGGATCGCTTGAGCCCAGGAATTTTGAGGTTGCAGAGAGCTATGATTACACAATTGCCACGTAGCCTGGACAACAGAGAGAGACCTTGTCCCTATTTAAAAAACAAAACAAAGCAAAAACCCAAAAACAAAAGAAAGCCCTAGAGAGAGTGAGAGGCCTGGGCTGTGTGTGTGTGTATTGGAAGGCCCAGCTCCCCTGCCTGAGCTGCTTCTATTTTGAGCAGGACCCAGTGAGGGGCTCAGGCTGGGGATGAGGTGAAGCCCTGTTTGGGCTGAGTCCTTGGGAAGCTGGACTCTTTTTTTTTTTAATTTTTATTTTTGAGACAGAGTCTCGCTCTGTCACCCAGGCTGGAGTGCAGTGGCCTGATCTCTGCTCACTGCAACCTCTGCCTCCCGGTTCAAGCGATTCTCCTGCCTCAGCCTCCTGAGTAGCTGGGATTACAAGCATGCACCCACCTTTTTTTTTTTGTTTTTTGTTTTTTTAAAGTAGAGATGGGATTTCACCATCCTGAAATGACCTGATCTGACTTCGGATGATTCATCCGCTTTGGCCTCCCAAAGTGCTGGGATTACAGGCGTGAGCCAACATGCCCGACCACTCTCAATAGGTTTTGATAGATTTGGGAGTTCTTTTGGGTCATCACAATGATGGAGTGGTGGGCACTGCTGGCGTAGAGTTAGGGAAGGCCGGGAATGCCAGCAACCCTCAAACAGGGCTATTCTGCACGATGAATTTTCCTGCATCCCACAAGACCTTGGCACAGCTCATAGGAATCGTTTCATAATTATCTGAGGCCAGAGTTAAACCGTATGTTATGTGTAAAGGCAGCATATCCTTTGGGAGGCTGAGGTGGGAGGATCGCTTGTGGCCAGAAGTTCAAGACCAGCCTGGGCAATATGGTGAGACCCTATCTCTACAGATAATTAAAACATTAACCAGGTATGGTGGCTCAGCCTGGAGTCCCAGATATTCAGGAGGCTGAGGTGAGAGGATCACCTGAGCCATGATCATGCCACTTCACTCCGGCCTGGGTACAAGGTGAGACCCTGTCTCTTAAAAAAAAAAAAAAAAATTTAAAGGCAACATATCTTTGGCATGGTTCTAATATGCTCTGAGCTTAGAAATGTATGTTATCTGCAAATTACATATAGGCCAGTAAAATGGGGTGTTATACAATATTTATTATAAAAAGAGATCATTGGGCCTGGTAGGGTCAAGAATTTTCACCAGAGATGCAACCTTTTTTTTTTTTTCTGAGACAGGGTCTCCCTCTGTCACCCAAGCTGGAGTGCAATGGTGCAATCTTGGCTCACTACAACCTCTGCCTCCTGGGTTCAAGCAATTCTCCTCCCTCAGCCTCCTAAGTAGCTGGGATTACAAGCATGCGCCACCATGCCCAGCTAATTTTTGTGTTTTTAGTAGAGACAAGGTTTCACCATGTTGGCCAGGCTGGTCTCAAACTCCTGACCTCAGGTGATCCACCTGCCTCGGCCTCCCAAAATGCTGGGATTACAGGCATGAGCCACTGCACCCGGCCTAGAAAAGTTTTATAGCCCCTGATGGTGTGTGAGGATACCCGTTCCCTGATACCCAGGCCTGCACGAGCTAAAATGTTTCATCTCATTAAAATAATTGCCAACTTGCTGTAATCCCAGCACTTTGGGAGGCCAAGGTGGGTGGATCACTTGAGGTCAGGAGTTTGACACCAGCCTGGCCAACATCATGAAGCCCCGTCTCTACCAAAAAGTACAAAAATTAGCCAGGTGTAGTGGTGTGCACCTGTAAGTCCAGCTATTCAGGAGGCTGAGGTGGGAGAATTACTTGAATCTGGGAGGCAGAGGTTGCAGCGAGCCGAGATTGCACCACTGCACTCCAGCCTGGGTGACAGAATAAGACCCTGTCTCAAAAAAAAAAAAAAAAAAGGCCAGGCACAGTGGCTCATGCCTGTAATTTCAGCACTTTGGGAGGCCAAGGTGCAGAGATCACTTGAGGTCAGGAGTTTGAGACCAGTCTGGCCAACATGGTGAAACCTTATCTCTATCCAAAAATGCAAAAGGTAGCCAGGCGTGGTGGTGCGTGCCTATAATCCCAGCTACTTGGGAAGCTGAGGCATGAGAACTGCTTGAACCCGGGAGGTGGAGGTTGCAGTGAGCCAAGATCACGCCACTGCACTCCAGCCTGGGTGACAGAGTAAGACTCTGTTTCTATATATATATGTTATTTTCTCTGTCTCTCTCTCTCTATATATATATAGTGTGTGTATGTATATATATTCTATATAATATATATATTTTGTGTGTGTGTGTGTGTATATATATATAATGAAATGTTTGCCAGCCTGAATGGGGGAATGGTACCCTATTTTCATTCTCAACTCATTGATTCCAAGTGTTGTGTAGTTAAGACGTGCCATGTCTGCCGACAGGGAGGCTGTGCCTGTGAGTGCAGGGAAGCCCGAAAGGCTACTAGACAGGAGTCTCTCTCTGTCCTGATACTGTCTGCCTCTCCAGAGGAATTAACAGGGCAGGAAGAGTCTGCACTGTCCCCAAAGTCCCTGACCTGGGCCTGATGTTCCTACCTTCCCCTTTGCCTTCCACAGGAAGCCTGGAAGCACGCAATCGAGAAGGCCAAGCACATGCCCGACCCCTGGGCTGAGTTTCACCTAGAAGACGTTGCCACCGAGCGTGCTACTCGACACAGGTCAGCAGCTTGTGCGGGGTCTCGAAGAGTCCTGGGGGCTACACGTCCAGCTTCTGCTCCCAATCAGTGAGGCCTAAGTACTCTTGGGGGTCAGGGGAAGAGAGTAATCATAACAGCAGCTAATATTGGAGTGCTAATGCGTGCTTAAGGCCCGGTGCATTGCCTCACTGAATCCTTCCCGTGGTTCTCACAAGGTACCTATTAGACAGGCTAGACTGAGCTAGTTTTTTTAAATTGTTGCAGATCTCTGGCCGGGTGCGGTGGCTCTCACCTGTAACCCCAGCACTTTGGGAGGCTGAGATGGGCAGATCACTTGAGGTCAGGAGTTCCAGACCAGCCTGGCCAACATGGTGAAACCCCATCTCTACTAAAAATACCAAAATTAGCCGTAGCCAAGCGTGGTGGCTGGCGCCTGTAATCCCAGCTGCTCGGGAGGCTGAGGCAGGAGAATCACTTGAACCCGGGAAGTGGAGGTTGCAGTGAGCTGATAGAGCACTGCTGCACTCCAGCCTGGGCATCAGAGTAACACTCCATCTCAAAAATAAAGTAAAATTGTTGCAAATCTCTAAAACATTTTCCAATATATTGATTGAAGAAAGTCCACTTATAAGTAGACATGCACTTCAAACCCATGTCATTCAAGCGTCAACTGTACTTGCCCCGGGCCGGTGCCAACTATGCAGTTCTGGAGCGCTTTCCTCCCTCTGAGCCTCGGGGAGGTTAACCTGCCAGGCCTCTGCTTGTTTTTCCTGGTGGAGGCGTCAGACTGTGGGAAACCTGTTCTCACCGAGGGTGGGGTGTCCTGGAGTCTGCCCTGGCTGAGAGGTGCGCCAAGGGAAGCCTCCAACTAGAGCTAAGAACACCTCAGCCCGGAGGGAGGTTTCAAACTTCAGGAATCCATTGAGCCGAGGAGATTTCCACCAGGCAAACTTGTATGAGGCCTGGCCAGGCCCAGGGGCTGATTGACTCTGGGAAAGGAGAGATGAAAATGTTCCCGGAACCCTCTCCAAGCTCTGTCTGCCTTAGGTATGCACCTATCTGTGGCAAAAGCACACTTAATTTCACCTACTGTATCCTTACAACACAGAATGCTTCCGTGAGCTCAAAATGTGTGGGGGTTTCTCCCTGCCCACAAGCAAGCAGTCAAATCTGCAGTGGATACCAGCAGATGTGCCTCTAATTCTCTTCCTCTAATGGAAGGAATTAGAGGAGTTTTGAATTGGGTATCCTATGATGCAATTCGACTCTGACACCATCTACTTGGAGATAGCATCAGATTCCACAGGTCGAAGGCTCAGTCCTCCAAGACCGTCCCCGACTTTCACTGCTGATCGCAAGCCACAAGTGGTTTCGCCTGTGCTTCTGATGAGCTATAAATCAGGGTTCCCATGACCCCCCTCCTTGAGTTTGATTAACTTGCTGGAGCAGCTCACAGAACTCAGGGAAACACTCATATTTACTGGTTTATTATAAAGGATGTTACAAAGGGTACAGAAGAAGACTGGGCATGGTGGCTCATGCCTGTAATCCCAGCACTTTGGGAGGCCGAGGTGAGCGGATCACTTAAGGTCAGGAGTTCGAGACCAGCCTGACCAACATGGTGAAACCCCGTCTCTTCTAAAAATACAAAAATTTAGCCAGGCGTGGTGGTGGGCGCCTGTAATCCCAGCTACTCAGGAGGCTGAGGCAGGAGACTTGCTTGAACCCTGGGAGACAGAGGTTGCAGTGAACTGAGATCGCACCACTACACTCCAGCCTGGGTGACAGAGTGAGACTCAGTCTCAAAAATTAAAAAAAAAAAAAAAGACATCACTTTGGAGATTCCAAGGACTTTCAGAGTTGCATGCCAGGAAATGGAGTCTAAAGCAAAATGTATATTTACCATCACACAACCTGGTATTGGTGCTCAGAAAATGATACCCCAAAGTGAAGGCTTCAGAAACAGCCTTTCTTTGACCTTCTCCTGCCCTCCTGTCTCTCACCCCTCATTGTCCCCTTAAGAAGCCATAGAAACTAGAATTGGCCGGGCGCCATGGCTCACGCCTGTAATCCCAGCACTTTGGGAGGCTGAGGTGGGCGGATCACGAGATCAGGAGTTCGAGACCAGCCTGGCTAATATGGTGAAACCCTGTCTCTACTAAAAACACAAAAATTAGTTGGGCATGGTGGCATGCGCCTGTAATCCCAGCTACTCGGGAGGCTGAGGCAGGAGAATCACTTGAACCCAGGAGACAGAGGTTGCAGTGAGCTGAGTTTGCCCTACTGTGCTGCAGCCTGGGCGACAGAGTGAGACTCCATCTCAAAAAAAAAAAAAAAAAAAAGAATTGCCTCTCCCCACTACTGGTCATAGAAACTGGAACCCCTTTTCCCCAAAGCCAGCCATAAAGCTTAAAAATATTACTCTAGGCTAGGCTCAGTGGCTCATGCCTGTAATCCCAGCACTTTGGGAGGCCGAGGCGGGTGGATCACTTGAGGCCAGGAGTTCAAGATCAGCCTGGCCAACATGGTGAAACCCCTTCTCTACAAAAATACAAAAAAAAAAAATTAGCCGGGTATGGTGGCAGGCACATCTGTAATCCCAGCTACTCGGAAGGCTTGAAGCAGGAGAATTGCTTGAACCCGAGAAGTGGAGTTTGCGGTGAGCCAAGATTGCTCCACTGTACTCCAGCCTGGGTGACGGGGAGATTCTGTGTCCAAAAAAAAAAAAAAAAATTCTCTAACCTTACACGAACTTTCTGTGCAATAGCTGGCCATAAAGAGATTATGGAATGAGACCTTCATTCCAAAGGACTCCTACCCCACACCCAAGAGAAGCAAATGCTATAACAGAGCGGCCAAGAAGAATCGGAACAAGCCTTGCTGGCCCACTCAGTCTTGTTACCATTAGCTCATCTCCTTTTTGCCCAATCACATTGCTCCATGCCATCCCTGCTTCACTGAACCTCAGCATAAAATCAGATCAGTTCCTCTGTATCTTTGAGTCTTCAGTCTGAAGGCTTCCATGTCACATAAAACTGGGCTGTTGTCCATGACCCTTATGATGGGGAGGAACCTCACACTTGCAGCCCTTCTATCTAAACTCAGAGACGGAACCCTTACCCGCCACTGTGTGTGGCTGTTACTTCTCAGGAGATGTGCCCAGCTGCCTGGCAAGATTGAGGGCACCACCACCACCTTCCCTCACTGGGCCATGCCATTCGTTACAGAGACCAGTTATGATCAGGATATTATTTATTCAGTCATTCATCCACCTTGTGTATTTATTTTTATTTTTATTTTTTATTTATTGAGACAGAATCTCGCTCTGTCACCCAGGCTGGAGTGCAATGGCACGATCTTGGCTCACTGCAACCTCCGCCTCCTGCGTTCAAGTGATTCTCCTGCCTCAGCCTCCTGAGTAGCTGGGATTACAGGCATGCGCCACCACGCTTGGCTAACTGTATTTTTAGTAGAGATGCAGTTTCACCATGTTGGTCAGGCTGGTCTCGAACTCCTAACCTTGTGATCCACTTGCCCCAGTCTCCCAAAGTGCTGGGAATACAGGCGTGAGCCACCGGGCCCGGCTATGTGTATTTATTAAGCATCCATACACACCAGGTCCTGGATGACCAAGACAGACATGGGTCTGCTTTTGTGGGGTTACAGTCCATTGGGGTCCCCAGATGCAGAACAAGCCAGTAAGCAGCACAGCAGTGAGAGCTGGGGATATGGAAATGGGGGACATGGTAGAGAGGGAGCAGTGGGTTTGAGGAAAGGATCGGAGACCGGTGTGTTGGGACTTGGGAGGGAGGGGACAGTGTTTCCAACCCAACCCAGAAGGTTGGGTGGGCTGTGAGCCAAGGTGAAGAGTGGGTTGGTTCTGAGGCCCATGGGGAGCCCAGAAGGGTCTTTGGCCTTTAGCCAGTGAGGAACAGGACCGTGTGATGGACACTGTGCCCTGGGGTGGGTGGGTCTCTGCAGGTACAACGCTGTCACCGGGGAATGGCTGGATGATGAAGTTCTGATCAAGATGGCGTCTCAGGTGAGCAGGGCCTTGAATCCCATGGGCACAGGGCTGAGCAAAAACTTTCTGCAGCTGACTTTGGTCCATGCACCCTTCTCTCCCACTCCCACTTTGTTTAATTTTTGTAACTTCGGGGGATTCTATGTTATTATTTATTTATTGGTTGCAACCAGCATTTTTTTTTTTTTTTGAGGCCGGGTCTCTATCACCCAGGAGCGCAGTGGCACGATCACAGGTCACTGCAGCCTTGACCTCCTGGGCTCAAGCCATCCTCCAACCTTAGCCTCCCAAATAGCTGGGACCACAAGTACACACCACCACGCCTGGCTAATTTTTTTACTTTTTATAGAGACATGGATTTCACTATGCTGCCCAGGCTGGTCTCAAACTCCTGGGCTCAAATGATCCTCCTGCCTTGGCCTCCCAAAGTGCTGGGATTATAGGCGTGAGCCACCACACCAGGCCACAGCCAACCTTTTGAAGAAACAAAAAAGATAAAAGACTAGAAAATAGAGTATTTCCTGCATATTGAGGTTAGGATTGCTTTGTGAAGCTTTGTTTTAGTGTAATATACAATATACACAGAAACACAGAAAAGTGTACAGCTCACTGAGTTGTCACAAAATGAGCACACTGCCTTACCAGCAGCCCATATCAACAAACGGAAGGCAACCAGCCTGCCCAAGCCCCTCTCAGTCACTCCCCCCATACCCACAGGGTAAGCACCACTCTGAATCCTGTCACCCTAGATTACTTTTGCCTATTTCTTTTTTATTTCAAATAAGTGGGAGCGTAAAACAAGTATTCTTTTTTGGAGACAGAGTCTTGCTCTGCTGCCCAGGCTGGGGTATAGTGGTGCATGATCTTGGCTCACTGCAGCCTTGAACTCCAGGGCTCAAGCAATTCTCCCACCTCAGCCTCCTGAGTAGCTGGGACTACAGGTGTGCACCGTCACACCCAGTCAATTTTTAACTTTTTTTTTTTTTTTTTTTGAGACAGAGTTTTGCTCTTGTTGCCCAGGCTGGAGTGCAGTGGTGTGATCTTGGCTCACTGCAACCTCTGCCTCCAGAGTTCAAGCAATTCTCCTGCCTCAGCCTCCCGAGTAGCTAGGATTACAGGCTAATTTTTGTATTTTTAGTAGAGACGGGGTTTCTCCATATTGGTCAGGCTGGCCTCGAACTCCCAACCTCAGGTGATCCACCCACCTCAGCCTCCCAAAGTGCTGGGCTTATAGGCATGAGCCACTGTGCCCAGCCTTAAAATTTTTTTAGAGAGGGAGGTCTTGCTATGTTGCCCAGACTGGTCTTAAACTCCTGGCCTCAAGCGATCCTCCTGCCTCAGCCTCCCAAAATTCTGGGATTACAGGCATAAGCCACTGCTCCTGGCGCTGCAGGTGTTTTGGTCAACATGTTGCGTTGGTTTTCATTGCTGCATGGTATTTCACTGAAGGAATCAACCTGGTTAATTTTTCCAGTATATTGTTGCTGGACACATAGGTTGTTTCCACTTTTTTTCTTCTAAAGTCCGGGCTGTGAAAATGTCCTCTGAGATGCACTGTCCCTCCCCCAATATCCTGCCCCCGTGAGTTCTTCCCCTCAGCTGGGATGGAGGAATGGGGGGTCCTTGTCATCTCGGCAGCCTCTGGGTTGGAAGGCCTCTATGACTTTGGTGCTGAGACATAGGAGGGAGATCCCCGGGAATTTCAGGATTGAGAAGAGGCCCAGGGCACCCATTTGATGGGTGGCATGCAAGGGGGGCACCTCCTGTCTTAGGGTCCCTTTTGGGTGGGGCATGGGGACTGATAACACTCTATGTGGTGTCTTTCAGCCCTTCGGCCGAGGAGCAATGAGGGAGTGCTTCCGGACGTAAGTGACTCAGCCTGACTCTTGGGGCCCTGCCCAGAGTCCCCCCCAGGCTCCTCAGAGCTGAGGCACTGGGACATATACAGCCAAGGAATGGAGCCAGGGTCCCCTCTGCCTTCTTGTAGCCCAGGTTCCTCTCCATCTGGTCTCCCTCGGGCCACACGTTGGGCCTGGCTGTGAAGATGGGCTCAGGAGGAATAGGGAGCACCCCACTCACCTCTGCCCTGGTGTTGGGAGGTCAAGGGAAATGGGATTGGAGACCTTTAACAGTGACCTTTAATCCCCCCATCCCAACTCTTTGAAGATGCAAAGGGGTGGGGAAGTCCTTCCTAGCTCCTGCATTTTGTTCCTGCCGCCAGCCACCCATCCAGGTCAGACAAGGTCTTGCTGTCCTGAGGACCAGGGCTGTATCCCTGGTGAACCCCAGAGTACCCAGGTAGGCCCCCTGCTGCCTCTCCCCACAGGAAGAAGCTCTCCAACTTCCTGCACGCCCAGCAGTGGAAGGGAGCCTCCAACTACGTGGCGAAGCGCTACATAGAGCCCGTAGACCGGGATGTGTACTTTGAGGACGTGCGTCTACAGATGGAGGCCAAGCTCTGGGGGGAGGAGTATAACCGGCACAAGCCCCCCAAGCAGGTGCGTGGCCCCGCTACCTGCCCCCTTTCCATGCCAGGACAGCTGTGCACAGTGTCTGGGGGGCCATGGTGGGTCCCTCTTTCATCTTCTTTTTTTTTTTTTGAGATGAAGTCTTGCTCTGTCACCCACCACCACCACCAAGGCTGGAGTGCAGTGGTGTGATCTTGGCTCACTGCAACCTCCACCTCCCAGGTTCAAGCAATCCTCCTGCCTCAGCCTCCCAAATAGTTGAGATTACAGGCATGTGCCACCATGCCTGGCTAATTTTGTATTTTTGGTAGAGACAGGGTTTCACCATGTTGGCCACAGTTGGTCTCGAACTCCTGGCCTCAGGTGATCCACCCACCTTAGCCTCCCAAAGTGCTGGGATTACAGGTGTGAGCCACCACACCCAGCCTTAGTTTTTGTACTTTTAGTAGAGGCAGGATTTCACCATGTTGACCAGGCTGTTCTCAAACTCCTAACCTCAAGTGATTCACCTGCCTCGGCTTCCCAAGGTGCTGGGATTACAGATGTAAGCCACCGTGCCTAGCCTAAAAATATATATTTTTTAGTTAAAAAAAAATGAAAGGAAAAGAGGAGATTAGATTCTGGGCATCACCAGGAGCTCTGGCAATAGAGAGCTAGTAAGTGATGGAGCCAGGATCTGAGCCCACGCAGGCGAGTTCCTCTCAGCCCTCCCCTTGCCATTTCTCAGAGGAGGTGCGCCTGGGCCCTCCCGCCTGAGCCCACTCCCCATCCCACCAGGTGGACATCATGCAGATGTGCATCATCGAGCTGAGGGACAGACCGGGCAAGCCCCTCTTCCACCTGGAGCACTACATCGAGGGCAAGTACATCAAGTACAATTCCAACTCTGGCTTTGTCCGTGATGACAACATCCGCCTGACGCCGCAGGTGAGGCCCCAGCTCACCACCACCCTCTGCCCACCACAGCCCTTGGGGTGAGATCCTGGCCAGGCTCAGCCCCTAAAGAGGAAGGTCCCTGTGGGCTTGGAGTCTCACTCCCAGAGAAGCCTCTTGGAACATTCAGAAGGAGACTGTAACGAGACACCCGTCACCCCATGATAGCTTCTGTCACCTAAGATGGCCACAGGACCTGCAGCTCAAGGTCCCTGCCCAACTGAAGAGGCCTTTTTCCTTTGTCTTTTCCTCTATATAACTCCTTGCAGAGAAAGCCCCTCAGCATGGGCAGAGGCGTGGCCAGTGCCTGCACAGCCTTCAGCCTGTCTCTTGACATCTCATTTTCCTTCCTGTGCCCCGTAGGCCTTCAGTCACTTCACGTTTGAGCGTTCCGGCCATCAGCTGATAGTGGTGGACATCCAGGGAGTTGGGGATCTCTACACTGACCCACAGATCCACACAGAGACGGGCACTGACTTTGGAGATGGCAACCTAGGTAGGTGGGGAAAGCCAGACTGTTTCCGCAGAAACCACGCTCCCTGCTAAAACCTCTGAGCTCTTTGTACAGCCCAGGAAACAGGCTGAGACATTGTATGCGCTTCTTCAAGATCATGGAGACGGGAGCCTGGATGGCTGATGCCTCCCAGCTTGGCACGTTTTATACCTGCCCTGGCCATGTGTATGAGGCCCACCACTGCCTGTCCTCCGTCACAGAGCAAAGCAACACTCCAGACACCCCCGCTCTGTCCACAGGTGTCCGTGGGATGGCGCTCTTCTTCTACTCTCATGCCTGCAACCGGATTTGCGAGAGCATGGGCCTTGCTCCCTTTGACCTCTCGCCCCGGGAGAGGGACGCGGTGAATCAGAACACCAAGCTGCTGGTGGGTGCCCAGTATGACCCTGCTTGGCCTGGCAGGCCCTTCTGCTACCCGCAAAGCAAGCCCTGCTCCCCTATGTGGTGACAGCCAGGTCAAGCAGTGCTTAACTGACGAATACCAGGCTGGAAGCATCTGTCCCACCCATGCCCCAGCCCGTCCTCTCCAGCTCGGTGCACAAAGTCCTCCTGAGTGTCCTTACAGTAGAGCAGCTGGTATCTGCTTAGGTTGGGCCCATTTTTTTTTACCAGGTGAAGGGAACAGGCACGTGGAGATAGTGAGAAGGTGTGTGGTGTGTGTGTGTGTTTGTGTGATGTATTGACAAATGACTGAACGAGTCTTAGACCTGGCTCTCCAGGCACCTCACCAAGATAATTCCTATCCCTCCCATTGGTACTTGGACCAGAGACAAGAGAATGCTGCAAAGACCAGCTTGGGATGCTGGACATAGAGTGGGATACTTTCTCCAGCTCTGGGCTGTGGAATGTGGTCAGTGCTTTAGGGGATGCTGGCAGGTCCTGTGAGCCTCTGTTCCAGATGCCCTTTCTTGGCCTTAGGTTTAATCCCCTACTGCTTTTTTATTTTTTAATACAATGTATCAGCTACTAAACAGGCATGTTTAGGAGCTGTGGGTGAAGGGGTTTCAGGGCTAGAAAGAACAACAGGAAGAGCCCTTTATTTCCCAGAGGGTGTGTGCGTGACATGAGTATCCCTGTTAATGTCCCCAGCAATCAGCCAAGACCATCTTGAGAGGAACAGAGGAAAAATGTGGGAGCCCCCGAGTAAGGACCCTCTCTGGGAGCCGGCCACCCCTGCTCCGTCCCCTTTCAGAGAACTCTGGAGATGAGAACATGAGTGATGTGACCTTCGACTCTCTCCCTTCTTCCCCATCTTCGGCCACACCACACAGCCAGAAGCTAGACCACCTCCGTGAGTGATGGTTCGGTCCTTAGTCACTGTGATTGGAGGGGACAGGTAGAGCAGAACTAAACTGGCTTTCATTTATGTTAGAAAAATCAGACATGCTAATCAAAAAGGTTCATGGCCCCAGTGATTTTATAGGTGAGTTTCATTGAGTGAACTTCCAAAACAGATCATCCAAATGCTATAAAAACAACCCCTATTGTAGGAAACAAAGTAACTTTTATCAGTGTGTTTTATGAAACCAGCAAAACTCATACAATAAGTTTGACATACCAAAAAAGGAAATTATATCCCAACCTTATTTAAAATGTTTGTGTATAGAGAGAGAACAACAACAACAAAATCTAAATAGATTTTTTAAAAATCTAAATAGATATTAACAAATAAAAATAGTACTATGTTAAAAGGTTCACCTGTCACAGTTAAATAGGGATTTCACAGGAATCTGAGGATTGTTCAATGTTAGAAAAGCTATGAACGTGATATTAATGGGTAAAAGGAGAAAAACAGGATCGTTATTTCTGATGCTGAAAGAATGGAGTTTGCTGATGATTCAGACGAGAGTTTGTAGGAAAGGATAGAGGCAAGACTGACCCCAGGGTGTTGGCCTGAAGAGATGGAAGTCATGTATTCAGGGAAAGTGTAAGCGGAAGCAGGCTCAGAGCAGGAGAGCAAGATTTTATTATTTAGTTTTTTAATTTTTCTCATTTTGATACCTTTGGAAGAGAGAAAGATTTTAGTATCAAACATTAAAGAAGCCCTTTACATGTTTCCACTGGAAGGTCTTCAGAATAGTCTGGAACAGGAGTCAACAGACTTTTTTGAAAGGCCAGAGAGTAAATATTTTAAGCTTTGCAGCTCATTCAGTCTCTGTATTTGGAGCATGAAAGCTACCATAAAAAATACTTAAATGGGTGGACGTGGCTGTTTTGCAGTAAAACTCTATAGATGGTGAAATTTAATTTTTGTCATCCATTTAAAAATGTAAACACTGTTCTTACAAACAGTGCCTGTTATAAAAACAGGCAGACAGATTTGACTGTAGAGGACAGGAGACAGAGATAGGGAACCCCCAGGAGATGGTTGGTGTTTTTTTGTTTTTGTTTTTTGTTTTTGAGACAGAGTGTCGCTCTGTCACCCAGGCTGGAATGTGGTGGCATGATCTTGGCTCACTGCAACCTCCACCTCCCGAGTTCAAACGATTCTCCTGCCTCAGCCTCCCGAGTAGTTGGGACTACAGGTGCATGCCACCACACCCAGCTAATTTTTGTATTTTTAGTAGAGATGGGGTTTCACTATGTTGGCCAGATTGGTCTCAAACTCCTGACCTCAGGTGATCCACCTGCCTCGGCCTCCCAGAGTTCTGGGATTACAGGCGTAAGGCACCACCCCCAGCTGGAGATAGTTGGTTGTGAAGCTGTCCGAGGCCCACTTCTTGAGCCCCAAATATTCAAATGTCTTTTCTTCCTTCACAACTGCATCTTATTGAGGACCAAGCGGTGGCCAGGCACATATGCTGAAAAACACATTACAAGGATAATTGCATTGTGACAACCCTGAGGACACACGTAGGTGGCACCACTTGGCCAGAATCACGCAGCTGGCAAACAGTAGACTTAGAATAAGTTCTCAAGGAAGAACTTTAACCTCCAGGTGCTGATAACATTCTCCTTTTTTGTGCCTTTCTTTAAAGCTTAAAAAAAAAAAATGGCTTGGTGGCAGGTATGGGCTGCCCTAGGCCATGGGTTGGTCTTAATGCATGTTCCAGTAGTGGAACCAGGACATGATGTCTGTTTCTCCCTGCCCAGATTGGCCAGTGTTCAGTGACCTCGATAACATGGCATCCAGAGACCATGATCATCTAGACAACCACCGGGTGAGTGTGAAGGGAGGGAGGCTGCAGGCTTCAGACCCCGGCAGGGGTAGGAGAAGTGGATTCACTCCCAGAGTGAATCTTCAGCTTTGGAGGTGGGCAGCCCAGCCCAGGCACTGCCAGGAAGGCATAGGATGGGGGAATTAGGGAGGATGCAGATGAATGTCAGCCTCCGGCCCAAGGCTGAGCTTTCCTCTGAGAAAAGGTGGGTCCCTTGCAGTTCCCAGAGATGGTTAGGGAAGAGGGACTCCCAATCAGCAACAATGCAATCTTGTAGTAAATGCCAGGCTCAGCCCCAGGTTTGGTTTGACCCTACATGTGTTGGTTGTCCTATAGAGCCCCCATACTGGATCTTAGATGTGTAACACATAGCACAGTAAGCCACGTGTTCTAGCTCTTCACACCTAGCTCTCCCGTTAGATAAACAGAACATTTCCTGCAGCTTTGGGTTGACTTGGTGGTAAGAAACTGAAGGCATCTTATTTGCATTCTCACAAATGTATATTATGGCAAATTATAATATACTCTATGCTTGTGTGTGTGTTTGAAATATTTCTTAGTAAAATTGGCCAGGCACAGTAGCTCATGCCTGTAATCCCAGTAGGTTGGGAGACCAAGGTGGGCAGATCACTTGAGCCCAAGAGTTTGAAACTAGCCTGGGCAATATGACAAGACCCCCATCTCTACAAAAAAATACAAAAATTAGCCAGGCATGGTGGCACTTACCTGTAGTCCCAGCTACTCAGGAGGCTGAGGTAGGAGGATCTCTTGAACCTGGGAGGCAGAGGCTGCAGTAAGCCATCATCACACCACTGCACTCCAGCCTGGGTGACAGAGTGAGATCTTGTCTTAAAAAAAAAAAAAAACTTTTTAGTAGAGGCTGAGCACAGTGGCTCAAGCCTGTAATCCCAGCACTCTGGGAGGCCGAGGCGGGTCGATCACTTGAGACAGGAATTTGAAGACCAGCCTGATCAATATGGCAAAACCCTATCTCTACTAAAAATACAAAAATTAACCGGGTACTACAGGCAGGCGCCTGTAATCCCAGCTACTCAGGAGGCTGAGGCAGGAGAATTTCTTGAACCCAGGAGGCGGAGGTTGCCGTGAGCAGAGATTGCACCACTGCACTCCAACCTGGGCAACAAAGCAAGACTCAGTCTTAGTAGAAGCTGGGTGTGGTGGCTCACACCTGTAATCCCAGCACTATGGGAGGCTGAGGCGGGCAGATTGCTTGAGGCCAGGAGTTTGAGACCAGCCTGGCCAACATGATGAAACCTCATCTCTACAAAAAATATAAAAATTAGCTAGGCATGGTGGCATGTGCCTGTAATCCCAGCTACTTGGGAGGCTGAGGCAAGAGAATTGCTTGAACCTGGGAGGTGGAGGTTGCAGTGAGCTGAGATCCTGCCACTGTACTCCAGCCTGGGCAACAGAGTGAGACCCTGCCCCACCCCCCACCCCCCAACACACACACACAAAAGAAAAACTTCTTCCAAAGATAAAGAAGGAAATAAAAATATTCTGTTACTAATCGTGCAGGTGACATGCAGAGAGGGCTATAATTCAGTGTTGGTAGGTACATGGCTGAAGTTTTAGAGATTCTAAATTATACCAGATTCCCTTTCAGAACAGAACTCAGACCTGGGAGAATAAAAAATATGCCCAGCACTTTGGGAGGCTGGGGCGGGCGGATCACGAGGTCAGGAGATGGAGACCATCCTGGCTAACACAGTAAAACCCCGTCTCTACTAAAAATATAAAAATATAAAAAGTTAGCCAACTGTGGTGGCGGGTGCCTGTAGTCCTAGCTACTCCAGAGGCTGAAGCAGGAGAATGGCATGAACCTGGGAGGCAGAGGTTGCAGTGAGCCGAGATCACGCCACTGCATTCCAGCCTGGGCGACAGAGTGAGACCCCATCTCGAAAAAAACAAAAACAAAAAACAAATGCCCAAGTAGGCCAGGCACGGTGGCTCATGCCTGTAATCCCAACACTTTGGGCCGATGCGGGCGGATTACAAGTTCAGGAGTTCGAGACCAGCCTGGCCAATATGGTGAAACCCTGTCTCTACTAAAAATACAAAAATTAGCCGGGCGTGGTGGCAGACGCCTGTAGTCCCAGCTATTCGGGAGATTAAGACAGGACAATCACTTGAACCCAAGAAGTGGAGGTTGCAGTGAGCTGAGATCGTGCCACTGCACTCCAGCCTGGGTGACAGAGCGAGACTCCATCTCAAAAAAAAATAAATAAATATGCCCAGGTGACCTGTGTGGTTTTGGTTGAGGGCTTATTTATAGTAAATATTGTTCCCAATGCTATATTTCTGTCCGTGGGTCATAGCCTTTGTTTTTCTGCCTGTGAAATGGGTGAGTCACTCTCAGTAAAGCACTTCCTGTGATCCATACTCTCAGAATGTAACAATGGGTGTCACCCACACAGCCCTTTGATGTAGGGACTATAATGAATCCCATAGCTAAAGACATTGATGCTCAGAGAAGTTAAAACAACGACCCAAGGACTCAGCTGGCAAGAAAGAAAGCCAGGATTCGAGCCCAGGTCGTCTGACTGTAGAGCCCAAGGTCCTTACTGTTACCTTATACTGTTCCCTTGTCACCCAGTCGGCAAGGGACAGCAGGAGCAGGGTGTTAGGTAATGGGACAGAGGGGAGAAAGCCAACGGTTGGGGTGTCCAGATGTCGTAACCATTGCGAGGCGCTCAGGAGACCACTAGGACCCTAAAGCCATCTTCTCTCCACAGGACTCTGAAAATAGTGGGGACAGTGGATACCCCAGTGAGAAGCGGGGTGAGCTGGATGACCCTGAGCCCCGAGAACATGTAAGGAACCCCCAGGAAATGAGACCAGTGTCACCTGTTGCCTCATTTATCCTCCAGGAAAATGAAAACTCCCCTTCTTGGAGGGGGAATATGAGTAGGTCCTGAGAAGATAACAAGTAAATTAATAAAGAGTATTTCAGGCTGGGCACGGTGGCTCATGGCTGTAATCCCAACACTTTGGGAGGCCAAGGTGGGTGGATCACCTGACATCAGGAGTTCGAGACCAACCTGGCCAACATGGCAAAACC
>NW_012103365.1:478864-482700 GCF_000951045.1 Mandrillus leucophaeus
TATAAACTAAACACGCAGTAGGACGGGAGCCCGTTACCCCAGTGGCTTTGTGCTGGGATCCTGCGCCATCAAGTCAGTTCCACCTGCTCACACAGGGAGGGGGACAGTGAGGCTGTGGCTGCACCAGCATGTCATCCCTGCCTGTGACCCAGCATTCATTCTGCTTGGCAGAGAAGGGTTCCAGTGTCACCTGGGAACATAGGGCCAATTTTCTGAGATAAGGGTCACCTGCGAGGGCCAGGCTGGTTCCAGGGAGGAGGGCTGGACCAGCTCTCAGGAGAGGTTCCTGGGAAGAAGCCTTGCACTTTGGATCACTGTAATTTCTTCCTCCGTTCAGGGCCACTCAAACGGTAACCGGAAGTACGAGTCTGACGAAGACAGCCTGGGCAGCTGCGGACGGGTAATGCGCCCCAAGGCACCCTTGTCACCACCGCTTCCCTGCCTCCTCCAGTCTCTGTTGCTGTTTCTTCTGTCTCATATCTCTGCTGCCTGCGCATCTGTCTGGCACATGTGCTAAAGGAAGATTTTGCAAAGCAGCAAATCTCCTGGGCAAATGCTCTTTGAACCTCTGCAGGACAGGATGCTGGGGGATTTGTGGGGAGGATTAGAGAAGAACAGGACAGCCCCATCCTGGAGGGGAAATCGCAACAGCTAAGGCTCCTGTCTTAAGTGCCTGCCATGAAGGCGCTTTGCGGTAATCAATTTCCTTCTTGCAATCACCCAGAAAGACAGGCTAATGTTACTCTCATCCCCGTTTTATGTATGAGAAAACTGGGCTCTTAAGCAACTTTCCCTAGGTTACCCTTGCTTGTATGTCTAACAAGCATCAGCACATCTGGGAAAGACCAGCCCTGTGCCCCACCCACCCCTCTAAGTGATTCCCTCACACGCTTTGAACCGCCCACCTTTGGAGCCTTTGCTAAGGCAAGTCTCTCCTACCTGCAAGGTCCTTTATCCCCCTCTGTTATCTCTCTTCAAATCCTACCTGCTGTCCAAGCCTGGACCCCAGGGCCCTTCGTCCGGGAGCCTTCCCTGACCTCCACCACAGGCATGACTCTGGCATCTCCAAGAACACTGATTATTTACCCTGTGGCATTTTGTAGCCAGATTAGGATCTTCTCTGTTAGGTATGGAACAGGGTTGCTCAAGTGAGGCACTATTGGCATTTTGGGCTGAATCGTTCCTTGTTGAGGGGGCTGCCCTGTGCATTGCAAGATGTTTAGCATGCACACGTGCACACATATAGCTGCTTGGCTGTATCCTGCAAAGGCCTTTGGATGGGGTATCTTTGGCCAGGAGAAATGATGTGTTTTTTAAACCCATTTCCTAAAGCACCCTGCTGATGTTGCTCATGTCGTTGTGGTGACTTGCAGAGGAAAGCAAGGGGATTTGCTGGAAGGTCTGAAGTGGGAGTCTTCTGGTGCCTTACATGAGGAGCTGGCAAAGAAGGGTGGTTTAGGGTCAAACCCCCCCCCCAACCAAATCCAGATTGGTAAATGACGGGGAAATGCTTCCTTGAGCTGCTGAAATCTGTTCCACTAGCTCTTGAACGCATGAGCTGATGGAATTTGGATGATTAAAATTGAAACCGTATTAGCCAGGCATGGTGGCGTGCACCTGTCATCCCAGCTACTCGGGAAGCTGAGGCAGAAGGATCGCTTGAACCTGGGAGGTGGAGGTTGCAGTGAGCCAAGATTGTGCCATTGCACTCCAGCCTGGGTGACAGAGTGAGACTCTGTCTCAAAAAAAAAAAAAAAATTTGGAGCCATATATGGCCAATAAACTTTGACATCACGAGGGTTTGCTCTCCCTCTAGCCAGGCTCCTGTGTGGTAGGGGCTGCTGACAGCTGTCATGCTGCATCCACCCCCAGCCCCTCGCTTCTCTGGCCGGTTCTTTCCCTTCAGGTCTGTGTAGAGAAGTGGAATCTCCTCAACTCCTCCCGCCTCCACCTGCCGAGGGCTTCGGCCGTGGCCCTGGAAGTGCAAAGGCTTAATGCTCTGGACCTCGAAAAGAAAATCGGGAAGTCCATTTTGGGGAAGGTATCGGCGATGCCCATTTTGGAGCCCTGTCTGCACTAACCTGGAGTCCCCCGGCTCCAGCCTCTCCTCTGCTAATCACTTCCTCCTGCAGGCTGGCTGGGCGGTCTTGGGTGCGGCTTCGGCCTGCCAAACAGCCAGGCCGACACTGTAGTCTGTGTGGCAGGTCCATCTGGCCATGGTGCGCTACCACGAGGGTGGGCGCTTCTGCGAGAAGGGCGAGGAGTGGGACCGGGAGTCGGCTGTCTTCCACCTGGAGCACGCGGCCGACCTGGGCGAGCTGGAGGCCATCGTGGGCCTGGGACTCATGTACTCGCAGCTGCCCCATCACATCCTAGCTGACGTCTCTCTGAAGGTGAGCAGGTGGCAGGGACCCAGCTGCAGGTGGGGGTGGGACTTGGTCACCCTGTTGTTCACCTGCCTCCCATCCTGGAAGCCATGCATTCACCTGCCTTCTATCCTGAGGTGTATACATGCCACAAAAATGTCCCAAGCACTGGTTTGGGGGCAGGCCCCTCCAAGTTAGTTGAAACTGGCAGAATCGATCTCTGTCTTTGGAGAGGAAGGGGAAGGTGAGTCACGTTTCCTGGCAATAACAACATAGTGTGATGGGGGAAGCGGAAGACACCAGTGGAAACACGTGAGGAAGGGCTGTAACTGGGGCCTGGAGGGGTTGGTGCAGGCTTCCTGCTCATCAGTTCTGCATGTATCTCTAGTGACTGGGGCCTGGCACTGAGTAGATGCTCGGTACAGATTCGTGGAATGAACTGATATAAGGGATACCTACCTTAGGCCAGAGCGGTGGCTTACACCTGTAATCTCAGCACTTTGGGAGGCCGAGGTGGGTGGATCACATGAGGCCAGGAGATCGAGACCAGCCTGGCCAACACGGTGAAACCCCGCCTCTACCAAAAAATACAAAAATTAGCCGGATGGGGTGGCACGCACCTGTAATCCCACCTACTCGGGAGGCTGAGGTGGGAGAATCTCTTGAACCTGGGAGACGGAGGTTGTAGTGAGCGGAGATCGCACTACTGCACTCCAGCCTGGGCAACAGAGTGAGATCCTATCTCTAAAAAACAAAAAAGTTGGGGGGATATCTGCTTTAGACCTGAAGGCCCAAAGGGAGTGAGCCAGGCCAAGTGGGGGACGTGAGCAGCTCAGATAGAAGGAACAGCATGTGCTTAGGCCCAGAGGTGAAGGACAAGGTGCACCCGTGTAGCTAGAGGTGCAGGAGCTGAGGCAGAACTGGAGCTGAAGCAGCAGGGTGTGGACGTGCAGGGAAATTGTGTAGGGGTCTGCTGCTTCTTCTGTCCCTGGTCCGTGAGCAGAGGGAGGAAAGGACTGAATGAACGGGATCTGGCAAGGCCCAGGGAATGTGATCATTTTCCAGGAGAAGTTGAGAGGCCCTTGGTGGGCACATCCTCCCAGTATATCTGTTCCCATCCTCCCCATCACGTGGGCCAAAGCTGCGCATGGACAGGTGGCCTCGGCTCAATGGGGCTGCAGGGCATCAGCTCTCCTCGACGGGTTTGGCTGTGGCCCAGCGGGTGGATGGATCTCAGACTCAAGGGTGGAAAGATACTCCAAAGTCCTTTATTTATTTAGCTTTTTGAATTGGTAGTTACATTCATGTGATTAAAAACTTATTTATTTATTGTTTTATTTTTGTTTTTTTGAGACAGAGTCTTGCTTTGTTGCCCAGGCTGGAGTGCAGTGGCACAATCTCGGCTCAGTGCAACCTCCACTTCCCAGGTTCAAGCAATTCTCCTGCCTCAGCCTCCCGAGTAGCTGGGAT
>NW_012103365.1:483625-484468 GCF_000951045.1 Mandrillus leucophaeus
ACAGTTTTGGAAGCTAGAAGTCCAGAAATCAAGGTGTCAGTAGAGCCATGCCTTCCTCTGAAGGCTGGAGGGGAGAATCCTTCCTTGTTTCTTCTAGGTTCTGGGGGTTGCTGGCAATCTTCAGCGTTCCTTGGCTTGGATCACTGAAATCTCTGTCTCCATCTTCCCCCTTGTGTTCCTGTCTCCCTGTTTCTTCTGCTCTTATAAAGACAACAGTATATAGGATTTAGGGGCTACCTAACATCCTGCGTGACCTCATCTTAATATAACTAATTTTTTTTTTCTTTTTTGAGATGGAGACTCGCTCTGTCACCCAGGCTGGAGTGCACTGGTGGGATCTCTGCTCACTGCAACCTCCACCTCTCAGGTTCAAGCAAATCTCCTGCCTCAGTCTCCCAAGTAGCTGGGAATACAGGCACCTGCCACCACACCTGGCTAATTTTTGTATTTTTAGTGGAAATGGGGTTTCACCACGTTGGCCAGGCTGGCCTCGAACTCTTGGCCTCAGGTGATTCACCTGCCTCGGCCTCCCAAAGTGCTGGGATTACAGGCATGAGCCACAGTGCCCAGCCAGTGTAACTAATTATATCTTCAAGGACCCTATTTCCAAATCAGATCACATTCTGCTTGGACATGAGTATTGGGAGGATATTGTTCAGCCCAGTACACAGTTTCCATATGCAAATATGAAATGGGCTCCTATTTTCACCCTGCTTTTTCCTCCAAAGTTAGCATCCTACACACACGTTCCTGAACCTAGTGTTTTTCACTTGACAGTGTCCTGTGGACATTTTACCTCAGTGGTATAGAGATAGCTTTCTGATCCTTTTTGTTTGTTTGTTT
>NW_012103365.1:484518-485033 GCF_000951045.1 Mandrillus leucophaeus
CAGACTATTTATTTATTTTAGAGACAGAGTCTCACTCTGTCACCCAAGTTGGAGTGCAGTGGCATGACTGTAGCTCACTGCAGCCTTGACCTCCTAGGTTCAAGTGATCCTCCTGCCTCAGCCTCTGGAGTAGCTTGGACTATAGGCCTGAGCCACCATGCCCAACCAAAACAGTTTTTTTTTTTTTTTTTTTAATGTATATAAAAAGCTTAGACTGGGTACAGTGGCTCACACCTGTAAACCTGTAATCCCAGTACTCGGGAGGCGGAGGTGGGTGGACCACCTCAGGTCAGGAGTTCAAGACTAGCCTACCCAACATGGTGAAACCCTGCCTCTACCAAAAATATAACAAATTAGCCAAGTGTGGTGGTATGTGCCTGTAATCCCAGCTACTCGGGAGGCTGAGGCAGGAGACTCACTTGAATCTGGGAGACAGAGGTTGCAGCGAACAGAGATCACACCACTGCACTCCAGCCTGGGCAACAGAGCGAGGCTCCATCTCAAAAAAAAAAAAA
>NW_012103365.1:491468-492359 GCF_000951045.1 Mandrillus leucophaeus
CCCACTTGTCAGTTTCATCTGTAGTGTTCATGTTTTCTACGCCTTTCTTACAATCAAAAAAATAGTAAATCAAACCCTGATTTGCAGCATTGTCTGCTTTTTACCGGGTAAGTTATATGTGATCCAGCAGTTTCACTCATAGCTATAAACCCAAAAGAATAAAAACACACTTTCACACAAAAACTGGTACACAAATCTTCATAGCAGCATTATTCATAATAGCCAAAAAATGGAAAACAACTCAACTGTCTGTCAGTAGATGAATGGATAAATGAAATGTGATACATCCATACAATGGACTATTATTTGATCATAAAAAGGAATGAAATATTGATACGTGCTACAACACAGATGGACTGTGAAAGCACTGTGCTAAGTGAAAAGAGTCGCAAAGGACCACATATTGTACGATTCTATTATTATGAAATGTCCAGATCCAGAATAGGCAATCCATAGAGACAGAAAGTAGACTAATAGATGCCTAGTGCTGAGCAGGATGAGGAGAGTAGGGGTAGAGGGAGATTGACAGTTAAGCAGTGTGAGATTTCTTTTTGGATTGGTGAAAGTATTCTGAAATTGACTGATGGTCATACAGTTCTGTGACTATACTAAAAACTACGGATGTGTACTTCTTTTTTTTTTATTTTTATTTTTATTTTAAGATGGAGTTCTCTGTCACCCAGTCTGCAGTGCAGTGCAGTGCAGTGGCTCGATCTCGGTTCACTGCAACCTCTGCCTCCCAGATTCAAGCAATTCTCGTGCCTCAGCTTCCTGAGTAGCTGAAATTACAGGCGTGCATCAGCATGCCTGGCTAATTTTTGTATTTTTAATAGAGACAGGGTTTCACCATGTTGGCCAGGCTGGTCTCGAACTGCTGACCTCAGATGATCT
>NW_012103365.1:492409-494892 GCF_000951045.1 Mandrillus leucophaeus
AGGATAAAAACCATACACCACAAGAGTTTGAGGCTTCCATGAGCCATGATGGAGCCACTGCACTCCAGCCTGGGCAAAAATCAAGACCCTGTCTCAAAAAAACAAAAACAAAACAAAACAGAAAAAAACAAGAAAAAATAATATGTGGTATATGGCTTACAAATAACAATGAAAAGTAAATTTCATATCATCAACTCTCACCCAATACTTGCACTGATTTTTGCAAACTCTTGTACCCATAGCCAACCTATGGTTGCAATTGATGGAGAAGTGTAGTTCTGACATAAATGAGATGAAAGTGAAATTAACAAAGACCTATGTTAGAACTGGAACTTCATTTGCCTCTGATGTGAGCGACCTCCTTCCTGAAACAGACGGTAGTTTTAAATACTGGAAGGATATTTCTTGAATTTCCTGCACTCATCACAATAGAATAGCTACAGGCATGACCCACTTGTCAGTTTCATCTGTAGTGTTCATGTTTTCTACGCCTTTCTTACAATCAAAAAAATAGTAAATCAAACCCTGATTTGCAGCATTGTCTACTTTTTACCGGGTAAGTTATATGTGATCCAGCAGTTTCACTCATAGCTATAAACCCAAAAGAATAAAAACACACTTTCACACAAAAACTTGTACACAAATCTTCATAGCAGCATTATTCATAATAGCCAAAAAATGGAAAACAACTCAACTGTCTGTCAGTAGGTGAATGGATAAATGAAATGTGATACATCCATACAATGGACTATTATTTGATCATAAAAAGGAATGAAATATTGATACGCGCTACAACACAGATGGACTGTGAAAGCACTGTGCTAAGTGAAAAGAGTTGCAAAGGACCACATATTGTACGATTCTATTATTATGAAATGTCCAGATCCAGAATAGGCAATCCATAGAGACAGAAAGTAGACTAATAGATGCTTAGTGCTGAGCAGGATGAGGAGATTGGGTAGGGGTAGAGGGAGATTGACAGTTAAGCAGTATGAGATTTCTTTTTGGATTGGTGAAAGTATTCTGAAATTGACTGATGGTCATACAGTTCTGTGAATATACTAAAAACTACGGATGTGTACTTCTTTTTTTTTTATTTTTTTATTTTTTTTAATTTTAAGATGGAGTTCTTTGTCACCCAGTCTGCAGTGCAGTGCAGTGCAGTGGTTCGATCTCGGTTCACTGCAACCTCTGCCTCCCAGATTCAAGCAATTCTCGTGCCTCAGCTTCCTGAGTAGCTGAAATTACAGGCATGCATCAGCACGCCTGGCTAATTTTTGTATTTTTAATAGAGACAGGGTTTCACCATGTTGGCCAGGCTGGTCTCGAACTGCTGACCTCAGATGATCTACCCACCTCAACCTCTCAAAGTGCTGGGATTACAGGCATGAGCCACGCAGCCCGGCTCTGATGTGTACTTCTGATGTGTACTTCTGATGCAGGGCAGACAGGCCCCAAATTGGAGCTTGGCCCAGGAGGGTTTTTTGCCTCACCCAGAAAAGAATTCAAGGGTGAGCCAAATGTAGAAGAAAACAGCTTTATCAAAGTGGCAGTGTTATAGCTTAGGCAGTGGTACAGCTCTATGACTGCTTCTGCGGAGCGGGGCTGCCCCACAGGCCGTGTGCTGAGATTAGCAGCTTAGGGCAGTTCTGCCATCAGATTTATACCTACTTTTAATTGCATGCATATTAAGAGGCGGTTTATGAAGAAATGTCTAGGGAAAGGGTAGTAACTTCTAGGTTGTGGGGCCATAGCCATGGAAACGGGCAGTAACGCTGAAGTGTTGCCTTGACAATGGTAAACTGACATGGCGCACTGATGGGCATGTCTTATGAAAAGCTCTTTCCCCACCCCCATCCCTGTTTTAGCTTGTCCTTGATTTGTTTCAGTGTCTGAGCCAAGCCTCTGGAGTCAAGTGCCCCCTCCTACCTCACTTCTATAGCCTCCCAGCCCAGAGCTCTCAAAAAACAGGGTGAAGATTGAGTAGTGAGATCTTGGCAGCCCTCAAGTGTGAAGCTCATTCACTCTTCTTTCTCCCTCTTTGGTTTGTATCAATAGGAGACAGAAGAGAACAAAACCAAAGGATTTGATTATTTACTGAAGGCCGCAGAAGCTGGCGACAGGCAGTCCATGATCCTGATGGCGCGAGCTTTTGACACTGGCCAGAACCTCAGCCCAGACAGGTACTGCAGCTGTCACCCAGGAGGAGCTGGTGGGAATGTGGGCTGCAGCTGGGCGCTTGCCCTAGGTATCAGCACAGGCCTGGGTTCCAGTCTTGGCTGCTCCATGACCAGTCCAGCAACCATGGGCAACTTATTTTACCTCCCTGGCCTCAGTTTCTTCATATTGCAAACTGGGAGTAATTATAGCACCTGTATCCTGGGGTTGTCCCATGAAGGGTAAATGAGATGATGACTATAACCCTCGCAGTGCTTGGCACATAAAGCACATGGTATGGCCGGGCACGGTGGCTCATGCCTGTA
>NW_012103365.1:495607-496915 GCF_000951045.1 Mandrillus leucophaeus
TAAAAGTCATGTGATATGGGGCAGCCACTGTAGCCAGTATAGGTAATGATTTGCCTGAGAAAAAAATCTGAAAGAATATGCAGCATCCAGGTCAGAGTAGGTATCCCTAGTTAGGATTATGGGTGATTTTAATTGATTTTTCCTACTTATTATTATATTTTAGAAATAGGATCTCGCTCTGTCACCCAGGCTGGAGGACAGTGGCGCCATCATAACTCACTGCAACCTCTACCTCCTGGGCTCATGCGGTCCTCCCACCTCAGCCTCCTGAGTAGCTGGGACTACAGGCATGTACCACTACACCCACCTACATTTTTAAATTTTTTGTGGAGATGGGGTCTCATTATGTTGTTCAGACTGGTCTCGAACTCGTGGGCTCAAGCAAACTTCTGTCCTCAGCCTCCCAATGGGATTACAGGTGTGAGCCACCACGCCTGACTAGGGCAGGTATTTTGGCTCTATTTTATGGGTGACTAAACTAGTTCTGAGATGTAAAGGGGCTTGCCCATGGTCAAATATTTAACAAGTGGCAGAGCCAACTTACATCTTCTCACCCCTCCTCCGATGTACTGTCTACTGGCATGGAAGGGAGGTAAACAAAAAAGACTGACATGATTGTATTAGGTCAAATGTCAGTGTATACATATGGTGCCCATTGAGTGCACTGGGGAAGCGCATCATGCATGGGGCGGAGCCTGGAACTGGGCACTGAGTATTTGCATCTGTGCTTTCTCTTCCTGGCCTTTGTCTACCTTTTATTTCTATTTGAGGTGATAGGTTTTTATTGATTTGTAAAAATTATTTACATATTAAGGCTATTAACCCTTTGGTATATTTTTCTCTTTATTTTTTATTTTATTTTAGTATTATTATTATTTCTGAGACAGACTCTCACTCTGTCGAACAAGCTTAAATGCACTGGTGCAATCTCACCTCACTGCAACCTCCACCTCCCGAGTTCAAGTGATTCTCCTGCCTCAGCCTCCCAAGTAGCTGATATTATAGGTGCCTGCCACCATACCCAGCTAATTTTTATATTTTAAAAAGAGACAGGATTTCACCATATTGGCCAGGCTGGTCTTGAACTCCTGACCTCAGGCAGTCTACCTGCCTCTGCCTCCCATAGTGCTGGGATTACAGACCTGAGCCACCGCTCCCAGCCTTTTTATTTTATTTTTGAGACAGAGTCTTTCTCTGTTTCCCAGGCTGGAGTGCAATGGCGTGATCTCAGCTCACTGCAACCTCCACCTCCCAGGTTCAAGCGATTCTCCTGCCTCAGCCTCCCCAGTAGCTGGGACTACAGATGTG
>NW_012103365.1:496965-501986 GCF_000951045.1 Mandrillus leucophaeus
CAATGGCGTGATCTCAGCTCACTGCAACCTCCACCTCCCAGGTTCAAGCGATTCTCCTGCCTCAGCCTCCCCAGTAGCTGGGACTACAGATGTGTACCATGATACCCAGCTAATTTTTGTATTTTTAATAGAGACAGAGTTTCATCATGTTGGCTAGGCTGGTCTCAAACTCCTGAACTCGGGTAATCCCACCTGCCTCGGCCTCCCAAAGTGCTGGGATTACAGATGTGAGCCACCATGCCTGACCTATTTTTTATCTGTGTATTTATCTATTTTTGAGACAGGGTCTCTCTGTTACCCAGGCTGGAGTGCAGTGGTGTGATCATAGCTAACTGCAGCTTTGACCTTCTGGGCTCAAGTGATCCTCCTGCTTAAGCCTCCTGAGTAGCTGGGACCATAGGCATGTGCCACCATACCTGGCTAATTTTTGTAATTTTTTGTAGAGACAAGGGCTTGCTATGATGCCCAGGCTGGTCTCAAACTCCTGGCCTCAAGCAATCCTCCTACCTCAGCCTCCCAAAGTGCTGGTATTACAAGTGTGAGCCGCTGTACCTGGCCACATTTCACTTTAAAAGACTTTTTTTTTGTTTTTTTTTTTTTCCAAATACGTCTTCCATAGATAGAGGGAGGGCACAGATGCCACATAATGACCATTGTTTACTGGGTTTGGGGCCACACTGGTTTTTAATATTTATTTAGTTAAATCTATCAAAAATATTTCTTTATTGCTTCTGCTCTAGTCATTCCTTATTCTTCTTCCTTATTCAAAGAAGTTCCAAGCCCTCCCATGCAAAGAACATTAATTAAGGGCCAGCTATGGGTAAGGCAGGGCTCTGTGCAGGCCCAAATTTGTGTTTAAGGGATTCAGGCCCCAGAAGTTACCATCCAGTAGGGGAAGGAGAAGATGCTGGAAACGCCAAGGAAGGATGGGTGCGCTCACCAATGGATAGCATCGGGTTGGGGTGGGCGGGGCTCAGCGATTAGGCCTTTCCCATTTAATGTTTTCAGGCCAATTTTGCTTTGCCTTTTAAGACCAGGGAAGGTCAGAGCAGAAAGGAGAGAAATAATCTAGTCTAGTGTCTCCTAGTCAGTGTTAAAATCCAGCCCAGCATGGTGGCTCACGCCTGTAATCCTAACACTTTGGGAGGCTGAGGCAGGTGGATCACAAGGTCAAGAGATTGAGACCAGCCTGAACAACATTCTGAAACCCTGTCTCTACTAAAAATACAAAATTAGCTGGGGTGGTGGCAGGCGCCTGTAATCCCAGCTACTTCAGCTACTTGGGAGGTTGAAGGAGGAGAACCACTTTAACACAAGAGGCGGAGGGTGCAGTGAGCCAAGATCACATCATTCCACTCCAGTCTGGGCAACAAGCATGAAACTCTGTCTTAAAAAAATAAATAAATAAATAAAAAGTTTGTTGAGCATGTCACCATTAATTTTCGAATGGTTCATTTTTTAAATTTAACTTTTATTTATTTATCTATTTATTTATTTGAGACACAGTCTTGCTCTGTCACCCAGGCTAGAGTGCAATGGTATAATCATAGGTCACTGCAGTCTCAACCTCTCAGGCTCAGGCTATCCTCCCGCCTTAGCCTCTCGAGTAGCTAGGACCACAGGCATGCACCACCATACCCAACTAACTTGTATTTTTTGTAGAGCTGGGGTTTTGCCATGTTGCCCAGGCTGGTCTCAAACTCATGGGCTCAAGAGATCCTCCAACCTAGGCCTCCCAAAGTGCTGGGATCACAGGCATGAGCCACCATATCTGGCCATTTTTTAATAAAATAAAATAAAATCCAGGTTGTTTCCTGAGAACCATGCCAGCCAGCCACTTGTTTGCATTTTTTCATTTACCAGACATTCATTGAGCCTATGCTGTTTGCCAGACCTTGGGAATGCAGCAGACAAATACAGCAAAACAGACAAGGGTCTCCTGCTTTCATGGGGCTTACATTCTAGTCAGGGGACACCATGATAAACAAGTGAATAAGGAGAATTAGAGATTTTGGTGGTTGTAGTAAGAAACAGTGTTTGGGGACAGAATCTCTAAAGAGGTGATATGTGAGCTGAGACTGGAGGGATGCTGAGTGTCTTAGCCTGTTCTGTGCTGGTAACAGAATACCTGAGGCTGGGGAATTTCTCATAAACAGAAATTTGCTGGCTCTTAGTTCTGGAGCCTGGGAAGTCTAATATCAATATGCCGGCATCTTGCAAGGGCCTTCTTGCTGTGTCATCACATGGCAGAAGGAAAGGAAAGGGAGGGAGAGCAAGCCAAGCACAGTGGCTTATGCCTGTAATCCCAGCATTTTGGGAGGCTGAGGCAGGAGAATCATTTGAGTCCAGGAGTTCAGGACCAGCTTGGGCAACCTGATAAGAGTGTGTCTCTACAAAAAATTTTTAAAACTAGCCAGGCATGGTGACATGCCACTGTCATCCCAGCTACTCAGGAGGTTAAAATGGGAGGATTGCTGGAGCCCAGGACTTTGAGGCTGCAGTGAGCTATGATTGTGTCACTGCACTCCTGCCTGGGCAATGCAGTGAAACCCTATTTCAAGAAAAGACAAAAGAGAGAGCGAAAGAGGGCTGAACCTGCCCTTTTAGAATAAATCCACTTTCCTCATAATGGCAGAAATCCGCTCCTGAGGGCGAAACCGTCAAAGCCCAATCACCTCTCAAAGATCCTACCTCCTAATACCTCACAATGGCAAGCAAATCTCAACATGGGTTTTGGAGGGGACACACGTTCCAACCAGAGCAAGGAGTCAGGTGCAGAAAGAGTTGGAGGAGAAATCTTCCAAGGTGAGGGAACAGTGGGTGCAAAGGCCACACAGCAGGCAGGAGCAGGTATGTTTGGGGAATGGGTGGCAGCCGGTGAGCCTGGTGCAAAGGCAGATGAACAGGAACCCGTCCTGGAGGGCAGTGCCTGTCAGACAGGGCCTCAGAGGGCACCATGGCAGCAAGGCAGGGACAGCAAGTCATCAGACCTATTGCTTCTGGAATGTTTCACGAGACCCACAGGCCTTATCTGTGTCACTGTATTTGCTCTTTCCTGATGTACTATAAATAATTACTCAAACGGATTACACCCAAAGAAAAAGAACCCTCCGCCCTGTTTGCTGTGTATTCTGTGGTGTGTGGGTTTGGCTGGAACCTATGTGTGCCCTGGCTGGTTTGGCCATACATGGGCTGCAGTAGGAGGAGTTGAGGGTCGAGGGGCAGAGCTGGAAGAGGAGACTCAGCTATTCTGGGGTGAGTTCTGCATTGTGCTGGAGGCAAATCACAGCTGGCCGGCACAGCAGAGCATACGGTGATTGCCGTTAGTGCAGATGGCTCTAGCTGCCTCTGCAGAGGACCCCGCCCCCAATCCACTTCTCTACAAGTCAGAGGACAGCTTAGCTAGGGCACTCAGCCATTGCTAATGCTAGCTCATGGCTGCCTCCGTGCCAACTATAAAAATGGGCCCCTTCCTCAAGGGGTGTCCTAGCTAAGCTTCCCTTTACTTTCATCTGTTGGAAAATTGTTGTAATATACTGATTTAATTAAGGAAAGTAACTTGACTGCTCTTTTTTTTTTTTTTTTTTATTAAAACACAGGGTCATACTCTATTGCCCAGGCTGGAGTGCAGTGGCATGATCATAGTTCACTGCAGCCTCTAACTCCTGGGCTCAAGCAATCCTCCCACCTCAGCCTCCGGAATAGCTGGGGCTACAGGTGTCCATCACCACCCCCAGCTAATTTTTTGTGTGTTTATTGTATTTTTTAATTTTTGTGGGTACATAGTAAGTGTGTATATGGGTTACATGAGCTCTTTTGACATGGGCGTGAAATGTGTAACAATCACATCAGGGTAAATGGGATATCCATCACCTCAAGCATTTATTCATTGTGGTATAAACTATATACTCTTAGTTATTTTAAAATATACGATTACATTTTTTTTTACTATAGTCACTGTTTTTTTTTTGTTTTGTTTTTTGTAGAGACAGGGTCTCTCTCTTTGTTTCCTGGGCTGGTCAACTACTCTCTTAATAAATATTGGCCGAGCACGGTGGCTCATGTCTGTAATCCCAGCACTTTGGGAGGCTGAGGCGGGTGGATCACTCAAGGGTAGGAGTTCGAGACCAGCCTGGCCAACATGGTGAAATGCCGTCTTTACTAAAAATACAAAAAATTAGCTGAGCGTGGTGGCATGCACCTGTACTCCCAACTACTCAGGAGGCTGAGACAGGAGAATCACTTGAACTTGAGAGGCAGAGGCTGCAGTGGGCCGAGATTGCACCACTGCACTCCAGCTGGGTGACAGAACGAGACTCTGTCTCAAAAATGAATGAATGAATGAGTGAGTCAATGAATGGATGAATGAATATCACAATATGAAGGTGCTTCATAGATGTATTGGGCTTGGGCAAGATAGGTCGTGAACCATAGGTCGTGGCCCTGCTGGGATCCCTGACTCACCCCTCCTGCTGGAAGGCCCTCCTCCCTCTGCCCTGTTGCCTTGGTAACCTCCCCCTTTCCCTCTGTATCTCCTGGCAAGGTGCCGAGACTGGCTGGAGGCCCTGCACTGGTACAAAACTGCCCTGGAGATGACGGACTGTGATGAGGGTGGTGAGTACGACGGAATGCAGGACGAGCCCCGGTACACGATGCTGGCCAGGGAGGCCGAAATGCTGTTCACAGGAGGCTATGGGCTGGAGAAGGACCCGCAGAGATCAGGTGGGGCCCAGCAGACCAGCCCCTGGGCTGCGACAGGGCCAGGCTGGGAGGGACATAATTTCCATTCCACTGGGGTTATGACAAGATGACAGGCTGAATCTCTTCCTCCAGGGAGGGGAATTTATGGAGCTAGTGTGAAGATGAATATTGTTGTTTTAATGGTTATATATTAGGGCTTTGTTGGGGGAGGTTGCAATTTTAAAAATTGAGATTTTCATAACAAAATTTGCCATCTTAAAGTTTATAGTTTATAGGGGGATTTTTCCTTTCTTTTCCCTTTTTTTTTTTTTTTTTTTTTT
>NW_012103365.1:502603-529488 GCF_000951045.1 Mandrillus leucophaeus
CGGAGTGTCACTCTGTCACCCAGGCTGGAGTGCAGCTGTGTCATCTTGGCTCACTGCAAGCTCCACCCCTGGATTCACGCCATTCTCCTGCCTCAGCCTTCCGAGTAGCTGGGACTGCAGGTGCCCACCACCATGCCTGGCTAATATTTTGTATATTTAGTGGAGACATGGTTTCACTGTGTTAGCCAGGATGGTCTCGATCTCCTAACCTTGTGATCCACCCGCCTCAGTGTCCAAAAGTGCTGGGACTACAGGCATGAGCCACTGCGCCCGGCCCTTTTTTCTCTTTGAGATAAAATCTCACTGTGTCACTCAGGCTGACGTGCAGTGGCACAGTCATAGCTCACTGCAGCCTGGAACTCCTATGCTCTAGCAATCCTCTTGCCTCAGCCTCCCAAGCAGCTGGGACTACAGGTACTTGCCTCCACACCCAGGCAGTTTTTAAAAGTTTTTTGTATTGACTGAGTCTTGCTATGTTGCCCAGGCTGGTTTTGAACTCCTAGCCTCAAGCTATCCTCCTGCCTTGGCTTCCCAAAGTCTTTTGATTACAGACATGAGCCACTATACCTGGCCCTAGTGGGTTTTACTATAGTAGTCATATGTTGTGCACTTATCACCGCTGTGTAATTCCAGAACATTTCCATCACCCCAGAAAGAAATCCCGTACCAGTTAGCAGTCCTCCCCTATCCTAGCAACCACTATACTTTTTGTCCCTATAGATTTGCCTATTCTGGAGATTTTATATAACTGGGAGTATACAATTTGTGGGCTTTTGTATCTGCTTCTTTCATTTAGCATAACGTTTTCAAGATTTATCTGTGTTGAAGCATGTATCAGTACTTCATTCCTTCTTATTACTACATAATATTCCATTTGTTGGGTATACAGCCTTTGTTTATCCACTCATCAGTTGATAGATAAGTTGTATATATTTTTTTCTGTTACATAATGTATTAATCTTCCTGGGCTGCCAAAACCAAATGCTGTAGACTGGGTGGTTTAAACTACAAAAATTGCTGGGCACAGTGGCTCATGCCTGTATTCCCAGCACTTTGGGAGGCCAAGATGGGAGGATCACTTGAGTCTAGGAGTTCAAGATCAGCCTGAGCAACATAGGTAAACCTCGCCTCTACAAAAGAAATTGTTTTAATTAACTGGGTGTGGTGGCACATGCAGTGAGCCATGATCATACCACTGCACTTCAGCCTGGGCAACAGAGTGAGACCCTGTCTCAAAAAACAAAACAAAAAAAATTATTTCTCACAGTTCTGGAGGCTGGGAATTCCAAGATCAAGGTGCTGGCCAGTTTGGTTTCTGGCTTGTAGACAACAGCTTTCTCACTGTGTCCTCACATGACCTTTCTCCTGGATGCAAGTGGGGAGACAGCAAGAGAGCTCTGCTGTCTCTTCTGCTTCCTAAAAGGGCATGAGCTCTGTGTGATTAGGGCCCAACCCTTATGACCTCGTGTAAGCTTTATCACCTCCTCATAGGCTGCTAGAGTATGAACGTTCCCCTCCAAATCTCATGTTGAACTGTAATCACCATTGTGAAGGTGTCAAGAGGTGGGACTGTTAAGAGGTGATTAATGTTGTTATCATGCAAATTGGTCAGTCATCACAAAAGTAGCTTTGTTATAAAAGCAAATTTGGCCCCCTCTTGCTCGCTTGCTTTCTGCCTCTCTTGCTCTTCCACCTTCTGGCATGGGATGATGCAGCACCAAGGCCATTGCCAGATGCTGGTGCTATGCTCTTGGACTTCCCAGGCTCTAGAACTGTGAGCCAAATAAATTTCTTTTCATTATAAATTATTTAGTCTGTGGAATTCTGTCATAGCAACATAAAGTGGCCTAAGACACAGACTGTGTGTCTCGAAATGCAGTGCAGTGACATTTGTGAATGAAGAGTTCAACATATGAATTAATGGATGGGGAGCCTAGTGGGGACACAGTATTCAGTCCCTAACATATAATAAACATACTAAGTTCCTAATTTCACAGTTATGAGGCTAAGTTTTTTTTTTTTTTTTTTGAGACGGAGTCTGGCTCTGTCGCCCAGGCTGGAGTGCAGTGGCTGGATCTCAGCTCACTGCAAGCCCCACCTCCCAGGTTCACGCCATTCTCCTGCCTCAGCCTCCCGAGTAGCTGGGACTACAGGCGCCCGCCACCTTGCCCGGCTAATTTTTTTTTTTGTATTTTAGTAGAGACGGGGTTTCACCGTGTTAGCCAGGATGGTCTCGATCTCCTGACCTCGTGATCCGCCCGTCTCGGCCTCCCAAAGTGCTGGGATTACAGGCTTGAGCCACCGCGCCCGGCGAGGCTAAGTTTTAAAAGTTTTTAAGTTATATTTTAAAAATTAACAAAGAATAATGCAAATCTAGGCTGGGCACAGTGGCTCATGCCAGTAATCCCAGCACTTTGGGAGGCCGAGGTGGGCGGATCACCTGAGGTCAGGAGTTCGAGACCAGCCTGGCCAACATGGTGAAACCCCGTCTTTACTAAAAATACAAAAATTAGCCAGGCATGGTGGCAGGTGCCTGTAATCCCAGCTACTCAGGAGGCTGACACAGGAGAATCGCTTGAATCCCAGAGACAGTGGTGACAGTGAGCTGAGATCCCGCCACTGGACTCCAGCCTGGGTGACAGAGTGAGACTCCATCTCAAAAAAAGAAGAATGATGCAAATCTATAATCTTTTATTTGAAATTTCTAAATCCAAAAAGCTCCAAAAACCCGAAGTATATTTGTATGTTTTGTACAAATTCGCTTGATAAAACCTGACCTAGCTGACATGAAGCTGTTTATAGTCTTCATTTCTATTGCTTTTGCACATCCCCAATTAGTTCTGCAAAAGTTCTCACCCTGATTCTCATTGGCTCAAATTGAATCATCTACATACCCCAAACCAACAGTAGTTATTGTGTAGATGGCTTACTCTGATTGGCCATGACTAAGTGTGGACCAATCGCTGTGGCTTGGTGGGGGATGGGAAGAGTGCTATGATTGGCTGGAGTTGATCACAGGCCCACCTTTAGAGCCCTGCTAAGAACACCTGGAGGGAGAGGGCCCATGGAGTAGTTTGAGTTCTTAGGGAAACCTCAGGGTGCTCTTTTGGGAAGGGTGATGGGGGACCCTGGGCTGGCAAAAACAACAGGTGGTTCACCTCTTTGTGCCCCCTTTTGCTGTCTTTCAGGGGACTTGTATACCCAGGCAGCAGAGGCAGCCATGGAAGCCATGAAGGGCCGGCTGGCCAACCAGTACTACCAAAAGGCTGAAGAGGCCTGGGCTCAGATGGAGGAGTAACCAGGAGAATCGCTGCCGGCTAGTCCCAAGCAAAAGGGCTAGGAGGAAAGATTAAAAAAAAAAAACAAAAACAAACAAACAAACAAAAAAAACTTATTTAGTTTGGGGAGGGAAAGCATTTTTAGTGTGTTGTAAATCAAATTTTGTATTTCATTTTTTGACTCTTGAAAATATCTTTGCTACTTGGCAGCTACCAGCAGAGACTCCATAGCCGTCTCTTAGGGCAGTATTCTGGGGAAGCGGGGCTTGAAAAAAGCAGCCTAATGAACCAACATACCGTTTTGCGGTTCTTTTTTTTTTTTTTGAGACAGAGTCTCGCTCTGTCACCCAGGCTGGAGTGCAATGATGTGATCTCAGCTCACTGCAAACTCCACCTCCGCCTCCTGGGTTCAAGCGATTCTACTGCCTCAGCCTCCCAAGTAGCTGGGATTACAGGCGCACACACCACACTCAGCTAATTTTTGCATTTTTAATAGAGATGCGGTTTCACCATGTTGGCCAGGCTGGTCTCGAACTCCTAACCTCAGGTGATCCACCCGCTTCAGCCTCCCAAAGTGCTGAGATTACAGGTGTGAGCCACCATGTCTGCCCATTTTGTGGTTCTATTTTCATTTTTATTTTTTTTATTTTTTGTCACGAGATATAAGAAAGTGCTTTTTGCCTTGAATGGACAATTTTAGGGCTCTGCTCACTAGTCTTTTCAGGCTGGACTGAAATCTCAGGCCCATGGAGCCCTGTGTTTTGTGCATCAGGATAAGAAATGAAGCGCTGCACGTTGGCTTTCCAAAGTCACGGGGTGTGTGTTGCTGTGGCTTAGTGCAAAGCGTTCTTTCTCAGAGCATTTAGAGGCATGCATGGCATTTTTTCAGTGGGTGTGAGATTGCACAATACCCAGGCTCCCTTCTACCATGGGGAAGGACCTGCCTATTGGCTGTTTTTTAAACTTCCAGTTTAATTTCCTTCCATAATGCTACTGATTTTCTGGCGTACAGCTGAATTCCGTTTTTTTAAGCATGCTTTCTACGGTGGGCTTTTCAAAACAGGTTTGAATTTTGTATGCACACATTTACTACCTCTAACTCCTACATCAGCTAGTGTGGAAGAGGGGTGCACCTCAAAGCTTTTACACGTAAGGACAGCGGTTTGTAATGTTGGAACCTTTCCTTGGAATGTCGGAACCTTTTCTCCAAGCAAACACGCCCTGTGCATCTCAGTGGCAGCTTCCACAACGTGACTGCAGTGTCTCTCGTACAGTATTCCTCGGTGTTTCCTTAGCGTCTGGCTGTTCTTACGTGAAATCTGCTCCCCAGCCCTGGTCGTTGGCATTTTCTGCTTGAAGCTGGGCTGATTTTCTTGTAATTTGCAGCAGGACGCTTTCAGCAGCAGTCCCTTGGGATTTTATCTAAGCTGTTTGAGGATGAGAGGGCAAGAACTATAAACGCTCATTAATTCCCCTAGTCTCCCCAGGGCCAGACAATGGTGATGGTTATTTAATGAGCTTTTCCTTTAAACGGAATTGGGTTCTCACGTTAGTATGATTTCATTTGATGTTTCAATAGCAAAGATGCTGGGCACAGTGGCTTCTGCCTATAATCTCAGCACTTTGGGGGGCCAAGGTGGGAGGACTGCTTGAGCTCAGGACTTCAAGAGCAGCCTGGGTAAACATGGCAAGACCCTGTCTCTACCAAAAAAAAAAAAAAAAGGCAAACTGTTTTGATCAACCCTAAATTCGAAAGCAGCCTCTTTTTCTTTGTTTAAAAGTCAAAACAAAAAAAGCAAGAGTATAACATACAAACCATTCTTAACTGTTCATTAAAATGGGTCCTTCAACACCTTAGTGGGGTTTGTTGTTGTGTTTATGCACAGAGACTATTTTCTTTTTATTATTATAATTTTTGAAATAGAGATGGGGTCTCACTGTGTTGCCCAGGCTGGTCTCGAACTCCTGGGCTTAAGTGAGCCTCCTGCCTCAGCCTTCCAAAGTGCTGGGGTTACAGGCAGGAACCACTGTGCCTAGCCAACACTTCAGTGTTGGCTGCTTTGGAGGCATGAACCCATGCAAGCGGTAGTTCCAAACTTCAGCGTGTACCCTCAAATGAACAATCAAGCAGGTAAAATTACCCTTGAAAAAAATCCCTTAGACCACCCATAAATGACAGTGACTTTTTCAGTATGGACTCATCATAGCCAGTTTTCCTTTTGAAGTTGGAACTGATCACCCTTTTGTCATCTGTACCAGATCAGTAGTTGGCTTGTGTTACATTTTGTGTGTGTGCGCGCGTGTTTTAAACCAGTGCATATAAATTGTATGTTAAATGTAAGTAACTTTAAGGTGACTTATCTCTTCGCAGTAATCAAGCCTCATATAATTCATGCTTTTTAAATTCAGCCAGCCCCCCCCATCTCTCTGAAATTTTATTATGTAAATAATTTGTGTTCCCTGATCACTCGTTTAAGTTCTTTGTTGTATGTCATCTCTTCTCTAGCAGGAATTGGCAAACTTTTTTGTAAAGGGGTAGAAAGTGAAGATTTTAGGCTTTGCAGGCCATATGACCTCTGCTGCAAATGCTCAACCCTGCTGTTGTAATGTAAAAGCTGCCACAGACACTGCGTGAACACGAATGAGTGTGGCTGGTGTTCCAATAAAACTTTATTTACGCGAACAGGTGGCCCTCTGGGGCTGTAGTTTGTCAACCCTTGCTCTAACCCTTGACTGAGAGCTACTTTATTAAGCCCAGAGGGCAGGATCTATCTCAATTTTGTGCTCCCGAGGGCGCCAAAACACAGTGCTTTGGCATAGAGTAGGCACTCAACAAATGTGTCAACAGATGGAGAGCCAGCGCTAGTCAGTGCATTCACCCTTTGAGGCTCTGGTTTCTCCAAACAATGATTCATTGTCTGGATTGGCTGGAACCGTCACCCCCGCAATTCTATGCCCCACCCACGTGACCTTAATGCCAGTTGCTGGTCTGTTGCTCTTCCGGGTCACCCCCGCAATTCTATGCCCCACCCACCCACGGGACCTTAATGCCAGTTGCTGGTCTGTTGCTCTTCCGAAAGGCGGAGATGGCCTGGATGTAGAGCTAAGCAAATGCTTCTTTAAAGGCCCTTAAGAGTGAAAAAGTAACTTGCAAGAGGTTGAGATCCTTCTCAGCTAGAAGAACTTATTCCACCTTCAAAACCTAGTTTGGGCCGGGTGCAGTGGCTCATGCCTGTAATTCCAGGCTGAGCCTGGAGGCTGAGGCAGGTGGATCACCTGAGTTCAGGAGTTTGAGACCATCCTGGCCAACATGGTGAAACCTCATCTCTACTAAAAATTAAAAACAAAACAAAACAAAACAAACAAACAAACAAAAAAGCCGGGTGTGGTGGTACACACCTGTGGTCCCAGCTACTCGGGAGGCTGAGGCAGGAGAATCGCTTGAACCCAGGAGGCAGAGTTTGCAGTGAGCTGAGATTGTGCCACTGCACCAGACTGGGCGACAGAGTGAGACTCCGTGAAAAACAAAAACAAAAACAAAAACAAACCTAGTTTTGTGCCTTCTGAAGATAGTTAGGGCATCTTCTTTTTCCACAAATGCTGGACATGCCAAAAAACAAACCCAAAACCCAGGACATTCCATCCCAACTGGGATGATATCAGAGACCATCTTCAACTGCAAGAAGCAGGTAAAAGTCCAGGAAATTGGCAGAGCCAGGATTATCATCCAGTACTTTCATTTCACAAATGGAGAAACCAAGGTTCTGCCAGCTAGATTTTTTTTCCACAGTATCACTGCTAGCAAGGCACTAAGCTGGAGCTGGGATTTGAGAGCTGCTGCTATTTAGAGGATCTTGGGAATAAAATTTTAAGTTAAACTGGAGTTTAAAGGCCCTTTCAGTTTTGCTATAGGCAAGAGAAAAAAAAAAATGAATGAATGGACAGATGGCTTTATGGGTGTAAGAAGAGAATAAAACTCCCAAACCCCAGTGTTCCTGAATATCTCTTCTCCCGCTGACCAAAGGCACTCTGGGAATTTATCATCAAATGCAACTTTGACCTCCAAGCCAAGTAAACTGCTCTTGTTGCTATTTTAGTGGCTTGTTTTTTTAAGACACAAGGTCTCACTTTGTTACTCAGGCTGGAGTGCAGTGGCATGTTCATAACTCGTAGGCTCAACCTCCTGGGCTTCAGTGATCCTCCTGCCTCAGCCTCTCAAGCAGCTAAAACTACAGGTGTGCACCATCACACCTGGCTAATTTTTTTCTTTTTGAATTGGAGTCTCGCTCTGTCACCCATGTTGGAGTGCAATGGCAGGTCTCGGCTCACTGCAACCGCCGCCTCCCAGGTTCAAGTGATTCTCCCTGTCTTCAGCCTCCCGAATAGCTGGGACTACAGGCACCCGTCACCACGCCCAGCTAATGTTTGTGGTTTTAGTAGAGATGGGGTTTCACCATGTTGGCCAGGCTGGTCTCGAACTCCTGACCTTAGGTGATCCACCTGCCTCAGCCTCCCGAAGTGCTGGGATTACAGGCGTGAGCCACCGTGCCAAGCCACACCTGGCTATTTTTTTAAATTATTTTTTGCAGAGATGGGGGTCTCACTATGTTGCCCAGGCTGGTCTTGAACTCCTTGTCCTCAAGTGATCCTCCCACCTCAGCCTCCCAAAGCGTTGGGATTACAGGCGTGAGCCATTGTACCTGGCCCTGTTTTCGTGGCTTTATTTCCTTTCATCTCAGCACATTTTGTCTGCAGTACTAGACATGTTTTCCAAATCAACCAGTGTTTACACAAGTATATGCAACTTGTTTTGGGGGGAAAGGAGACAAAATATGCATATTCTCCATGTGGATTTGTGCCTCTTAATTGTTTCTAGTCTCTAAGGTAACCCTTTAACCTACTCAAGATGGGGCCCGGAGAAGTGGCCCGTGTTACAGATTTATTTTGGCATATGTAGTAAGTTCCATTTTCTCTTTACAAATAAAGTGTTTTCTTAACTGTCTCAGATTCAAATGTCTCCTGGTTAAAAATAATAATAATTTAAATAAATAAATAAAAAATGGCCGGGCGCGGCGGCTCACGCCTGTAATCCCAGCGGTTTAGGAGGCCGAGGCGGGCGGGATCACCTGAGGTCGAGAGTTCGAGACCAGCCGGGCCAACATGATGAAACCCTGTCTCTACTAAAAATACAAAAATTGGCTGGGCAAGGTGGCGCACACCTGTAGTCCCATCTGCTAAGGAGGCTGAGACAGGAGAATCGCTTAAATCTGGGAGATGGAGGTTGCACTAAGCTGAGATCATGCCATTGCACTCCAGCCTGGGCAACAAGAGCGAAACTCCATCTCAAAAAAAAAAAAAAAAAAAGATCGGGCTTGGTGGCTCACTCCTGTAATCCCAGCACTTTGGGAGCCCGAGGCGGGAGGCCGACGCGGGCGGATCACGAGGTCAGGAGATTGAGATCATCCTGACTAACACGGTGAAACCCCGTCTCTACTAAAAAATACAAAAAACTAGCTCGTGGCAGGTGGCAGGCGCCTGTGGTCCCAGCTACTCGGGAGGCTGAGGCAGGAGAATGGCGTGAACCCGAGAGGCGGAGCTTGCAGTGAGCTGAGATCGCACTACTGCACTCCAGCCTGGGCGACTGAGCGAGACTACATCTCAAAAAAACAAAAAACAAAAAAAGTAGCTGTTGCGGGCGGGGGTCGACCGGAAGGCTCATACCCCATCTGAAAGGGGCAGCCATGATTCAACTTCAAATGATTGCCACTGGGAAGTGTGGGCTCAACGTTGTCCCATTTTCCAATGTTTCAAGAGCTGATGAAAACTTTTTTTTTTTTTTTTTAATGCAAGGCCTTCTGTTCTTTAACGTTTGTAATAAATTCTAATAACTTTTAAAAGCCTTCCAGATTTGGCTCGTCTGCTGTCAGTTTGCTTTAGAGAAAGTATTAGAACCTCTCATTTCTTCATTTGCTCATCTATAAAACATAGAGTTTTTCTGTTTATTTTTCAGACAAAGTCTCGCTCTGTTGCTCAGGCTAGAGTGCAGTGGCAAGATCTCCGCTCACTACAACCTCTGCTTCCCAGGTTCAAGTGATCCTCCCACCTCAGACTCCTAGTAGCTGGCATGACAGTACAGGCTTGCTCCACCATGCCTGGCTAATTTCTGTATTTTTAGTAGAGACAGGGTTTCGCCATGTTGGCCAGGCTGGTCTCCAACTCCTGGCCTCAGGTAATCCACTCACCTCGGCCTCCCAAAGTGCTGGGATTATAGGGGTGAGCCACCATGCCCAGCCTAAAGTGCTTTTTTAATCCCAAATTTAAGAAAATCTTGGTTACCAGTTGATCTTTTGGTTTTAAGCTAATTTTTTTTTTAAATTTTAAATATTAGCGTAACTATGCATGGTAGGTTGAATGTACATATTTAGGTCCACTTGTTCCTAAATCTCCAGTGCAATGACAGGAAGTGGACTTTTTTTTTTTTTTTAAATAGTATAAACCTGTGAGGATGAAGAGAAAGAGGATTCAACAGCAAGTTTTGGGTGCTGGAAAGTAGGTAAACTGTAATTGAATTAACAGACCCAAGAAGTCTGGATCCTAGATCAGCAGTAGGGAAATCTGAGAAACGACCCAATTTTCATTGCTGAACAAGCCCTGCAAAGCTGAGAAGTTGGCATGAGGAGGCCCGCACAGTGGCTCACGCCTATAATCCCAGCACTTTGGGAGGCTGAGGTGGGCAGATCACTTGAGGTCAGGAGTTCGAGCCCAGCCTGACCAACATGGTGAAACACCATCTCTACTAAAAATATAAAAATTAGCCAGGCTGAGGCGGGAGAATCACTTGAGCCCAGGAGGCAGAGGTTGCAGTGAGCCGAGATCACCACTGCACCCCAGCCTGGGTGACAGAACGAGACTCCATTTCAAAAAAAAAAAAAAAGAGAAGTTAATAAAGAAAACTTTTCTGATGGTTTTGTTACAGCATACGTCAAAATGTTATTACAGTCTTGTCCAAGCGTGGTGGCTCACACCTGTAACCCTGGCACTTTGGGAGGCCAAGATGGGAGGATTGCTTGAGGCCAGGAGTTCAAGACCAGCCTGGTCAACATCGTGAAAGCCTATCTCTTAAAAAAAAAAAAAAATTGCAGTCTGGCTGCAAGTGTAAACCCACTGGGAATTCAAAGATTCATACTTGGTAGGGACATTTTCTAAAAATTTATTTTTTATTATAGCATACCTAAGTAGATTAAACTGCACACTCTTAAGTATACAGGTCGATGAATTTTTACATTTATACACATCTGTGTCTTAACAACCCAGTTCAAGATATTAGAACCTTTGCAGGACTACAGAAGCCCCCCTGGACTCCCTCCCAGGCAATACACCCTCTCCCCACCCCGAAAAATGTTGGCCACTCTTCTGACCTCTATCTTGATAGAGACATTTTATAGGAGAATGATTAATCATTGTTAGACAAAATAGAAAAGAATGTTCCGTTAAAGGTCATTGCACTTTTGCCTGACAAATGACCGTCAACTGAGTGAGTAGAATGCTAGTTTCCCAGTGCAAATCTCAATGCTCTTAAATTTCAAAAGAAAAATGCTCAATGCTTGAGCATTTATCAGGAATGCTAGTTTCTCTCCAGAAGGAGGTTCTTACAGAAAGATTTGGTCTCAGGCCAGATTTGGGAGCATTTTCCTTTTAGGGGAGCAAGGGAGAAAAGAATGGAGGGGATCCAGGACTGAGACCCCACACCCACTTCCGCTGTCCACAGCCTAGTGTTTATGATATAGGGACAGGCACACAAAGAATAGTCGGCGTTTCAGCCTATCCCTCCCTTGTCCTGCATCCTGCCGCTGAGACCCTGTAGGTCCAGGGGTTCTGATGCAACATTCTGCATCTCTTGCTGATTGATTTCATGTCTGATTGTCATGAGAAAACTGTGTAAGGGGCTGCTGGACTGTAAGAAACTCTCAAAAGGGTGCTGTGCCTTCCAGGATCAGCTGTTTCCCTGCAGGCTCCCTGTTAACTAAGCATCCTACTCAATATGTGTTCGTAGGAAGAGACTTGAATTGCTCCAGAATGTTCTAGCAGAAATATCTCAGCCTTAGGAGTTCAAGATCAGCCTTGGTGATATAGTGAGACCCCTGTCTCTGTGGAAAAAAAAAAAGTTTTTAAGTAGCCAGGCATGGTGTCACGTTCCTGCAGTCCCAGCTACTAAGGAGGCTAAGATGGGAGGATCGCTTTAGCACAGGAGGTCAAGGCTGCAGTGAGCAATGATTGTGCCGCTGCACTCCAGCCTGGGCAACAGAGCAAGAACTTGCCCAAAAAAAAAAAAAATTTACTGGCTGGGCGCGGTGGTTCACGCCTGTAATCCCAGTACTTTGGGAGGCCGAGGCGGGCCGATCACAAGGCCAGGAGATCGAGACCATCCTGGCTAACACGGTGAAAACCCGTCTCTACTAAATATACAAAAAATTAGCCGGGCATGGTGGCGGGCGCCTGTAGTCCCAGCTACTGGGGAGGCTGAGGCAGAAGAATGGCGTGAACCCAGGAGGCGGAGCTTGCAGTGAGCCAAGATCGGGCCACTGCACTCCAGACTGGGCCACAGAGTGAGACTCTGTCTCAAAAAAAATAAAATAAAATAAAATAAATAAAATACACACAAAGACACACACACACACACACACACACACACACCCCTTCATTTGAGCCTTTGCCATGCAAGGGGGAGGGGGTTATTGTTTACAACTGACAGCTACCAAGTAGCACTGGGCTTTAGCAGAGAAAGGGAATTTATTACAATGATAAAGGGATGCCTCCAAGAGTGGACAACCCACTGGGCCTTGGAAATGGTCTGGAGCTGGAAGTCAGAAAACCATCAGGATTTCCCTGACTCTGCTCTTCTCACTCTCTCATTCCCTCTTTTTCTATGCACTAGCTTTTGTCTACCTCTCCAACTCACCTCACAGAATATAGCCATGCGAAATCCCCCTTTCTTCCTAGTTTTAGCCAGCCTCAGAGACTAATTCCAATGCAACACGGTCAAATTAACAAATCAGGCCAGGCGAGGGGCCTCACGCCTGTAATCCTAACACTTTGGGAAGCCGAGGCTCGCAGATCACTTGAGGTCAGGAGTTCAAAACCAGCCTGCCTAACATGGTGAAGCCCCATCTCTAATAAAAATACAAAAAAATTAGCCCGGCATGGTGGCGTGCATCTGTAATCCCAACTACTTGGGAGGCTGAGGCAGGATAATTGCTTGCACCTGGGAGGCAGAGGTTGCAATGAGCCGAGATCACGCCACTGCACTCCAGCCTAGGCAATGGATCCAGACTCTGTTTCAAAAAACAAAACAAAAAAACAAACAAACAAGAAAAACAAATCAGTAACTCACTGAGTCTCAGTTCACATTTTCAAGAGAGAATTTGATTGGTCCAACCTGAATCCTACGTCCACCAAAGAAGGTAGAACCCACTAACCATGGCTGTGGGGGTGGGGCGTGCAGCACAAAGGTGGCTGCCAGGGACCCACTCTCTGACTGGTCAGGCAGTTCCTAGAAAAATCAGACTGGGCAAAGATGCTAGCAATTATCCTTGACTGTGAGGATATTTCCTTTTGGAAAATCCAGTACCCAACTCACAAAGTCCTTCCTGGTACTAAAATACCACGACAACACTCCTCTATTGACTTCAAGGGGTTATTCCTCAATCAGCTTTGAACTCCCCACAATGCCTAGCCTGTGTCTTCAATCATGGCTGCTTCTGTATTTTTTTTTTTAATGTCTTGAAGAGCAACAAACTCTACTAGCACAAGAAAATCTTTGCATATCATTACATATGTTAAAGGTAGACAAGTGGCCAGGTGTGGTGGCTCACTCCTGTAATTCTAGCACTTTGGGAGGCTGAGGCAGGAGGATAGCTTGAGACCAGCCTAAGCAGCATAGCAAGACCCGGTCCTTACAAAAAATACAAAAGTTAGCCCAGTGTGGTGGCGCATGCCTCTAGTCCCAGCTACTTGTGAGGCTGAGATGGGAGGATCACTTGAGCCCAGGATGTCAAGGCTGCAGTGAGCTGTGATCATACCACTGCACTCCAACCTGGGCAACAGAGCAAGACCCCATCTCTCTAAAAAAAAAAAAAAAAAAAAAAAAAAAAAAAAAAAAGGTGGATGGAGAGGGGGAAAAGCCAGGCTAAGGAGGGATTGAAAAGGAAAGATATAAAATGTCCAAATGTTAGGGGTGTGTACCAACTGAATATTAGCCAGAAACTTGAATCGTGGCCCTGAAAAATCTAATACCAGTCAATGCAAAATGAGAATTCTACTTAAAAAGTGTGATTTATATAGTTTTTGATGTGTGTAAAGCATCACCAGCATTAGCAGAGTTCCTGCCTAATTCCCCCATTCAGTCTCCTTAAGCATTGACTCCACTCCCTGTGTTGAACAGCATAATGGAGAAAGTAACCCATGTAAATGACAGAGGGAAAGAGAAACGATAGACAATGATAGAGGAGAAAACTTCAGATATGAGGGAGATTTGAGAGTTCTTACACCAATAAATGTGAAAAATCAAGTAATGGGCTTTGTTTTCCCAGAAAATGACAACTTGCCAAAATTGACTTAGGAAGAAATAGAAAACATGAGAAGAAATAGAAAAAAAAAAAAGTCATCAAAAATCATATACTTTGGCAAAATGGAAAAATATATGCATATCTATATCTATATAGAGAGGGTCTCCTCTCTCACCCAGGCTAGAGTGCAGTGCCTGAATCTCGGCTTACTGCAGCCTTGACCTCCCTGGCTCAAGGGATCTTCTGACCTTGGCCTCCCAAGTAGCTGAGACTACAGGCATACACCACCGTGCCCGGCTAATTTCTTTTCTTTTGCTTTTTGGTAGAGACAAGGTTTCTCAACGTTCCTTAGGCTGGTCTTGAACTTCTGGTGTCGAGCGATCCTGCCACCTCAGTCTCCCAAAGTGCTAGGATTACAGGAGTGAGCCACCAAGACCAGCCTATTATTAATATTATTATAATATAATACTAGGTAAAGTATAAATATAGTCTAGCAATCTCATTTCTAGTGTATACCCTAGAGAAATGTCCATACACAAGACAAGGAGCCATGTGCAAGGGTACTTCCTGCCATATCGTGCGTAATGACAAAAATTTAGTAACAACTTAAAAGTTGTTCATGGCATGGAACGAATGAATTAGATCTATAGGCATCGTAACAGACCTCAAAAACACAATGTTGGGCCTGGCACAGTGGCTCATGCCTGTAATCTCAGCTACTTGGGAAACTGAAGTAGGAGAATGACTTGAGCCCAGGAGATCTAGGCTACTATTGTGCCACTGTACTCTAACCTGGGTGACAGAGCAAGACTCTCTTAAAATAATAATCATAATACTGTTGAAATGAGAAAAGCAAGTTTTAGATATCAGTACAATGTGCTAACATTTATATAAATGAAAAACAAACAGATAACCATTTTATGTGTTATTCATAAGTTTTATATGTAAAAATGTAAGAAATTATTGGAAAGATACACATCAAATTCATGACGGTTATAGACAGGGGAGAATGTTTGGGAGGGGACTTTATTTTTATTTGTAACAGTCTAATAATTTCTATTTGTAATAGTGTGATCTATTTTTCTTTATTTATTTTTGAGACGGAGTTTCACACTGTCGCCCAGGCTAGAGTGCAGTGGCGGAATCTCGGCTCACTGCAACCTCCGCTTCCCAGGTTCAAGCGATTCTCCTGCCTCAGCCTCCTGAGTAGCTGGGATTACGGGCGCGTGCCACCACGCCAGGCTAAATTTATATTTTTAGTAAAGACGCTTGAACCCAGGAGGCGAAGGATGCAGTGAGCGGAGACCACAGCACTGCACCCCAGCCTGGACAAGAGCGAGACTCCATCTCAAAAAAAAAAAAAAAAAAAAAAAACAGAGAGAGAAAAGAAAAAAGAAAAGAAAAAAAAAAGCCACAATAATAATAGTCATTAATTTAATGCCAGGTGGTGGCACTATGGATGATGATTTTTTTTCTTTGTAATTTTTGTACATTTTTGTACAAAAGATATATAGTGTTTTAGTCCATTTTCTGTTGCTTATAACAGAATACCTGAAACTGGGTAATCTGTAAAGAAAAGGAAGTTACTTATTACAGTTATGGAGGCTGATAAGTCCAAGCGCAAGAGTGTGCATCTGACGAGGGCCTTCTTGCTGGTGGGGTACCCCTGCAGAGTCCTCAGGCAGTACAAGCCATCATATGGAGGGGGTGCTGAGCTGTTCACTTGCTGACTCAGGTCTAGCACTTATAAAGCTCCCACTTATAAAGCCATCAGTCCCCCTCCCAAGATAACCTATTAATCCATTAACCCATGAATCCATGAATAGATTAATCCATTCATGAGGGCTCCACCCTCATGATCTAATCACCTCTTAAAGGGCCCACCACACAATACTGCCACATTGGGGATTAAATTTCCAACACATGAAATTTGGGGGACACATTCAAACCATAGTACATATTAAACTGATAATAATGGTTACTTACCTCTGCGGAGGGGCCTAGGATGTGAGTCAAGAGTCAAAGAGCATTTGTACCTTATCTGCAAAGTTTAAATATTTTACAATAATTCGTGTGTTATTTGTGTAAGTAAAAATTTAAACACATAATTTCTCAGAGACAACTGCCCAGACCAGCCCCCGGGTTTGGCCGTCAGATCCCCTAGGGCGTGTTTCTGATCAGATCGATTTCTTCTCCCGGAGACACGCAATCCGGGTCGTATAGATTACTTGTGAGTTAACCAGGGGTCTCCAGGGTAACCATCCATCTCAGAGTACAGTTTCTAAAAATGAGTTTTGCTCTAATACCTATTCGGAACAAACCTGGGTCTAAAAACTGGAGCAAGTGTTTATTTTCCAGCACACGGCTTTTTAAAATAATTCTATAGGGATCAGCTTGAACACACGTTAAACAAAAAAACCTCAGCGAAAACGCCTCGCGATTTCCAGATGAAATGCGAATGCAAAAGCATTAAACAGCGTTCTGGCAAACACTTTCTCCAGCTGGGTAGCGTGGCCGAGCGGTCTAAGGCGCTGGATTAAGGCTCCAGTCTCTTCGGGGGCGTGGGTTCGAATCCCACCGCTGCCAGGGTTGGTTTCTTTTTGTTCCCCGCTGCGTACACGCCCGGCTGTTTTGCGCGTGCCATCAGCGCCCCCTGCTGCAGGGCGGGGCTCACGGCCTGCATGAATGGCGCGGCGGAGGGGGCGGAGCCGTGTGCGCCGGGGCGGGGCATTGTGGGTAAGAGGAAGCGCTGGGGCCGGCCCGCTCCCCCCACGTGTCCGCCGGAGTTTCTCCACCAGCAACATGGCCGCCGCCTGAGAGGAGAGCCGGGCCGCCGCCGCCTCTGCAGCCCGCGGGTAACTGGGCGGTTGCCGCCGTCCGCGCTCGGCCCCCGCGGAGAGGTGAGTCCCATCTTGGCAGCGCCCGAGCTGGGGCTTGAGCCGGACCGCACTCACGACGTGGGTCTGGGCTAGATTCCCGAGTAGGCCAAGGAGGCCCGCGCCGCGCCGTGCTGAGGGGCTGGGGGCCTCTCGGGACTCGGGCGGGAGGAGGGGCAGCCGGCTCCAGGCCGACCCCGAACTCCTACTTCCCCGACCCGACACCTGGGAGTTGGGGAGGCCGCGGCCGACGCTGCCGGCGGTGACTCAGGGTCCTGCCGACCTGCCCCACCCGGGCCTGGGGGGCATCCTAAGGAAGGAACACCTGTCCTCGGCGTCGGGTGTGGTGGCGGCTCGCGGCAGGGACTGCGTGGTGGGCGTGAGAAGGGGTCCTGACCACCCGCGAGGGAGCAGAAACCCATTGGACAGCGAGGCTCGGGGTCGGCGGCCCGCCCCGATGGGCAGGGAGGGCACCTGCGCCTGCCGGAGCCCCCTCTTCGCAGCTGAACCGGATTAGCTTCTGCCTGGCGAGGCCTGGGATTCCTCATTCATTTATTCAGGCAACCATTCAGTGTTTACTGAGCCAACTCTGTGCTCCGGATACGGCCCTGACCATTCGGTCCGAGGAGGTGTCAGTAAACAAACAAGGTCGTTCCTTTGGGTTAGCTTTAGAATTCCTTGGGCTTGGAGGCGGAAAGAAGAGATCTTAGCGATCTCAACAGTTCCTCATCTGTGAAATGGGGATAATAGAAATTCCTACCTCATAGGGTTGTGGTGATGGCTCATTAGAAACCAGGTGATGCTCCTGCTTGCAGCGTTTTTGCCCGCCTACATTGGCAGAAAACATGTTGTCAAGTAATAACGAACCTTCCCATAGGTTACGTTTATTACCATCTTTACTCCTCCCCGCAGCTGTCTGTAGGTCGGTACTTAGTTTCCCTACTTTAGGGATGAAAATAGGGAAGAATGCCAGACGTAGACAACTCAAGTAGGTCACAGATTCGAGGCAGCTGCGGTGGGATTTGAACCCGCGTAGTTTTGCTCCGGAGTTCAGGCTCTTACCCACTTAACCATACTGCCTTTTATCGAAGATCTGTGCAGTATAGTGGTTAAGAATAAGAATAAGGATCTTTGACATCAACGAGACCCTAGTTTCTGTCCTGATTCCACCTCGGATGAGTTACTTCTCTCTCAACCTCAGTCTCCTCATTTCCAAATTGAAGATGATAAATCTCTATTAATAGGGCTAATGAGAAGATTAAATATAAAGTATTCTTTGTACTATATTGAGTGTCAACTTCGTGCCAGGCACTGTTCTAGGTATTGAGAGAACTAGCAGTGGATATATATTTTTTTAATCTTCATTTCATAGTTGAGGAAACTGAAGCACTGAGAAGCCTTCATGGAGCTTACATTCTATTGCAGAAGACAACACCTGAGCAAATAGACCAGGTAGTTCCAGATTAAGGTGAGACCCATTAAGGAAAGAAAATAGAGATGTGGTAGTGCCTGGGAGAAAGTTGGGGGAGGCTTTTAAAATAGGGTGGCCAGGGAACCTATCCTCTCCTGCAGGCGGTGATGATATTTAATAAAAAGGAGCAACCTTGGAAATCCCTGTGGGGGAATAGATGATGTGCAAAGGACCTTGGGTGGACTGGGGCTTGGCTTGGTGGAGGCCCAGCAAGTGGCTACCAGCCTGGATGGTGAGGGGAAGTCAGAGACAAGATCATGTAGGGCCTTAGGCGGCTCATGGAAAGGAGTTTGGGTTTTGTTTTATGTGACAGTGACAGTTGACAGGTTTTAGGCAGGGAAATAATGATTTACATTTTTTTTTTTTTTAAGATGAAGTCTTGCTGTGTTACCCAGGCTGGAGTGCAGTGGGAAGATCTCAGCTCACTGCAACCTCTGCCTCCTGGGTTCAAACGATTCTTCTGCCTCAGCCTCCCAAGTAGCTGGGATTACAGGTGTGCATCACCACACCTGGCTGATTTTTTGTATTTTTAGTGGAGACGGGGTTTCACACCTTATTGGCCAGGCTGTTCTGGAACTCCTGACCTCAGGTGATCTGCCTGCCTCAGCTTCCTAAAGTGCTGGGATTACAGGCGTGAGCCAGCGTGCCTGGCCCCCCCGCCCCGAATAGAGATAGAGTCTCACCCTGTGACTCAGGATGGAACACAGTGGTGTGATCATAGCTCACTGCAGCCTCAAACTCCTGGATTCAACCAGTCCTGCTGCCTCAACTTCCCAAGTCATTGGGACTGCAGGCCACGCTGGGCTAATTTTTTTTTTTTTTTTTTTTAAAGAGAGACCGGGGGGGGGGGGGGGGTCTCACTATGTTGCTCAGGCTGGTCTTGAACTCCTGGTCTCAGGCAGTCCTTCCACCTAAGCCTCCCAAAGTGTTGGGATTACTGGCATGAGCCACCACGCCAGCCTTTCCAAGGACTCGCTGTTGCTGGGAGACTTTGAGGCAGGTAGCCATAGGGAGACATGGATGAGTTCTTTTCACATTGCAGATTGAGATTTATTAGTGGGAAGTAAAATCGATTTAGTGGAATTGAAGCTAGCATTTTTTGTTTTGAATGAATGAAGTAGAAAACATCACTTCCTGACATATAGTAGAGACAGTTACAGTTATGTGAAACCTTGTTTCAGTTACGCAACTGTATGTATGTTCTGGGTTATTTATATGAGATGAATTTCGTGTTGTTTTTTTTTTTTTCCCCAGAGACGGAGCCTTGCTCTGTCACCCAGGCTGGAGTGCAGTGGCCCGATCTCGGCTCATTGCAAGCTCCGCCTCCTGGGTTCACGCCATTCTCCTGCCTCAGCCTCCCGAGTAGCTGGGACTACAGGCGCCCGCTGCCACGCCCGGCTAATGTTTTGTATTTTTAGTAGAGATGGGGTTTCACCGTGTTAGCCAGGATGGTCTTGATCTCCTGACCTTGTGATCTGCTCGCCTCGGCCTCCCAAAGTGCTGGGATTACAGGTGTGAGCCACTGCGCCCGGCTGAGATGAATTTCTTACTGTGGTGGATCTTAGGCTGAAAACTTTGAAAGCCACTGAGTTGGATCACCTCAACCTGGAGGATGAAGGGAGGTGACACTCTTTGTATCAACCCAGATGTACTATCCAGAGGGAGGAGCTCCAGCTCTCTAGCTGACAGGGCACCTTAGCCTCCCTGATCCCTGGCAACGCAGAGGCCAACAGGGCATAGCAATAGCAGAGAAAGAATGATTGTGTCTTTGGAAGCTCCCAGGCCACACCCTCAATGCTTATGATCTGTCCCCTTGCTCATCTGGCAGGCTCCAGCCTCTCAGTTGTCCACTGCCGAGCTGCAGAGAAGGCAGGAGCTTGACATGTCTGTGGTGCTTGGCAGCCAGTGCAGATGGGGTCAGGCCTTGGGCTCTCCCCTCCACGCTGCCCTCTGTCTGCACAGCAGAGAGTCGAGATGCACCTGAAACTATCGAGATGCGACTTCTGATTTTCATTCTATCCTCCATCTCTGGGACTGTTACGATAGCCTGTTTCCCTGAAGTTTCTCTTTCTACCCCCTCCATATCTTCCTGTGCCCGAAATCCTTCTGTGGCTTCCTATTAAATAGCATTCCCATGGTTCATTTATTTAGACAACAAACATGTATTGAGTGCCTGCTATGTACTAGGCACTTGGGGTACCACAAGGGACAAAATAGACCAAAATCTCTGCCTTCACGTAGCTTACAGCTTAGTGGCAATAGAGGTGGGCACAGATGCAGAGCTGTAAACTGTCACATGGTGATAGACACCTGCTATGGAGAAAACCAGAGCAGAGAAGGGAATTGAGGGGTGGGGAAGGCAGTTTGCAATTTGATTTGGAGAGGGAAGGTCTTAGCCATAAGGTGACATTTGAGCAAAAACCTGAAAGAGGTGAAGGGGGGGCCATGAGGTTATCAGGCGGATAGAGCAGCTACACATCCCCAGAGGTGGGTTTAGAGAGGAGAGGAGGGTAGGAGGCTCGTGGGAGATGAGGTCTGGCAGGTCAAGGGGCAGGAGATTGTTTAGGGTTTACATGGGGTGATAAAGACTTTGGCTTTTATCCAGGTGCGGTGGCTCACACCTGCAATCCCAGCACTTTGAGAGGCCGAGGCAGGCGAATCACTTGAGGCCAGGAGTTCAAGACCAGCCTGGCCAATGTGGCAAAGCCCCGTCTCTACTAAAAATACAAAAATTAGCTGGGCGGATGGTGCATGCCTGTAATCCCAGCTACTTGGGAGGCTGAGGCACGGTAATCACTTGAACCTAGGAAGCAGTGAGTCAAAATCATGCCAGTGCACTTTGGCCTGGGCGACAGAGCGAGACATGTCTTAAATAAATAAATAAATAAATATTAGGTAGTTCAAATGTTAAGTAGATCAGACAAAAATCATGCCTGGCCAACATGGTGAAATCCTATCTCTATTTAAAATATAAAAATTAGCCGGGTACTGTGGCAGGCACCTGTAATACCAGCTACTTGGAAGGCTGAGGCAGGACAATCACTTGAACCCGGGAGGCAGAGGTTGCAGTTAGCTGATCGTACCACTGCCCTCCAGCCTGGGCGACAGAGCAAGACTCTGTCTCAAGGAAAAAAAAAAAAAAAAAATACTGGTCTCACCCAAGAGCAGGGGTTTGGGGATTGCTGAGGCCTGGGGGTGCCTGAGTACCATCCTCCTATGACCACCTCTCTTCTCTTTGGGTATGTGAAGGGGCAGACCAGCTGAAATACTCAACCTGCCCCGTGGAGACCTGCAGCCTTCCCTCTTCCTGGAATTCCTCTTCCCCTCTGCTGTCGTGGCTTACCCAACGCCCTCTCTCCTTCCAGGCACACCCCACGTGCCTCCTCCCCAGCAGAAAGGCCCTGCCTGCCTCTCACCTCCCCTCCCTGTTACCTGCACCTGAGGTCAGACAGCCTGGATGTGAAGTCCAGTTCATCATCCTGCTTACTATGTGACTTTGGGTAAAAACGCACACAGTATCTCTGAGTTCCAGTCTGTTCATTATAAAATAGTGACAATCACCACACCTCACAGGGTTATTGTGTTGAATACAGGACAGAAGAGTGTGTGAAGAGGTCATTTTTAGACCAAATCACAGAAGAGTCATCTCACTCAGGATTCGAGTTAAAGTCAGCTTGAAAATCAAGTATCAGAGAGAGCTTTGGACTGTCTGTCTTCCTGTTTGACGTCTGGCTGCTCTTTCAAGCCTCCTCAGGGCCCTCAGTTCTCCAGTGTTTTAATCATGGCTGGGACCAGCTAACCTCTGTCCTCTTCTCTGGCAGTGAATTCTCTGTGAGCAGAGAAGAAACCCTTAAAGCCAGTCATTTGCTTTTCCCCCGCAGGTGCAGCCCACACGTGTTGGCTTGGTCTACCCGCTTGCATCTGAATGTTTCTTTTTTTCTTTATTTCTTTTGGCTGATGGGGTATAGGGTTGGTTGTCCATTGTTGACTTCACGGTAGATGTAGAAAGAAGGTCAGTTGGTTGGTTGTGGGCTCCGCCTCCCAGTTCAGGGCCTGTTGCAGAATAGGCACAGGGAAATGTTGGTTGAACCAGTGACTGACGGTCCCAGTCTCTCGCCCTCCTTTGCAGATCGAGCTCAAGGACTGCGCGGCTGGCTGTCCTCTAGTATGGCCAATGAAGAGGATGACCCAGTCGTACAGGAGGTAACTGCTGCTCTCTGTCCCCTGCCGCCGGGGCTACAGGCAGTGGAACTGGGTCCTTGCCGTGCATCTTCAGGCCAGTCTGGGACCTGTTGATGTTCTGGGACCCCAACCCTTGCTGTTTCCTCTGCCTGGTCCCCTCTGCTGTCCCCTGGTCCCCTCTGCCTGGTCCCCTCTGCTGTCTCCCTCTGCTGACCCCTGCGTGGCTGACCTCTCCCTTCCTTCAGGTCTCTGATCCGGCATCACCTCATTCTAGAGAGGCCTTCCCTGACTGCCCTTCCACACCCAGCTCCCCTCCTGGACCCTCCCATGCCTCTCTCTGCCCTTACCTTGGCGATAACTCATACTTGGCCTAGCCCCTGTCATCCCCTAGATATCAGTTCATTGCTTTCTTTCCTGTCCACTGCTGTGCCACAAAGCCCAAGTACAGTGCCTGGCACCCAGGTACGCGGCAACTGTGGTGGAGTCATTGATGCAGTCATTCAGCAACTGTTCACTGGACCACTGTGTGCTGGGGGCTGTGACACATCAGTGAGCAGGGCAGGGAGGGTCCCCTTCCCTGGGAAGCTAATGGGCTGTGGATAGGACTGATGAGGCAGGGGTCTCCGGGTGTAGGGTGCAGGCAGTGGGAGGCAGATTTCCCGCCCCCCCCCCTTTTTTTTTTTTTTTTTGAGACAGAGTCTTGCTCTGTTGCCCAGGCTGGAGTTCAGTGGCGCCATCTCGGCTCACTGCAACTTTCGCCTCCCAGGTTCAAGCGATTCTCCTGCCTCAGCCTCCTGAGTAGCTGGGATTACAGGCGCCCATCACCACGCCCGACTGATTTTTTTTTTTTTTTGAGATGGAGTCTCACTCTGTTGCCCAGGCTGGAGTGCAGTAGTGTGATCTTGGCTCACCGCAGCCTCTGCCTCCGGGTTCAAATGATTCTTGTGCCTCAGCCTCCTGAGTAGCTGGGATTACAGGCACCCGCCACCATGCCTGGCTAATTTTTGTATTTTTAGTAGAGATAGGGTTTCACCATGATAACCAGGCTGGTCTCGATCTCCTGACCTCAAGTGATCACCCACCTTGGCCTCCCAAAGTGCAGGCATTACGGGCATGAGCCACCATGCCTGGCCCAGGTTTCCCTTCTTAGAGAAAGCTGTTTATAGTCAAACTCACATTTCAGAATCCTTTTAACCCAGGACTTAGACCTTTGGAGGGCAAAAGGCAAAAAGTAACTGCATCTGCCTTCAGCCTCCCTATATGCAGAGCCTGACCTCCAGTGGGAAGGGCAGGGGCAAGGAGAAGGTCCTCGGAGATGAATAGAGGTGGTTTTTCCTTGCTTGGGGGATGTTGCTAAGTTATTAGATTTGGGTTATTTAGATGCATTTAAGCTGCATCTACACTGCAGTAGCAGGAGTTGCAATACGGAGGTGGTGATGGGACAGATCCAAGGGACTCTGAGGACAGAGGCAGCGCCCTCTGCAGCCAGGGACCCTGGAATACTTCCTGCCCAAGTCATGCCTCAACCAACTCCTTGGAGGAGCAAGCAATCAAGGCTCAGGGGAGGCATGTGTGAAGGGCTCTGTAGATGCAGGGAAAAGCGTGTGCAAAGGTCCAGGGGCAGGAGAGAATGTGGTTCATAGGAGGAGCTAGGAAGCAGGAAGGTAAACTGTTGCATGGCGGGGTGGGAGTGGTTAGTGTTGGGAAGACAGGAAGCGAAGCCATCAGTCATGAAGGGCAGACCCCCTAAGACAGGGTGATAGGCCTGTCCAGGAGGGGCAGGTGGAGGGCCCAGCCAGGAGGCACAGGCATAGGTGAGCCCTCGCCTGCCTGCCCCTCAGAAGAGCATTTGCCCAGGCTCCAGGACGTTTCCCAATCAGTGCAGCCCCAGGGAAGATGTGTGCTTACTGGGGGATTATGAACTTGGGTGGGGGTGCCAGGTGAACTGTTGCCCTGGTTCCCCTGGGAGCTTTCTGGAGGGATTCCTGAATATACCCAGTGTGCAGCCTTGGATCCCCTTGCTTTTAGCATGAGCTGAGCTAGTTCCTCCTTCCCCAAACTGCCTCCCTGAGCCACTACCCCTCACTGAAGCTGGAAGCGCCGGCACAGCCCCGGGAGGTCCGCACTGTGCCCAGTCTCCCGGTTAAGTCATCTTCCCTTCTTCCCAGATCGACGTGTACTTGGCCAAGAGTCTGGCGGAAAAGCTGTATCTATTTCAGGTAATTATGGGACTTGAAGGTAAAGAGGGGAAAAGCAGGTGTGGATGGGTGGTGTGGACTCAGGAACATGGGCAGGAAGCAATGGGAAACCTCAGCTAGGGTTCTCGGTGTGGAGAGTGTCATGGGGTCTCTTTGCTTTCGCGGGTGGGTTAATATTGGTCTCATTTCAAAGACGGGAAAACCGAAGGGACACGGGAGAGGCAGAAGGGTGCAGCAGTTAAAGCTGGGGCTCTGGGGTCAGACCGGATTGAGATCCAACTCCATCACACCGTAGCTGCGAGACCGTGGGCACATTTCTTAATCCTTCTGTGCCTCAGTTTCCTCACTTGCAAAGTGGTGATGGTAATAATGCCTGTCTCATAGGGTCCCCGGGAGGACGGACTGAGTCCACAGTGAAGTGTTTAGGATGCCAACTGGCAGAGAGTTAATGCCGGTGATGATGGCCGCTGTTGTGGAGGCTCCAAGGGGCAACTCCATGGCAGCATCTGTGAGCCCTCAGTCCTGCCAGCTGTGAGGGCCCCGGGTTGCTACCTCTGCCCCCTCCCCTTGCTGCTGGGCCAGCAGCTTGTCATAGTGGCCAACATGTATTGAGCATTGACCATATGCAGACTGTTGAAAGAATTTACCTAAGTTACCTCTTTAACCCCACAATAACCCTATGGTGGTGATTATTGTGTTTTATAACCGATATATTGAGATAGAATTTACACACCATACAATTTCCCCATTTCAGTGTGTAATGCAATGGATTTTAGTCTATTCATGGGGCTGTGCAACCAGTGCCACAGTGTATTTTGGCACAGTTTTGTACCCCTTTAAAGGAACCCCACACCTATTAGCAATCAGTCCCCATGTGCCCCCCATTCCCACCTCCAACCCCAGGCATCCATTCCCCTTATTTTCTGTCTGTGGATTTGCCTGTTCTGTTCACATAGCTGGAATCATGCAATATGTGGCCTCCTGTGATTGACTGCTCTCACTTTGCATGATGTTTTCAGGGCTCATCCACATGGTAGCTATAGTCTGCATCAATATTTCATCTTTTTTTTTTTTTTTTTTTTTGAGATGGAGTCTTGCTCTGTTGCCCAGGCTGGAGTGCAGTGGCTTGACTGCGGCTCACCACAGCCTCTGCCTCCCAGGTTCAAGCAATTCTCCTGCCTCAGCCTCCTGAGTAACTGGGACTACAGGCACGTGCCACAAGCCCAGCTAATTTTGTAATTTTAGTAGAGATGGTGTTTCACTATGTTGACCAGCCTGGTCTCGAACTCCTGACCTCGTGATCCGCCTGCCTCGGCCTCCCATAGTGCTGGGATTACAGGTGTTAGCCACCGTTCCCAGCCAATATTTGATCTTTTATTGATGAATAATGTTCCATTGTATGGGTAGACCACATTAGTTTATCCATTCGTCAGCTGATGGGTGTTTGGGTTATTTCTACGTTTTGGCTATTATAAATAATGCTACTGTGGACATTCACATAGAAGTTTTTACGTGAACGTGAATTCTCATTTCTTCCAGGTATATGCCTGGCAGAATTACTGGGTCTGCGTTTAGCTTTTTGAGGCTAAACTGCTGGGCTGCTCTGCCCCATGTTTCATTCCCACATTAGAGTCAGTGTTCATATCCCATGATGCACATGAGAATGCGAGGCACAGGGAGGCCCTCACGGGCAAGGGGGCCTGGGGCGCACCATGGCAGCGATGCTGCAAGCCTGTGCTGGGAGGGCCTGGCCTCCACTCCCGGGGTGTCACCCTTATGGGCCATGGGAATGGAGCCTATGCTGTGGGCCTGCTCACCCTGCTTCCTTGACTGGCTGCAAAGTGATGGTGGAGGTGCCAGTGACCCCTGTGTGTCCAGAGTGCCAAGCCCTGTGCCGCCATCGGCTCTGTTTCCTCCTCCGTGCTCACAGCGGCCCTGGGAGGTGAGGATGCTTAGCCTCAGGGAGGCGAGGTGCCTGAGTCCACAGTTAACAAGGAATAGGATGAGGACTGGAAGCCAGGCCTGTGATTCCAGAACCTGCGCCCTTCAGCCTTCCCACCCCTGGTCAGGTGATCTCAGAACTGCCCCCAGTCCCAGCCCAGGAAGCAGGGAAGAGTCACGACTTTGCTGTGCGAGTGAGCTTTTAGGAAATGACTGTCTCCTTGTGCTAGAATATAGCTGATCTGAAAGGGCCTGTTTTCCACACTGCCATGCCTCTACCAGGCTCATTCCACAGGCTGTTGTGAGACCAGGCAGAGCATTTGAGGAGGGGTCCACACTTTGACTCCTGTACGAGAGAGAGAGAGAGAGAGAGA
>NW_012103365.1:529743-561819 GCF_000951045.1 Mandrillus leucophaeus
AAGAGCGGGCCATGGCTGCCTGGCTCCCTTCTTCAGTATCTTGTGAAGAAGCTCACATAACCGGATAAGGAGAGAGAATGGGATCACGAATTTCCACCTGCCTGTCGTCTGGCCTCAGCAGTGAGCAGCACGTGCTAGTGTTGCTTTCGCTCTTTGCTTCCTCGTGGACTTCTTTTGTTCACCCGCCTCTCCCCAGATGGCCTGTCCACTGGTAGTTAGGCCCTGGACCCCCATCCTCACCTCCCATGGCTGTCCTCTGCGGGTTCCTGGAGCAGCAGCGTGCCGGTTTGGGTTCCTGTGTGTAGGCATGTGCCCTGGAAGTCAGAGACGTCCTGCAGTGGCCGTTTGGAGGGAGGCCGGGGGGAGCTGATGAGAATAGGGCTACAGGTGGAGACTGGCAGGGGTGCCTCATGGTGGAGCTGGGTAGCTGGTACCCTTGTGGTAGGGTAAGGCCGGTCTCTGCTTGGGGTGGGTTTGGAGATAGCTGTTGATTCTTGGGCGGGGCCCAGCTCTGGGCAGGGCTGGGCGGGGTGGAGTTAATGGCTCCCTTCCCCTCCCCAGTACCCTGTGCGTCCAGCCTCGATGACCTACGATGACATTCCGCACCTCTCAGCCAAGATCAAGCCCAAGCAGCAGAAGGTGGGGCCGCCCGCTGAGGGCAGTGGGGGCGGGAAGAAAGGGTGATGAGGGTGGGAGCCGGTGGAGGCGAGAAGCTCAGAGAAGGGGCCACTGGAGAATTAGGAGAACCTGCAGCTCCCAGGGCCTTGAAAGCTGAAGAAGAAAAGTGTTCAGAAAGACAGGGCAGCTCCAGAGAGGTCAGGGAGGCACAAGGCTGAGGAATTAGAGGATGGGACCAGATGTGAGCTTAGGTTCCCAGGGTATGATGGCGGCAGGCGAGTGAACATGGAGTAGGTCTGATAGGAAGAGAATCTAGCGTCTGTCCATGGAGGGTCTGCAACTCTAGCTCCTGCAGCCACATGGAAGTGCCATCCTGGTATTGCCAGTTCTGCTGGCTTTTCAAGAGAAGTGGGAAATAAGGATTTTTGTGAGAAATCTCTTGATTTTTCAGTGTTGGCACCTAATTTAGACCCTTGGGAGTGAAGTAGAGGACAAACAAGATTACCAGACTGTCCACTTCCTCCCACAAAAAAAAAAAAAAAAAATTGTGACATTTTTGTTGGAATTTGGGTTTGTGGCCCTTGGTATGGACTGAAGTCCAGGGGCCCTTGTGAACATGTGTCAGTCCCGCTTCTGGGCAGGAACCTGGTCAGGAGGTAGCCATGGTGGGGTTGGGGTATCCCTTGGGGAGCCGTGCCTTGGGGTCCTCATAGCTGGCGGGGATGCTTGGTGCTTCCAGGTAGAGCTTGAGATGGCCATCGACACCCTGAACCCCAACTACTGCCGCAGCAAAGGAGAGCAGATCGCGCTGAACGTGGACGGGGCCTGCGCCGACGAGACCAGCACGTATTCCTCGTGAGTTCCCGGCCCCAAGCCTGTCCGGTTTCCCTGTGTTCACACAGGAGCCTCCCAAAGACCTTAAAGACATTGACCCCCTTTGCCCCGTCACTGGGCTCCCCACCAGCGTCCCAGCCTTTGGAGGGCTGGTCCTGTCTCAGACCCGACCCTCCCTGAGCTAACTGGTCCCAGAGCTCCCGCCCACTCCTCGTCTCTTGGTCTACAAACAAGGCCATGGATTTTCTCATCCCCAGGCTCCGCTCCTGAGACCCGCGTAGGCTACCCTGCGGCCTTGGTCCCTGACTGTGGCACTTCAGAAGGTGTCTGGGGGGTGGAGTGCGCTGTGGCCACAGGCCCTGGCTCAGAGCTGCCTTCCCCTGTGATGTTGCTTCTCCCTGTGCTCCAGGAAGCTGATGGACAAACAGACCTTCTGCTCTTCCCAGACCACCAGTAACACATCCCGTTATGCCGCTGCACTCTACAGGCAAGGTACCCGGGGCTGGGCGTCCCATGGTGGGGACATGGCGTTGTGGGGGCTGGGCAGGGAGAGAACCTCCCCAACCTGGTGTCCATCTCCCACCTGCCCTGAAAGCTAGACACCTGCAGGAGCCGGGCAGGTGTGGAAATAACAGAAATGACACATTGTCAGGGGATTGGAAGTGGCCACCTTTGGGGCCTGCTGGTTGGACACTGCCTGACTAGATGGGGTGGGGCTCCAAGTTCATTTGTCCTCCCGGGACACAGATACATACAAGTAGCATAATATAAGTTTGGGGACAGAATTTTGTCTTTAAATACAAAGTTTATGACAGAGCAATTCCATTCCTAGGCAGCATCTATCCAAAAGAAATGAAAACATGTGTCCACACAAAACCATACACAGGTGTTCACAGTAGCATCTTCATGATAGCCAAAATGTGAAACAACCCAGATGCCCATCCGCTGGATTCATGGAGAAACAGAATGTGGTCCATTCACGCAAGGGATGTTATTTGACCACGGAAAAGAATGAAGCACCGATGCTACCACGCAGATGAACCTTGAGAACATGGTGCTAAGTGAAAGAAGCCACGGGCTTCCTCACTCGCAGCTACGCGCTGTGTGCTTATGTCTCAGTCAGCGACCAACCACATACTCAACGGTGGTCCCAAAAGGTTATAATGGAGCTGAAGAAGTGGCTCACCTAGTGATATCTTAATGAGCCTGACCTTGTGTAGGCCTAGGCTAACTCGTATGTTTGTGTCTTAGTTTTTTGTTTGTTTCTTTTGTTTTGAGACAGTGTCTCGCTCTGTCGCCTAGGCTAGAGTGCAGTGGCACAATCTCAGGTCACTGCAACCTCCGCCTCCTGGGTTCAAGCAATTCTCCTGCCTCAGCCTTCCAAACAGCTGGGATTACAGGCACGCACCACCACGCCTGGCTAATTTTTGTATTTTTAGTAGAGATGGGATTCTGCCACGTTGGCCAGGCTGATCTCAAACTCCTGACCTCAGGTGATCCCCCCACCTCGGCCTCCCAAAGTGCTGGGATTACAGGTGTGAGCCACCACGCCCAGCCTGTGTCTTAGTTTTTAGTAGAAAGTTTAAAAAGTTTAAAAAAAACCAAAAAAACAAAAACAAGGTAAAAGCATATAGCTGGGCGTGGTGCCTCTTTCCTGTAATCCCAACGCTTTGGGAGGCTGAGGCAGGCAGATTGCTTGAGCCCAGGAGTTCCCGACCAGCCTGGGCAACATAGTAAAATCTCTTCTCTACAAAAAATACAAACATTAGCTGGGCATGGTGGCACACCCCTTAGTCCTAGCTACTGAGGAAGCTGAGGTGGGAGGATTGCTTGACCCTGGGAGGCGGAGGTTGCAGTAAGCTGAGATTCCACCACTGCACTCCAGCCTGGGCAATAGAGCAAGACTCTGTCTTGAAAAAAGCATATATAATAAAGATATATTGGCCGGGCACGGTGGCTCACGCCTGTAATCCCAGCACTTTGGGAGGCCGAGACGGGCGGATCACAAGGTCAGGAGATCGAGACCATCCTGGCTGACACAGTGATACCCCGTCTCTACTAAAAAATACAAAAAACTAGCCGGGCGAGGTGGCGGGCGCCTGTAGTCCCAGCTACTCGGGAGGCTGAGGCAGGAGAATGGCGTGAACCCAGGAGGCGGAGCTTGCAGTGAGCTGAGATCTGGCCACTGCACTCCAGCCTGGGCGGCAGAGCAAGGCTCCGTCTCAAAAAAAAAAAAAAAGAAAAAAAAAGATATATTTTTCATAAATTTATTTATGTATTTTTTTTTAGAGGGAGTCTCACTTTGTTGCCCAGGTTGGAATGCAGTGGCTCAATCTTGGCTCACTGAAACCTCTGCCTGCCGGTTTCAAGCAATTCTCCTGTGTCAGACTCCCGAGTAGCTGGGACTACAGGTGCAGGCCACCACTCCCAGCTAATTTTGTATTTTTAGTAGAGACAGGGTTTTTGCCATGTTGGCCAGGCTGGTCTCGAACTCCTGACCTCACGTGATCCACCCACCTCGGCCTCCCAAAGTGCTGGGATTATAGGCATGAGCCACTGTGCCCAGCCTATTTTTTTTATAAGTTTAGTGTAGCCTAAGTGTGCAGTCTTTATGAAGTCTACAGTAGCGTGTAGTAATGTCATAGGCCTTCACATTCACTCGCCACTCACTCTCACCCAGAGCAGCCTCAGTCCTATAAGCTGTTTTTAGTCTTTTATACTATACTTTTACTGTACCTTTTTTATGTTTAGGGATTTTGGGTCTTTTTCTTTGTGTGGTTTTTGTTTGTTTGTTTGAATTTTTTAATTTTTTTGGAGACCGGGTCTCACTCTGTCACCCAGGCTGGAGTACAGTGGTGATCATAGCTCACTGCAGCCTCTATCTCCTGGGCTCAAGCAATCCCCTTCCCTCAGTCTCCTGAGTAGCTAGGACTACAGGCCGTGCCACCACATCTGGCTAATTTTTTTAAAAGAATTTTATTGAAATGCGGTCTGGCTATATTGCCCAGGCTGGTCTCAAACTCCTGGGCTCAAGTGATCCTCCAGCCTCTACCTCCCAAAGTGCTGGGATTGTAGATATGAGCCACTGCACCCAGCCTAGATATATTTAGATCACAAATACCGTTCTGTTACAACTGCCTACAGTATTCAGGGGAGTAGCATGCTGTACAGTGTGTAACCTGGGAGCAACAGGCCATACCATAGAGCCGAGGCATGTAGTAGGCTCTGCCGTCTGGGTTTGTATAAGTGCACTCTGCGATGTTTGCACAATGATGAAATCATCTAACGATGAATTTTTTAGGACATATCCCCATTGTTAAGTGATGTGTGGCTGTACGTGAAATGTCCAAAACAGGCAAATCCACAGAGGCAGAAAGTAGATTAGTGGCTACCAGGGACTAGTGGGAGAGTGGAGTGGGGATTGCCCGGTTCTTTTTGTGGTGATGAGAATGTTCTAAAATTGATTGTGCTGGCTGCACAGCTTTGTGAATACGTTAAAATACATTGAATTATGGCCGGGAGTGGTGGCTCATGCCTATAATCCCAGCACTTTGGGAGGCTGAAGTGGGCAGATCACCTGAGGTCAGGAGTTCGAGACCAGCCTGGCCAACATGGTAAAATCTCATCTCTACTAAAAATACAAAAAATTAGCCAGGTGTGGTGGTACCTGCCTGTAATCCCAGTTACGCGGGAGACTTGGGCAGGAGAATAGCTTGAACTCAGGAAGCGGAGGTTGCAGTGAGCTGAGATTGCACCACTGAACATCCTGGGCAACAGAGTGAGACTCCATCTCAAAAAAAAAATACATTGATTTGTATGCTTTAAATGAGGAGACTGTGTGGTACATGAGTCTTGTCCCAAAGCTGGTAAAAAGTACAAGGTGCGGCCGGGTGCAGTGGCTCACACCTGTAATCCCAGGACTTTGGGAGGCCGAGACGGGCAGATCACGAGGTCAGGAGATCGAGACCATCCTGGCCAACATGGTGAAACACCGTCTCTACTAAAATACAAAAAAATTTAGCCGGGCATGGTGGCACACACCTGCAGTCCCAGCTACTTGGGAGGCTGAGGCAGGGGAATCACTTGAACCGGGGAGGTGGAGGTTGCAGTGAGCCAAGATCATGGCTCACTCTGGCCTGGGTGACAGAGCAAGACTCCGTCTCCAACAAAAAAAGTACAAAGTGCTTAAGTATTTAGTCTCAAAAGCAATGAACGAAACTAATCTGAACACTTAGGAAACAAAACGGGATAGGATCAAAAGGAGTGTCATATAACTCTCATGTTCTATTTAGAACCCATGTCTCAAGCGTGTGATTCTTGAAAGCCACATCCCTTGCAGTGGGAGGGAAAGTCATCGTCTTTATCAGAGGCCATGTGGACACTCCACCTAGTTCCAGCAGGGCGTCTTCCCCAGCCACAGTGGCACTAGTGGACTTCCTAGTGGAACGGGTGGGATTTTGGCAGGAAGAGGTAGAGGATAAAGAGAGGAAATCCAGGTGTGTGGGGTGGGACAGTAAGGGTGATCTGGCTGAGGCCTGGAGGGTAAACGGCAGGGTGAATTTGCCTAGTGTGGCAATGCAAGCAGTTGGGGAGAGGGGTGTGGAACCGGGCTAGGAGGTGGGACTGAAGGAAGTGGGTTGGAACAGAAGAGTCCAGGTTCCTGTCCTAGTCTGGGCTGTGTGCTTGTTGTGTCCAGCAGGGTCAGGTGGAGTTGGGGATGGTCCCTGGCCTGGTGGTCCCAAGACTCTAGGATTGGGGGCTGCAGTGGGAATGGGAGGCGGTTTGATGGTGGGCCTAGGTCTTCAGGGGACTTGGTGACTCCCTTGAGCCAAACTGGGCAGGTGTCTAGAGTTGGGTCCAAGCCCTTCTTCCTCCGCCAGGTGAGCTCCACCTGACACCTTTACATGGCATCCTGCAGCTGCGGCCCAGCTTCTCTTACCTGGATAAGGCTGACGCCAAGCACCGGGAGAGGGAGGCAGCCAATGAGGGTGAGCCCGGGATCCCCAGCCCTGTTGCCTGTCTGCCTTCATCCTAGTGGGATGGCTTGGTCCTGGAAAGAGGGATGGGATGATAGGATGTTTAGCAGGATCCTTGGCCTCTACCTACTAGATGCCAGAAGCACCCACCCCACAGTCATGACAATCAAAAATGTCACATTGCCCAGTATCCCCGGGGTAAAGGGGCAAAACTATCCCCGACTGAGAACCACCGGCTTAGGCAGCTCCCTCTGCGAGGAGAATTCCCGGCACCCTGGCCTCCTGAGGCTTCCCTGGTGGGTGGGGTTGAGAGAAGGGAGGTGGAGGCTCCCCAGGACTGCAGTCAGTGGCTTGTCTCTCTTGCAGCAGGGGACTCTTCACAGGATGAGGCAGAAGACGATGTTAAGCAGATCACGGTGAGCCCTGGCCCCTGGAGGAGGAGGGTTCTGCCTGGGTGGCAGCAGGACCACAGACCAAGGGGTAGTGGGTCTTCGCAGAAAGCAGGTGGAGCAAACAGGGTCCGTGCTTTTGAGCCTTGTTGCTGGGCTACCTGGAGGGAACAACCTGACTTGTCCCAACTGTACACAAGACAGAAGCCCTGGCTGGATCCAGGAGATGTGTGCCTGGGGCTTGGCTGGAATCACCTGGGAGCAGGAAGCTGGGGCCAGGGGCCCCGAGAACCCGCAGACCAGCTCTGCCATGACACCCGTATCTTAACAGTGCCAAAGTCAATTAACTGTGATTCTGTCCTCTTTCTGGGGCACAGATGAATAATTTCTGTTTTAATAGTTACTCCTGAATTTCAAAGATTTTTCAAAGAATCTTAACCTTCCATTTATGGTTTGTAAAGTTTTCCCTATTTAAGCGTATTTAGATTAAAATGAGTAGTACCAAAAGAAAAATGCTGCACGTAGAATGATGATACACAGGTATGGCTAGAGAGTGGTGAGTGTTTGGATGTCCTTGAGGACTGGGGAACACCGGCATACTGGACATGGAGGTGGCGCAGGGAGCTCATCCTCTTCTCTCCGTAGCTTATTAGGACCTTAGAAACTCCCGTCTGCTCTGGGGGACTTAGAAAAGGCGTCCTGGGCCTGTGTGCTTTAAGGACTCTGCCCGCTCTGATACCTGGGACTCTGTAATCCCCCTCAAGCCTCTGGGCTGGGCAGGCATGAGCAAGTATAAGCTGCTCCCTGGCGTGTGCAGGCAGCTCTGGGAGTGACACGGTTGGAACGGAATTTAAACGACCCATGCTAGGAAAGGAAGGGAGAGTGGAAAACCTTGATACGGAGTTCTCTGGTCTCCTGGCAGGGGCTGAGACGCAGCCCAGCAAAGGTCACAGACTCGAGGGTATGACCTCTTCCGCTTCCCGCCGCAGGTGCGGTTCTCCCGGCCCGAGTCAGAGCAGGCCCGCCAGCGCCGTGTGCAGTCCTACGAGTTCCTGCAGAAGAAGCATGCGGAGGAGCCCTGGGTCCATCTGCATTACTATGGCCTGAGGGTGAGTGAGGGTGAGCCGGGCTTCATGGGGCCCGGGGGGAAATACCCCGGTGCCCGGAAGGGTCATGGTGTGGCCTCCATGTCTCACCTTGAACTTAAGTCAGATTCATGAGTCATAGCCACAGAGAGAGAATCGAGTCCTGTGGACAGTTGACACTTCACTGTAGCTGAGTCACTTAGCGTGGGCCCCAGGGGAGCCAGAGAAAAAGATGTGAGTCCTTGGTTCCCTGGGTGGGGTTTGGCCCCTGGGCCTGGGCATCTCGCTGGGCTTGCGGTGGGGCTGGTGCCTGGTGACATATTTTCGCTGTAGCCCAGGCCCTAACCGCAGGCCAGACGCGGTCTCCGGTTCTGCCCTAGAGAGTCGGCCGTGTGCTGTTGCCCCAGAGTTCCCAGCACACCTGCCCGGGGGGATTTGTTTTACTATACTTGGTTTTCATCTGGTACGCTGACTTTCTTTACTTTTATTTTTATTTATTTATTTATTTATTTATTGAGACAGTCTCATTCTGTCACCCAGGCTGGAGTGCAGTGGCTCAATCTCGGCTCACTGCAACCTCCACCTCCCGGGTTCAAGTGATTCTTCTGCCTCATCCTCCCAGGTAGCTGGGAATACAGGCACGTGCTAATTTTTTTTGTTTTTGTTTTTTTAGTAGAGACAGCGTTTTGCCATGTTGGCCAGGCTGGTCTTGAACTCCTGACTTCAAGTGATCTGCCCGCCTCAGGCTCCCTAAGTGTTGGGATTGCAGGCGTGAGCCATGACCACTTGGCCCTGGTGCACTGACTTTAGAACCTAACCCTTGAAACTATTACTGAGTGAGGGAAGCTTCCAAAGACACCATGGGCCAGGGCTCCCAATATTTTCTGGGGTGAGGAACAACTCCTGATTTCTCTGGGACCTTCTTGGAAGAGATTTGTGTTGACAGACCCTTAGACTCGGGGTCGAACTTCTGGACGCTGCTGTTTCTTCCTGTGTGACCTTGGGCATGTTACCTAACCTCTCTGAGCCTCAGTTTTCTTATTTATAAAATGAGAGTAGTAATAATAGTACCTACCTTGCCAAGTTATTTTGAAGATGAGATAGGTTAGTATATTTACAGTCAGTGGAACAGAGTCCACCTCATCCTAGATGCTCAGTGAATGTTAGCCATCATTTTGTCATTGCTGGTGGTGTGCCTGTGTTATAGACAAGGCATTGAGGCTTGAGGGCTGGGGCTGGGCTGGTCATAAGGCCAGGAAGATGAGTGGCTAAGGCCATGTCAGAGGCCTTGGGGGCCGTGCTCAGGAGGTTGGATGTGGTCCTGTGGCTGGCCATGGAGTGGAAGACAGGGGAGGCCTTGGGGGAGAGGGCCAGGCCAGGGCCATCAGCTGAGGCTCCTCTCACACCCTGCCCTCCTCCAACAGGACAGTCGCTCTGAGCATGAGCGCCAGTACCTGCTGTGCCCCGGCTCGAGCGGAGTGGAGAACACGGAGCTCGTCAAGTCACCCAGGTGGGATGGGCTGGGCCAGCATGCAAGCTGGATGCCCACCCAGGGTCCCCGAGGGTCCTTGGTGTGGATCCTCCCAGAGGACTGTGGCCTCTCCTCTAGCATGAGGGTGGAGCCCATGGTCCCCTGGAGAAGGCCAGGAGGGTGGGCCTGGAAAGAGATGGTCCCCTTTTCTGTAGGGGCTCAGGGCTGCTAGGGGAAGGCAGGGGTGGGCTGTCGGCACCCCCTCCCCAGACCCTCACCTATGCGGCTGGTGAGGAGGGTCCAGCCTGGCTCAGCACTGAGCCTGTGCCCCTGCCGTGTCCCTGCAGTGAGTACCTGATGATGTTGATGCCGCCCAGCCAGGAGGAGGAGAAGTGAGTAGAAGCGGCCGGACACCCTCTCCCTTTCTGGGCGGGCCGCCTCTAACCCGCCTGCTCTGCTTTCCCCAGAGACAAGCCTGTGGCCCCCAGCAACGTCCTGTCCATGGCCCAGCTGCGCACGCTGCCCCTGGCTGATCAGATCAAGATCCTGATGAAGAATGGTGGGTGCCACCCCCTGCCCTCCCAGGGGCCCCAGTCCCAGTGGCTCCTGAGGAATGGACTCTGTGGGACACCGAAGACCAGGGGGCAAGGCCAGAGGCCCCTGCTGCCCACAGCCTGCTCAGCTTTGCAGCTGCATCCGTGTCTGGAAAGATAATGCAGGACGGCAGTGCTGCCGGCCCCTGCAGATGGGCTCGGGGTTCCTGTGAATGCAGGACAGTAGTGTGTCCAGCCCCCGCAGGCAGGCTCAGGGTTCCTGTGAATGTGGAACGGCAGTGCGGCCGGCCCTTGCAGGCGGGCTCAGGGTTCCCGTGAATGCGGGACAGTAGTGCGTCTGGCCCCCGCAGGCGGGCTTGGGTTCCCGTGCCATGCTTGCCACTTGCCTGTCGTGCTCTTGGGCAGGTCACTAACCTTTCGGAAGCTTTGTTTGTTTTTCTGTGAAAAGAGAAAAGAGACTAATGATAGCTCCTGGGGACCAATGTGAGGAATCAGAGAGGAGACTTCTAAAGTACAGGGCCTTGCAGGTGAACATGGACTAGGGGCTTTTTTTTTTTTTTAAAAAAAAAAAAAAAAAAGAGAGACGTGGGGTTTTGCTGTGTAACTCCTGGACGAGCAAGTGATCCTCCTGCCTCAGCCTCCCGGGTGGCTGGGCCTACAAGCAGACACCACTCACTGTGCCGGCTCACAATCATTTTCATGACAGTGTCTTCACTGGCACTGCTTCTGGGCACCCTCACCAGACCTGGCACCATAAGGACTGGTCTCCTTTTCTCAAAGGACTCTTGAGAGCCAGAACCTTTAGGGCACCGGTGGCTGGTGAACAACAGACCTGATCCTTGAGCTCAGAATGGAGCCCCAGATCCTGGGCTCGTCCTTTGAGATGCCACCATGAGCTCTTGGGAGTCTAAGGAGAGAGGGGAGCTCCGTGATATGCCCGGGATTGCAGGCTGCCTTCCTGCGGAGGACTTGGAACTTTTTTTTTTTGAGACAGTCTTGCTCTGTTGCCCAGTCTGGAGTGCAGTGGCACAATCTCGACTCACTGCAACTTCCGCCTCCTGGGTTCAAGCAATTCTCATGCCTCAACCTCCGGAGTAGCTGGGACTATAGGTGCCCACCACAACACCCACCTAATTTTTGTATTTTTAGTAGAAATGGGGTTTCGCCTTGTTGGCCAGGCTAGTCTCAAACTCCTGGCCTCAAGTGATCCGCCTGCCTCAGCCTCCCAAAGTACTGTAATTACAGGCGTGAGCCACCCCGCCCAGCCAAATTTTGAACTTTCCCTGGGCCCTGCCCAGGGCTCACTTGGGCAGGAACTGAGGCCAGCAGACCACAGTGATTGAGGCCACCAACTGGAGCCAGGTGGCTTGGGTTCACTTCCTGGCTCTGCCACTTCCTAGCCAAGAGATCATGGGTGAGTTTTGAAGCCTTTCTAGGTCTGAGTAGTAATATGCCCTTCCTCCTGAGGCACCCCTCAGTCTTCCTCAAGGGGCACTTCATAGAATCCTTGGATTCCATGAGATGCCCAGTGCCTGGCATGCAGTGAGCAGCCTGAGAGTGTCAGCTGTTGGCTATGGTGGGTGTCATTACTGTTAGTTATCACATTCTGGGGGTATTACATGAACTTGAAGCTATGCAGACTCTTGGAGGGGAGGGAAGGGCCCGGCGCCTCGTCCTTGTCTGATATCTCCTGCGTCCTCCTCAGTGAAGGTCATGCCTTTTGCCAACTTGATGAGCCTCCTGGGCCCCTCCATTGATTCCGTGGCTGTTCTGCGGGGCATCCAGAAGGTGGCGATGTTGGTCCAAGGGAACTGGGTGGTGAAGAGGTAAGTTGTGTTTTCTATTTTTTATTATTTTATTTTATTTTTTTTTCCTTGAGGCAGAGTTTCACTCTTGCCCAGGCTGGTATGCAGTGGTGCAGTCTTGGCTCACTGTAACCTCTGTCTCCCAGGTCCAAGCGATTCTCCTGCCTCAGCCTCCTGAGTAGCTGGGTTTACAGGTGCATGCCACCATGCCCGGCTAATTTTTGCATTTTTAGTAGACACGGGTTTCACCATGTTGGCCAGGCTGGTCTCGAATCCTGACCTCAAGTGATCCACCCACCTTGACCTCCCAATGTGTTAGAATTATAGGTGTGAGTCACCGTTATATTTTTAGTAAAGATGAGGTTTCACCGTGTTAGCCAGGATGGTCTCGATCTCCTGACCTCGTGATCTGCCCACCTCGGCTTCCCAAAGTGCTGGGATTACAGGCGTGAGCCACTGTGCCCGGCTGCATTTAAACATTTTTTAAATTAACACATAATGTACATATTTATGGGGGCAGTGTGAAATCTAAATACGTATGTATACAATGTAATGATCAAATCAGGGCAATTAACATATCTGCCCCCTCAAACATTTCTCATTTTTGTGTTGGGCACATTCAAACCTCACTGTTCTAGCTATTTGAAATTTATAATAAATTGTTCTTGATTATAGTCACCCTATAGTACCCTTTGTCCTGCCTACATGGGATTTTTATATCATTCTTACCATCTGCTGGATTCATTTCTGTTTCTGTTTTTTCCTGCTAACTTGGAAGTTATGCTGTTTGGGCTCATATATTGATTATCCTACAGTTTTCAGCTTGCATTCATGACTTAACACATTTGAATGTTAATTGCTGCTTTTTACCCCATTCCAGACTATTCAGAGATCTTAGAATATTTTATATCTGTCCTCCTTCCTACTTATACACTGCTGGATTGGGGGGGGTGTGTGTGTGTGTGTGTGTGTGTGTGTTTTTTTAATTTTTTACCTTTTTAATTTGCCGATCTTTTCTATTGTTCCAATTTTAGTATATGTGCTGCTGGAGAGAGCACAGGATTGGTATATTTTATATTTTATTTTTTGAGATAGTCTCGCTCTGTTGCCCAGGCTGGAGTGCAATGGTGCAGTCTCAGCTCACTGCCTCTTGGGTTCAAGCGATTCTCCTGCCTCAGCCTCCCAAGTAGCTGCGATTATAGGCGAGTGGCACCATGCCCGGCTAATTTTTGTATTTTTAGTAGAGGTGGGGTTTTGCTATGTTGGCCAGGCTGGTCTTGAACTCTTGACCTCAGGTGATGCACCCGCCTCGGCCTCCCAAAGTGCTGGGATTACAGGCATGAGCTACCGCGCCCAGCCTGGGGTATTTTAATTCTCTCTCTATTTTCAGCCCCATAAGACATTACTGTATCCAGCCAATCAATATTCTTCACTCACATGTTTATAATTTAGTCATCGTTCCTTTCTGCATCTCTGAGTTTCTATCTGGGATCATTTCCTTGTGCCTGAAGAATGCTATAGTATTTCCTTTAACGTGGGTCTGTGGGTGATGCATTTCCTTGGTTTTTGTGTGTGTGGAAACGTCTGTTTCACCTTTGTTCTAGGATTCTAGCTTGGTGGTTATTTTCCTTTCCCCGCGTTGGTATGATTTTGTTGTGTTCTGACTTCATTGTTTTTGTTGGCAGTTTCATTCTTATTCCTTTGAAGGCCGTCTGCCTTTGTTTTCCTCTGGCTGCTTTTAGGAATTTCTCTTTGTTTTTGGCTTTCTACGGGTTCATTTAGATGTGTCTCAGTGTGAATGTTTTACATACTCCGCTGGGGATCACAGGTCTGGAGCGTGTGGCTTGATGCCTTTCAGTAGTTTCTCTTCTCCTGCGAATCCTCCCCTAGACCATGTGCGGCCTCCACGAGACCATCAGTTTCAAGGGATTAGGATAGGGATGTCTGTTTTGACTTCTGCTTTATGTCCCCAGTACCCGCCTCGTTATTACCAATGCAGACTCTTGGTAAATAATGTGGCTACGTTTTACTTGAATTATATTGATTCTAAATGATGTAGTATAAATTGCATTAATAACTCACTTTTTAAGTAGTGTAGTTTAAGGTGAGCAATGTGACAAAATGTGAAATGTTGCACATTTTAAGAAAATACAGTGCCAAAAGCTCATCTCATAGTCGTAGAGTATATTCGTGTTACTGCCACGTGGTGGCGCCCTTGCACTGCTCCACAGACGCCCAGCGCAGTTTGTCAGCACCTCGCGGCTGTTGTCCTTTGTTACACGTTTTCATTGTGCAAGGCCTTTGCCATGGTGCATTGCGTGTTACATGGGACCACCTGTGTATATTTACACCACGAATGAATGAAAGCCAAGAGGGGTCCTCCCGTCACACACCTGAGGACACTGGCCCAGAGAGGCATGGGACTTGCCAAAAGTCTAGCAGCAAGGCAGTTGCAGAGCCTGGTTAGAACCCAAGCCTCATGGCTCAGCCCTGGGCTCTGCACCTAGCACTGCATGTGTCCCCTGGAGGTGCTGCCCCTTTTAGTTTTGCCCTGTCCTGGGGACTGGAAGGTAGGGACTTGGGGACTGTGGGCATTCCACCCGCCCCGGCACCTCTGTAAGTCCTACTCTGCTGCTGCCCATGCTGCCACGTCAGGGGACCCTGGGTGAGGGTCCTGTGTGTCCCTGTGAGGAGACAACGCAAAATCTATGCCTTCATTCAGTCATTATGGCTAGACTGCTCATCCTGTGCCGTGGACCGGGCTCTCATTCAGACACTGCCCCGGGAATGGGGGCTGTTACAGTTGCGCTCCCTGAATGCAGAGATCACGGCACGGACCAGGCTTGTTCGGTCAGCACCCACTTAGTAGGTACCTTCGCTGTGGTGGCAGTGATGAGCCACATCGGCAGAGTCTGTGTCCCCAGAGTGTGGCCTTGCAGGATGAGTGACGGTTGGTTGCCACGTGGACCTGAGGCAGGGGGAAAAGGAGGGCCTGGCAGTGAGGGAGCGGCAGTCAGAGCACAGGCGCCGTGGCGGGGGTTGAGCCGGGTTGCAGGGCCTGCGGCTGGAGCTGGGTCAGGGCTATGCTCTGGAGATTCTCGTGTCCTGCTGTCCAAGGCCCCGGCCTTTCCCCTGAAGTTCCCTGAGCCTTGAGTGCTGGGCCTGTTCTCTCCAAGGGCTAACACACCTCCCCTGCCTCTGACCTCGGTTCATGCCCACCTGCCCCTTTCAGCAGGTGGCCAAGGGCGTGCAGATGGCTTCATCCCTGGTTCTCTTGGTGTCGCGTGCAGGGACCAGTTGTCTTCCAGAGTCCTGGGCTCCTTGAGGTCCCGGGCTGTTCCTCACCTTGTCTGTCTCTGAGCCCGTGACCTCTCCCTGAACGTGCAGGGGGCTTAGGATGAGGCTGGTGTGCGTGGTGGGTTGAGGGGTAATAAGAGGAAGAACTCTTGGGGGTGGGTGTGGGGTAGGGGGGTGCTTCTTTCCCAGGTGTGTGTTCACAAATGTGGCTCCTGAGGGGAGCTCTCGGGGCTCAGGCCTGTACCCAGCCCACGTTGGAAAGAGGCGTGGGCTGGGACTCGGCCGGGAGGGGCAGCAGTAGAGGGGACTCAGGACAGGGACTGACCTGCCACCCTCACCTGCATTGGCAGTGACATCCTATACCCCAAGGACTCGTCCAGCCCTCACAGCGGCGTGCCTGCCGAGGTGCTCTGCCGGGGCCGAGACTTCGTTGTAAGTACCTTGGGTTCTCTGGACCCACGGTGGGGGCGTGGGAAGAGCGGGCCAGCGGTGCAGAGCTTTTGAAGACCTGGGCCTGGCAGAGGCTCCAGTTGGAGGCGGGTGTGAGGAGGCCCTGGCCTCTGCTTTTCTCCTCCTTCCCCTCAGAAGCCTGGAGTCTCAGGCTCGAAAGAACCTTCCGGTTCTCTAGCACAGTTGGGGTGGGTCAAGAAGCACGTTTCATTCGGCCTGAGTGGTGGTTTAGAAATACTGCCTTGGTTGTCAGATTTTATAAATTGAAATTTTGATGCAAACCAGATGTCTAGCTGTCAAGGGTAATCGGACTGCCTGACACCCCTGGGGCCACTTCCCCACAGGGTGCTAGTGGTCCTCAGTTCACCACAGTCCCAGGGTGCCTTTGCCTCCCTTGTGCCTGTCCCTGGAGTTTGGGACTCCTGAGCTGGTGTCTCCCTTCCCATCACCCTACCCATGGCCTCCCTCTCAAGGCCTGGAACTCCATGCAGCTGGGAGCCACAGTCTTCCTAGGCTTGGTGCTGGCTGAAGCATGTCCTCCAGGAGCTGTCCCGCACCCCTTGGCGTGCTGGTATGCCGTCCCAGTCACAAGGCAGCCCTTAAGCTGAAGGAAGCATCTGCCTCTTCTCTTCCCGAAGGAGCCTCCCCAACTCCTCTGGGCAGTCGGTGTCCTGGTGCCTGAGCAGCGTCTTTGCTCCTAGGCGTCAGCATGCACGATCACCACTCCCAGGCTTGCCTTCCCAGATAAAGTGCCGTTTGTCCCCAGCTGCCCCTGCCCGCCCCACTCCAGTGTGTAGACACTGTCAGAACTGGGGGCTTGGGAGGGGGTGTGGTCCAGTCTACGTTAGCATAGGTGATAGTCATCCATTCCCTGTGTCTCTCAGCCAGCCACCCTTACCTCTCCCAGTCACCCCACAAATTTAATCAGAGTGCAGGAGACCTGTTGAGGCAGAGTGGAGGCTGCAGGGGGCCGAGAGCTTCTGCAAGGATAGGCGGCCTCCCACCAGCCATTAGCAGCTACCACTGTGAAGTGCCACCTATGCAGAGCGCGAGTGTCTATGGCAGCCCCTCCCAGCCCGAGTCCTCACTGTATCCTGGGAGCCGGGCAGGGCATCTCCCGCCCCAGGGAGCGCTGTGGTCTAGGTGGGGTAGGTGGTCTCATGGTCCCCCTGGAAGAGATGGGCCTGGAGCTCCTTTATGGAAGAGAAAAGGAGGGAGGTGCAGAGCTGAAGGGACTGCCTGAGGCCACACTGCTGGGAAGAGTCAAGGCCAGGAGCCCAGGTCTGTCCCAAGCTCTGGCTCCCAGGCCTGCCAGGTGAGTTCCCGGGACAGTCCTGGAAGCAGTCTGTGGCTGCCCCCAGAATGTGCTGCTTCTTCTCCCTCAGATGTGGAAGTTCACGCAGAGCCGCTGGGTGGTTAGGAAAGAGGTGGCAACGGTGACCAAAGTAAGTGGTGTTTTTGTGGTCTGAGGCCCAGGCTGCTGCTGGAGGGGAGGGGGCTGGCTGTGCCTCTCACCCTGGGCCCCCTTCCCTCCAGCTCTGCGCGGAGGACGTCAAGGACTTCCTGGAGCACATGGCTGTGGTGAGGATCAACAAAGGCTGGGAGTTCATTCTGCCTTACGACGGGGAGTTCATCAAGAAGCACCCAGATGTGGTCCAGCGGCAGCACATGCTGTGGACGGGTATCCAGGCCAAGTAAGCACCTGGGGCTGGGGAGGGGCAGCCCGGTGATCCCAGCAACCCCACATCCCGGAGAGCACTATCAGGGCGGATCCGAGCAGCCTCTTGAAACCCCACGTCTGGGGAGAGCACAGTTGGGCTGGATCTGTGTATGAAGGGCAGGTGGGGGTCCGTGGCACCACACTGCTCCCCCACGCTCCTGCCCCAGGCTGATAGGCATTGCTGGCTGATCCCACCGTCCTTTCAGCACGGGACACACAGTCAGCACCTGCTCATCAGGGCGGTTGTGCTCTGAGGGCTCAGGGAAGAGGGATGTGATGGAGAGAGGGAGCAGTCAGGAGCAAGAGCCCGGGCCTGGGGGCCAGAGGGGTATTGGCAGGAGACTGATGGGCTCAGGGTGGTCGTGGGGCCGTGCACTGCCAGAAGAGGGACCCAGTAGGGCTGACAGAGCTCCAAGCCCGCGCTGTTGTCAGTAACCAGCACGTCCTGGGGCCTAAGGGGTGGTTGTTTCTCTTGTGAAGCAGATGGTAGGGGACGTGGTTTAAAGTTAATGGGGTTACTCTTCTTTTCAGACTGGAAAAAGTCTATAATCTTGTAAAGGAAACCATGCCAAAGAAGCCGGATGCACAGTCAGGTGTGTGAGGGGCTTTGGGCTGGGCGGCCCCGGCTCCTCACTGCGACTCCGGAAGGGCTGCTGTGCTAGAGCTTGTCAGGCCCAGGCCTGGAGAGGGTGGAGGGCTCTCACTGTCCACCCTCCACCCTCCACCCTTTACCCTCCACCCTCCTCCCTCCTTCCTTTCCCGCCACCCACAGACCGCAGCTGGTCGCTTGCCCAGCAGCAAGCCTCAGGGATGGAGGCTTGCGGATTCCAGGGCTGGGTCTGGGTTCCAGGCCTCTGAGGCCCACTCACCCCCTTGGGTCAACAAGCGGGCCAGGAAGAGATGCTCGGGGGAGGAACTCAGCAGCACGCCTTCCCGCATGACTCTTGGCTCATTTGGACAGTTTTCACTTCACTGATGGGGCGGCTGATTGCCGAGAAAGGTTGGGGATGAGACCAGGACGGGCCACTCGCTTCAGCCCCACGGTCCCCTGCTGGGCCTTTGGCTTCCGATCCCTGTGCCCTCCTGAGCAGTGCTGCCTCCCTCCTCGCAGGGCCTGCTGGGCTGGTCTCTGGGGACCAGCGGATCCAAGTAGCCAAAACCAAGGCCCAGCAGAACCACGCGTTGCTGGAGCGGGAGCTGCAGCGGCGGAAGGAGCAGCTGCGGGCGCCTGCGGTCCCGCCCGGTGTGCGGATCAAGGAGGAGCCGGTGAGCGAGGAGGGCGAGGACGACGACGAGCAGGAGGCGGAGGAGGAGGAGCCCATGGACACTTCCCCCAGCGGCCTCCACAGCAAACTGGCCAACGGGCTGCCTCCCGGGCGGGCTGCAGGCACGGACAGCTTCAATGGGCACCCGCCCCCGGGCTGCGCCGGCACCCCTGTGGCTCGGGAACTGAGGGCCTTCGTGGAGGCCACCTTTCAGAGACAGTTTGTGCTCACGCTGAGCGAACTCAAGCGCCTCTTCAACCTGCACTTGGCCAGCCTGCCCCCCGGCCACACACTCTTCAGCGGCATCTCGGACCGCATGCTGCAGGACACGGTGCTGGCCGCTGGTTGCAAGCAGATACTGGTGCCTGTAAGTAGAGCCCACGCTGCTGGGATAGGCGGATAAAGGGGCTGCCTGCGGCCTCTCCGGAGGGCACCTGCGCAGAAAGGAGCTGTGGGGAGAAGTTGGCTCACCTGGTGAAGGGCCTGAGCCCTGCCTGCCAGGGGGATGGGGGATGGGGGTGGGGAGAACCAGCTGTTGGGAGGCCACGTGGGGACACGGGAGGCCATGCTTGGTGAGCATTTGCTCTCATGTGGGCCTAGGTGTGACATGGGCAAGTCAGCTTCTCCGAGGCTCTGTCCTCATGAAGTGGGATCATGTTGGGTTTTATGTCACAGGATTGTGGTAGGGGCTACATAGGGTGTCTGAAGGCCCGGCCTATTGTCTAGCCTGCCGCAGGGCCTAGTGAAACAGGGCCTCTGCCTGGTTTCTCACCCTGTCCTCCACCAAGAACGCCTGACGGTTTCCTACTAGCTTTGCCATTGTTTGGAATGATTTAACTTCTAAGATCGTTTGATCTTCTTTGCAATCTGCAGATGAAGAAACTGAGGCTCCAAGGAATGAAATGTACGTTTAAAGGTCGCTACCTAGGAGGTAGTAGAGCTGGAATTTGGACCTCAGTGTAGTGGCCTGGAGTTTTGAATCCTTTGTGCTCAGCTAAGATGAGCTGCTTCCCCACAGCTGTGCCAGCACCCCAGCTTGGAGCTTGGGCTGGGTCCTGGCGGCCTCCCTGTGCATCAGAAGCAAGCTGACCAGCTCAGCGCTGTGCTCCCAGCACTTGCAGTGCCAGGCCTTGAGTGTGGTATTGCAAGCCTCCTGCCCCCTTCCCCATGGGCTGCTTTTCCATAACTGGGAGGGGCCCTGACAGGGAGGAGCAGAGTGTGTGCTGGGGACTGTTTCCCTGCGCTGATGATGGAGAGTGCCAGGTGCTGCCTGAGGCATACCTTTCCCATGCTCCTTTTCCACAAGGCTCTGCCCAGACCTGGCAGCAAAATGGGGTGAGGTGGGGCTGTGGTGGTCTCTAAGAAAGCACTGATGTTTTTCATTGCCAAGGTCAGGAGCGCCTGCAGCCTTGGGTGATGATCTGAGGCCAAAGCCCATCCCTGTATATGAGGAATAGAAACTAGGACAGGAGGCCCTGTGGCACCTAGGCTGTGTCAGGGGATTGGCCCTGCTGGCAGGCAGCCCCCTGTGGGAGGTACTGGCGGGGTCTGGGCTCCTACCCACCCAGCACATGGGTCTGGATTTCCACAAGCTCACCTTTCTTCATGAGCTGGGCCAGGCTAGGGAGGACACCTGCCTGACATTAGCAAGGTTGTTTTGGGCCGCTGGAGTGGACAGAGGTGAGGGGTGGGACATGGCCACCCTCAGACACCCCCACCGCTCCTTCCGGACCCCCTCTGTCCATGTTGCTTTGGGGTGGGGCTGGCGTCTTCAGGAGGCACCATGGCCCTAGCTGTAACGCTCTCCTTGCCATCCTGACAAGGAGACTGTATCGTAATCACATCCAAGATGTAAGAGACCTCAGATCCCAGCCACTTCTGTGTTCTACGTGAGGGAGCTGAGGTCCAGGGCAAGCGAACAGATCGAGGACTTGACTTGAACTCCTGGTTCTGCTGCTTACTAGCTGTGTGACCATGGACAGTGAGCTAAATCTCTCTGAGCTTACTTTTCCCCACGTACTACCTCCCGTTTCTAATGCTTAAATGCAAGTGTGTACTGGAGGCCTCACAGGGCTTTTACTGGTAATAACCATTATTACTACTTGTGTGATGGAACCAGGACTGGAAACTACCATCCCAGACGCCCCCTCCCTGTCCCCTTCTCTCCAGGACCCAGGCCTGTGTCACACTCGTCCTGGTCCACCTTTGGACAAAGTGGCCTGGATTGCTTGGGAGTCAGGCAGTGCCTGTAACCCACACTGACACGGTGCGTGTGGGAAGCAGTTGAAAAGAATCCCCAGGGTACCCTAAAGGAGTTATGGGGAAGGGGGCACCCCTCCATCAGGGTTGGCGTCTTCAGGAGGGAGGACTCTGGGTGTTAAAGCAGAGTTGAGTTGGTGCCAGTCTGATAGGGAAACAGACGCAGCTTCCCCACTGTATGGAGGATATGTGCAGACTCGAAGCTGGGCATTTCACTGGGCCCATCACACTCCCCCTTTCTCTTGCTGGAGCCCTGTCAGGCCCTGGGGGGGTGTGCTGGCCTCCTCCCCATGGTGAGGTGACAGGCGCAGGTTTGTGGCTGCCCAAGGCTGGGATTGGAACTCACGTTCCTGCATCTGGGCTGGGGCACACAGGGAGTGGTGAGGCAAGCAAGTGGATCCATGGGGTAGAGATGGAGAAGCAACTCACACCTGGGCCTTGGTCAGTTTCCCCCACAGACTGCTGCTTCCCCGGATGAGCAGAAGGTGTTTGCCCTCTGGGAGTCTGGAGACATGAGTGATCAGGTGAGGTGAACTTTGCTGTCATCTTCCCCAAGAGTAGGGGGGTTTCCTGCAGGGTTGGAGGCCTTAAGGGACATGTGCACCCGAGGTGCAGCCACACAATGCAGATTTTCTGGCACACTCGGTTTTAAATATTCTGCTGCAAGTCTGTACGCTGACAAAATAAGCTGTATCTGCTAATAGTCCGAACCTAAACCAGTGGTTCCCAGATGCCAGTCTGTGAGCCAGCTCCATCAGAATCATCTTTTAAAAAATACAGGCTGGGCATGGTGGCTCATGCCTATAATCCCAGCATTTTGGGAGGTCAAGGCGGGTGGATTACCTGAGGTCAGGAATTCGACACCAGCCTAACCAATATGGTGAAACCCCATCTCTACTAAAAATACCTGTGGTGGCGGGAGGCTGAGATAGGAGAATTGCTTGAACCTGGGAGGTGGAGGTTGCAGTGAGAACCGAGATTACACCACTGCACTCCAGACTGGGCGACAGAGCAAGACTGTGTCTCAGAAAAAAAAAATACATAGATTCAGTTCCGTTCAGTAGGTGTGGGGTACTGTCCTGGGTATCTGAATTTCTGTAAAGCTTCCTGAGCGACTCTGATGCCAGCCAGGCTTACAGAGCGCTGGTGGCGCACATTTCTCAGGTGGCCTCTGGCAGCAGGAATCAAAAGGATTCCTTGTCAGGTCTCAGGTTCTGGACTTTTAGGTTAAAGAAATTGGTCGTTTTGCCTCTAGTCACACCGTGGCAGGGAGGGTCACAGGTGTCCAGTGCCCAGAAATGTGAGTGGAAGCAGCAGCACCTTGTGCATGTGTGGTGCAGTCACGGACCCTGCATCCCAGAAGCTTTTCTTAGGCCGTGAACGTACCTAACTTGATGGTCAAAACGCCAGTCAGTCTGACTGTGTCTAGGTCCTGCTCCTAAGGTGTGGGGAGCAGGGAGTCAGCAGAAGTCCCACTGAGCTCTCTGTCCCCAGTTGCCGCTTAGGGAAGCCAACTGGCAGACTGAGGATCTAAGGGGCTGGGGCCTCTTCCTGACCTAGCTTGAGTGCTTTTGGCCGGAATAGAGGGTATCTGAAATACTTTGATAAGAAAAAGGAAAAAAAAAGTCATAAATGCAGATTTGTAAACATCAAATCAGACTAAAAGTTTTAATAGGAAAGCTCTTGCACTGCCTGACCTGACTGCCACCCCTCAGAGGTGACCATTTTTATTACTACTTTTTTTAATACAAACAGGGTCTATGTTGGCCAGGCTAGTCTTGAACTCCTGGCCTCAAGCAGTTCTCCTGGCTCAGCTTCCCAGAGTGCTAGGATCACAGGCATTTAAATCACCAAAAGATACCACTAAAACAGCTGCCCCCATTAAAAAAAAAATCAGCTTGTCATTAGTAATGGGCTTCCCATTGTGGTGGATGAGATTTAACTCTCAACTATTTTAGGAGACTGTAGAGATAGATAGGTTATGCCAATTTTTTTTTTTTTTTTTTGAGATAGCATCTGAGATAACCTCTGTCACCTAGGCCTGGAGTATAGTGGTGCCATCTCAGCTCACGCCTCCCATGTTCAAGCAATTCTTGTGCCTCAGCCACCCGAGTAGCTGGGATTACAGGCTTGTGCTGCCACACCCAGCTAATTTTTGTATTTTTAGTAGAGATGGGGGGGGGTATCACCACGTTAGCCAGGCTGCTCTCGAACTCCTGGCCTCAAGTGATCCGCCCACCTTGGCCTTCCAAAGTGCTGGGATTACAGGCATGAGCCACCATGACCGGCCTTTACTTCTTTTTAATTGGCTATCATTGTTTATAGCACTGTCACGGAATGAACTGAAAATCCTTTCATTGTAGAGCCAAACAAACATCAGTAATATATACTATGATTGCATTTCCTTGTTCACTACTTCCTGTTTTCACTTGTGTAATTTTCTGAACACATGTGTACCAAGGGTGATACTTTGCTTAATTAAGCCTGGTTCTCTGGAAGCCTCTCCCTCTGCTTCTCCAGTGAGACTGGCTCTTCGCCATGGCTGTTGCTGAATTGTGGAATCTCTGCTTCTTCCTTGCTTTAGCTTCTAAAGAGACAGGAGTTGTCTGCATTCTTTCATGTCTTAAAATGGCTTTCTTTTAACCTTCAGTATTACAATACAGTATTACTGTTTGGGACTAGACTTTCAGGAGGCAAATGCTACTTTATGTAGCAGTCTCAACTGTTTACATGAACCATAGCAAAAAAAAGAAAAAAAAAAGAATCAAATCCATCTTCTCTTAATGTTTGCAGAAAGATGCAAACAAAACCAGCTAAGTATGGAACAATGTGTAAGTAAGGTTATCACACTTTGATGTAAAAGTTTCTATTTTTACGTGATCAAATGATTTGCCTCTCAAAATTCTAGTCCCAGACAAACAGTAATACATAAAGCATCTTTTGTCTTTTTTTCATCCAGGCTGGAGTACAGTGGCACGATCTCGGCTCACTGCAACCTCCGCCTCCCGGGCTCAAGCAATTCTCTTGCCTCAGCCTCCTGGTAGCTGGGATTATAGGCATGTGCCACCACGCCTGGGTAATTTTTGTATTTTTAGTAGAGACGGGGTTTCACCATGTTGGACAGGCTGGTCTTGAACTCCTGACCTCAGGTAATCCGCCCGCCTCGGCCTCCCAAAGTGCTGGGATTTCAGGCGTGAGCTGCCGTGCCCGGCATGAAGCATCTTTAAGAGAGTTTCCATTGTTTACGTTTTCAGAGTTGTTGAAATTCCATAACATTCCCCTTCTTGGTCTTTTAAATTTGGCCTGTATTCTTTCCTTTATACCAAACTGCAGAATTTTTCATTATTCTGTATATCAGTCAGTGCAATTTCAGCTGTGCCCTGGTATAGGTCATTATTGTACTAGACAATTGAGTTCTTACAAAATCCTGTGAGTTGTTAGACTTTTTTGTGGTCTTTCAGAATTCTTATGACAGATATTAGACATACTGAATTCAGTATTTTCTATTCAATTTTTATTTTGGGGTGTAACGTATTTTACGGCATCCTGTTTCATGGATGCAGTGGCATGTTTGTGTGTTAAGACTTCACACCAATTTTGACACCCTCTTCTCATCTCTGTGCAGCTTAGATGGTGGCTTCGCCTGCCTGCTAACTCCGACGCACTCCTGCATTTTACCGTGCAGAAATACGTTCAAGCCACTCATCCTCTCATGTCTCTTCACCAGTTCTTTTGTTATGCTGGCATATACCTTTATTTTTATTTATATTCAAGTTTCCACACAAAGCGTTAATGCCTTTACTTTTATTTATGCTTTTATTTCTGTACACTGTCTTGCTGGGTCTCTAGAGATGACTTGGCTCATCTTTAACCAGAGGTACTGGATGAGGGTTTTTAATCAGAGACTGCAACACAAAGTTAGGTGCATGGCTTGGGTGTCTTGTTCAGGGATGTTTCTCATTTTAGATCACTGTTTCCCAGAATAACGTGTTTTTGCTACTAAAGCATCGACAGGTTTTGCTTGAAATTTTTTCCAAAAATTACCGGGTTCGCCGAAACATGATCCAGTCTCGGTTGACTCAAGAGTGTGGAGAAGATCTCAGTAAACAGGAGGTGGATAAAGTACTAAAGGTACCTCCATTTTGTGCATAACAATATCAAAGACTCTGAAAGGGGCTGACAGCATGGAGAAGGGACTCTAGTGTCTTTGTGTATATGAAATCAGGCTTCCTTGGGACCCCCTCCCCAGACAGTCTTGTCTTCAGCAACTCTTAATGATTGGCATTGGTTAGGGAAGGGGGTATGTGCAAGAGGACTGACCCCTTCAAATAATATAGTCACAGGGGTGTCCAAAGGAAAGAACACAGCCATGGGTGCTTAATTTCTGTTTCTGATTGGGCCAGTAATGCCCCTTTCTCATCCCTCTTCTCTGCTTATCACTAGAGACAGAAACTAAAAACCATGGCTTCAGGCTGCTAAAAGCCTAAAACGAAATAGAACAACAAAATACAGTGGGTTGGGTGAGCTTGGCAGTGGGTAGGCATCTTCTAAAATGATAGGGCCTAGTTGAGAATCCTCACTCCACTCCCCCTTGAATTTTGAACTACTCTTCTGATTGTTGCCATAGCCACATACATGACTCTCAGTAGAATCCATTCTTAAATTTGGTTTAAAAAGGAGTATCTGTTTACTATATATGAAAGCACCTAATGTTCAAGCTATAATGCTTTTCTGAAGTGACTGTAGTACAAATACCAACCATATATTGCAGCAACACTGAGACACAGAAAACTGATGACGGTGTCTTGTTTTGATTAAACATCCAGAGCCATATAAGTAATACTATTTTTTAAGCACCCTTGTTCTGGGCATGTCAGTATTTGTATTTCATAGATCCTCACTTTTTTTTTTTGAGACAGAGTTTCGCTCTTGTTGCCCAGGCTGGCGTGCAATAGCACACTCTCAGCCCACTGCAACTACCACCTCCCAGTTTCAAGCAATTCTCCTGCCTCAGCCTCCCAAGTAGCTGGGATTATAGGCCTGAGCCACCATGCCCGGCCCACCCTCACTTTTAAAATACCCCTGAGGAATGGCTGGGCACAGTGGCTCACGCCTGTAATCCCAGCACTTTGGGAGGCCGAGGCAGGAGGATCACCTGAGGTCAGGAGTTCGAAGCCAGCCTGACCAACATGGAGAAACCCCATCTCTACTAAAAATACAAAATTGGCCGGGTGTAGTGGTGCATGCCTGTAATCCCAGCTACTTGGGAGGCTGAGGCAGGAGAATCGCTTGAACCTGGGAGGCGGCAGTTGCGGTGAGCCGAGATTGTGCCATTGCACTCCAGCCTGGGCAATAAGAGCGAAACTCTGTCTCAAAAAAAAAACTACCCCTGAGGAGAGGGTGGCTGGTAGTAACCATGGTGGTATGCTTAGGCAGTTTTTGATTTCCTATTTGTGTTCTATTCACTGATCATAAATCAAGTGTTGATATTGTGGACAGAATGTAGTTAGCTCCCTTACCTGCAAAAATCTGCACTTACCCTGTTTCTCTCTCATAGGACTGCTGTGTAAGCTATGGTGGCATGTGGTACCTTAAAGGGACAGTACAATCTTGACAATAGTAGCAAACCACTAACCCAGCAAATCTAAGCCCAAGGAAGAAGGGCGGAACCAGAAGTAGAGCCTCGACTTGCTTCAGACGACACAGAGCAAGAGGAACTGACCATCTCATGGCCTGTGGCATTGCATGGTGCAGTGGACAGAAGGGATTATCCTCAGCCAGTAGCAGGGTCAGCTTAAGTTAGATCACTCCCAGAAGAGACCAGCTGGGACCTTCTTTGCAGTACTATTTGAAATTTCTGATGTATTTTGCTTATTATTTGGTTTCATTCTCATAATAAAGAGAGTGTATACTGACATGGGCAGGATGATAAAAATCATGATTTAATATTTTCTTTTGTAAACTTAATGCCAACAAGGTCTAAGTTATGTTTACAACATGAAGAAAACCTCAAAGTTTTTAATTTTTAAAATGCCTAGAAGACAATATTTAGTCTTGAATTATCTATCTGCTAAGACCTCCACCAATTTCATTAAACCAAATTGAATTATTCTACTCTTGGGATTCTGTGGCCACTTTACCTTTGACAACAACCTACTTTATGTAGCAGTCTCAACTGTTTACATGAACCATAGCAAAAAAATCAGAATCAAATCCATCTCCTTTTAATGTTTGCACAAAGATGCAAACAAAACCAGGTAAGTATGGAACAATGTGTAAGTGAGGTTATCACACTTTGATGTAAAAATTTCTATTTTGTGTATTTTTAAAATAAACGCTAACACTAAACTAGCATCATGGTGCTATCTTCAAATGATTACAGAAAGGCGATCTTGTTGGGCTCAGCGTTACATGTATCTAGAGGGAACAGAGCTAATGGAGGGAAACAGAGCAGCACTGTCTACTAGAAAGAGGTGAGTCATGTACGTAATTTTGAAAGTTTATAGCAGCCACATTAAAATAGTTTAAAAAGGTCATTTTAGCATATTATTTAGCCCAAAATATCTAAAACATCAACATATAATAAAAATATTAATTTTACCTTTTTTTGTACCAAGTCTTCAAAATCTGGCATTTTACACTTTCCTCAACACTCTCAATTTGGACTAGCCACATCGTAAGTGCTCAGATGCCACATGGGGCTATTTGCGACAGTATTGGACAGCACAGCCCTAGAAATGGATGGAAAAAATAAGAGTAAGCTAGGTTGGGTGAGATGTGAATTTTGGTATATAGTTAAGGCTTTTGCCATCTTTTTTGTACAACACAGCCACTAATTGTCTGAAGGTTTAAATGACGGTCTATGCTATTTCCGCACCCCCCCAAAATAAAACATCTAATATTTTAGCTATAGAATCACTAAGGCATTGATCAAGGATGCACTTTGCCAAATAAGTATTTGGTAACATTGCTTAACAGGTTGATCGTATATTGATTCTAACTATTAACATACATGAACCTGAAAAGTAAAGTTACCAAAAGTGATTTGGAATATGTCTCAGCTCTTCCATCCTAACCTTCCTTCTCACTTTGAAAGGGGAAATGCTCATGTGGGATGGCACAGAATGTTAGTCCCATCACCTTGCAGAACTTAACTGACTCAGTGGAGAAGTCAGAGCCTTAAATACTTACATTGATAAAAACAATTAGTTAAAACACAAAACTCAAATAGCAAGAAAAAGAAACTTAAGGAATACAGGAGGGAACTATTGTTTTTAAAAAAAAATTGAGGAAATGGGATGTCAGAATAGGACTTTCCAGCACTCGTCCCCCTGCAGAAACATGAATTTAAACAACTATCCACAAACAGAAATACCTTCACAAGAGCTAAGGAACCATGAGAGATTACAGCACCTTGGTATACCACAGAAATAAGATGTATTGAAGAGGATAGGAGGGACAATTTTACATTACCTAGCTTACCCTCTCCCCAACCCGAGGCAGCACAGGGTAGAGAGAGAGAGAGACCCTCCACTTGGAGGAAGGAGAGGGAAGTAAACACTGGACCCCAAAATCATGCCAGCCCCAGACTCCAGGCCTGCCCCAGGAACACAGGTTCTAAGCATACCCACTGCCAGGCCTGTACCCATGAGCTCATACTCTAGCAGACACCCCCTCCCCACCCTGGTCCAGCCCCATCTGAGTAAACCCCAGCACCGGGCTGGCCTTCATAGATCTAGGCTCCAATATCCCCTGCAGACCCAGATTCTAGGCCAGCCCCCAGGACCCCAGGATCCATCCCTCAGAGACCTAGCCTCCAGGCCAGTATCTATATACCCTGGCTCCAGGCTGAGCTATATGCCCACAGGCCAGCACCCACAATCCCAGGCTCCAGTACAATACCCGTGGACCCAAGCTCTAGTGGACTCAGGTTCCAGGCATAGCCTCAATGCTAGGCATGCCCTAGCAGACTGGGGCTCCAGAACCGTCCCTATGGACCCAGGACCTAGGCCCACTCCTGCAGGTTCAGGCTCCAGGCTGTGGAGCTAGGCTTCAGGTCAGTTCCCTGGATGCAGGATCCAGGCCTGCCCTTGTAGCTTCAGGCTCTGGCTGTACCCCTGCAGACCCAATCAACTGGCCCACTCCACTGGACCTACGTTCCAGGATTAATCCTATGCATGCAAGCACCAGGCTCATCCATCTGCTGACCTAGGTACTAGGTCAGCCTGCTCAAGGACTCCAGCAGCAAGCCTGCCCACAGACCACACCAGACAACTTGCCCAGAATCTCTGAATGGACTCACTGGTGAAGGGCTGTTCCACGCAAAGTCAGACTGCAAAGATTAGAATCAGTCCTTACACCTCATCCAATGTACAGACATCAACATATGACCACAAGGATCAAGAACAATCAGGGAGACACGCTATCACCAAAGTAACAAAGCACCAGAAATCTACCCTAAAGAAACGGATTTATGAACTGCCTGACAAAATAGTTTCAAGGATGTTCAGCAAACTTCAAGAAAATACACATACATAACTCAACAAAATCAAGAAAACAACCAAATCAAGAAACCTAATAGATCGAAGTTATTTATTTTTTACAAACCATTCTAAAGTTGAAAAATACAATGAATGAAATGAAAAAATAGAATAGTGAGCATCAACAGAATTGATAAAGCAGAGAGAATCTATGGACTCAAAGACAGATTATTTGAAAATATAGCCAGAGGAACAAAAAGAATGAAAAGGAATGAAGAAAGCTTACGGGATTTATGGGACAGCACCAAAAGAGCAAATATTTGAGTTACTAAGGAGAAGAAAAAAAGAAGTCACAAAACAGTAGTTTTCTACTACTGTTTTCCAGATCTGGAGAAAGATATAAATATCCAGGTGCAAGAATATCAAAAGTCTCCAATCAGATTCAATATGAACAAAACTATACCATGACATATTATAATCAAATTGTCAAAAATCAAAAGACAAAGGGAAGATCCTAAAAGCAGCTAGAGAAAAGAAGTAGATCACATATAAGGGAATTCCAATAAGGCTAGCACTTCTCAGCAGAAACTTCCAGGCCAGGAGAGAGTGGGATGATACATTCAGAGTGCTAAAGGAGAACAAATTGCCAACCATGAATACTTTATCCAGCAAAACTTCAGAAATGGAGAAAAAGACTTTCCCAGACAGACAAAAGCTGAAGCATTTCATCACCACCAGCTCTGTGTTTATAAAAAAATGTGAAAGGGAATTCAAGCTGGTAGAAAAGGATGTTAATTAGTAACATGAAAACACATGAAAGTATAAAACTGGTAAAAGTATACTGTCAAACTCAGGAATACTCTAATACTGTAATGGTGGTGTGTATATTGCTTATCTTTAGTATACAGGTTAAAAAATAAAACTATTAATAGCTAATTTGTTAAGGGATACACAATATAAAATTTGTAAATTGTGACCTCAAACAAAATGTGGGCGGGAGTAGAATAAAAGTATAGTTTTTAATGCAATCAAAGTTACCTGCTTAAAATATCCCTGTGTTTTACATAAGCTTCATGATAATCACAAAGCAAAAACCTACAGCAGATACGGAAAACATAAAAACGAATCAAAGCATAACTCTAGAGAAAATAAATCACAAAGGAAGACAGAGAGAAACAAAGGATCTACAAAACAACCAGAAAGCAACAAAATACCTATCCCTACTGGTAGGTAAGGAGCTACTACTGCGAATGTAAATGGATTAAATTCTCTAATCCATTTACTGTGACTGTAAATGGTTTAACTCTTCATAATCCAAAGACAGGGAGTGGCTGGATTAAAAAAAAAAAAAAAAGATCTAACTATATGCTGCCAAAAAGTCTCATTGAACCTGTAAGGGACACATAGAGACTGAAAGTGAAGGAATGGAAAATGGTATTTCATGCAAATAGAAACCAAAAAAGAACAAGAGAGCTATACTTACATCAGATAAACTTTAAGTCAAAACTGTAAAATGAGACAAGGTCACTGTATAATGATAAAGGGGTCACTTAACAATTGTAAATATTCACCCAACATCTGAGCATCTAAATATAGGAAGCAAATATGAATAGATCTGAATGGAGAGATAGACTGTAATACAACAGTAGTAGGGGATTTCAATATCCTACTTTCAGTAAAGGTCAAGGCCCCCCCCCCAAAAAAAATCAGTAAGAAAGCATCAGACTTTAACTACACATTAAGCAAAATGGACCTACTAGACATATACAGGAGATTCCATCCAACAGCAGAATATACATTCTTCTCGAGCATACATGGAATATTCTCCAGGACAGATCATATATTAGGGCACAATCTTTAAGTATCTTTTCTAACCACAATGATATGAAACTAGAAATCAGTAACAGGAGGAATTTCAGAAAATTTACAAATATGTGGAAATTAAACATGCTCCTGAACAACAAATAGGCCAATGAAAAAAACTAAAAGGAAAAATTTTTTAAATATCTTGAGACAAAAATGGACACAAAACATGAAATACAACAAAAGCAGCTCTGAGACAGAAGTTTATAGCAATCACCACCTACATCAAAAAGAAAAGACCTCACATAAACAACCCAATGTTACACCTTAAGGAACTAGGAAAATGAAAAGAACTAGGCCCAGTTAATAAAAGGAAATAGGCGAGGTGAGGTGGCTCAATGCCTGTAAATCCCAGCACTTTGGGAGGCCGAGGTGGGCAGATCACCTGAGGTCAGGCGTTTGAGACCAGCCTGACCAACATGGCAAAACCCTGTCTCTACTAAAAATGCAAAAAACACAGCCATGTATGGTGACACACTCCTGTAGTACCAGCTACTCAGAAGGCTGAGGCAGGAGAATCGCTTGAACCTGGAAGGCGGAGGTTGCAGTGAGATTACACTACTGCACTCCAGCCTGGGTAACAGAGCAAGACTCCATCTCAAAAATACATACATACATACATACATACATACATAAATGGAAATAATAAAGACCAGAGCAAGACTATGTCTCAAAAATAATAAAAGAAAGGAAATAATAAAGACCAGAGCTGAAAAAAATGAAAAGATAAACAAAATTCAGCTGGTTTCTTGAAAAGATAAAATTGACAAACTTCTAGCTGACTAACAAAAAATAGAGAAGACTCATACAATTAGAAATGGAAAAAGATAATCCCAGCACTTTGGGAGGCCAAGGCAGGTGGATCACTTGAGGTCAGGAGTTTGAGATCAGCCTGGCCAATATGGTGAACCCCGTCTCTACTAAAAAATACAGAAATTAGCCAGGCATGGTGGCAGGTGCCTGTAATCCCAGCTACTTCGGAGGCTGAGGTAGGAGAATCACTTGAGCCT